>NW_027364053.1:0-333599 GCF_046119375.1 Phyllobates terribilis | reverse complement strand
GATGCCAGCTCCTTTCATTCAGTCAGTAGCTTCAATCATTTCTGGACGTTTTTCAATGGCAAAAATCAATGAATATTGTAAATGCACAAACAGTAATTTCTCCGCATTGCAAGGTGCAATTCTGAAATTTTTTGCTTTTTCCTGCTCCTCTTAGCATGACAAAGAAGATTCAAAGAGAGTGAGATGCCAGATCCTTTCCTTCAGTCAGTAGCTTCAATCATTTCTGGTATATGAATAACATGATGTTTTTCAATGGCAAAAATCAATGAATTTTGTAAATGCACAAACAGTATTTCTCCGCATTGCAAGGCGCAATTCTGAAATTTTTTGCTTTTTCCTGCTCCTCTTAGCATGATAAAGAAGATTCAAAGAGAGTGAGATGCCAGCTCCTTTCATTCAGTCAGTAGCTTCAATCATTTCTGGACATTTTTCAATGGCAAAAATCAATGAATATTGTAAATGCACAAACAGTAATTTCTCCGCATTGCAAGGTGCAATTCTGAAATTTTTTGCTTTTTCCTGCTCCTCTTAGCATGATAAAGAAGATTCAAAGAGAGTGAGATGCCAGCTCCTTTCATTCAGTCAGTAGCTTCAATCATTTCTGGACGTTTTTCAATGGCAAAAATCAATGAATATTGTAAATGCACAAACAGTAATTTCTCCGCATTGCAAGGTGCAATTCTGAAATTTTTTGCTTTTTCCTGCTACTCTTAGCATGATAAAGAAGATTCAAAGAGAGTGAGATGCCAGCTCCTTTCATTCAGTCAGTAGCTTCAATCATTTCTGGACGTTTTTCAATGGCAAAAATCATTGAATATTGTAAATGCACAAACAGTAATTTCTCCGCATTGCAAGGTGCAATTCTGAAATTTTTTACTTTTTCCTGCTCCTCTTAGCATGATAAAGAAGATTCAAAGAGAGTGAGATGCCAGCTCCTTTCATTCAGTCAGTAGCTTCAATCATTTCTGGTATATGAATAACATGATGTTTTTCAATCGCAAAAATCAATGAATATTGTAAATGCACAAACAGTAATTTCTCCGCATTGCAAGGTGCAATTCTGAAATGTTTTGCTTTTTCCTGCTCCTCTTAGCATGATAAAGAAGATTCAAAGAGAGTGAGATGCCAGCTCCTTTCATTCAGTCAGTAGCTTCAATCATTTCTGGACGTTTTTCAATGGCAAAAATCAATGAATATTGTAAATGCACAAACAGTAATTTCTCCGCATTGCAAGGTGCAATTCTGAAATTTTTTGCTTTTTCCTGCTCCTCTTAGCATGACAAAGAAGATTCAAAGAGAGTGAGATGCCAGATCCTTTCCTTCAGTCAGTAGCTTCAATCATTTCTGGTATATGAATAACATGATGTTTTTCAATGGCAAAAATCAATGAATTTTGTAAATGCACAAACAGTAATTTCTCCGCATTGCAAGGCGCAATTCTGAAATTTTTTGCTTTTTCCTGCTCCTCTTAGCATGATAAAGAAGATTCAAAGAGAGTGAGATGCCAGCTCCTTTCATTCAGTCAGTAGCTTCAATCATTTCTGGACATTTTTCAATGGCAAAAATCAATGAATATTGTAAATGCACAAACAGTAATTTCTCCGCATTGCAAGGTGCAATTCTGAAATTTTTTGCTTTTTCCTGCTCCTCTTAGCATGATAAAGAAGATTCAAAGAGAGTGAGATGCCAGCTCCTTTCATTCAGTCAGTAGCTTCAATCATTTCTGGACGTTTTTCAATGGCAAAAATCAATGAATATTGTAAATGCACAAACAGTAATTTCTCCGCATTGCAAGGTGCAATTCTGAAATTTTTTGCTTTTTCCTGCTCCTCTTAGCATGATAAAGAAGATTCAAAGAGAGTGAGATGCCAGCTCCTTTCATTCAGTCAGTAGCTTCAATCATTTCTGGACGTTTTTCAATGGCAAAAATCAATGAATATTGTAAATGCACAAACTGCAATTTCTCCGCATTGCAAGGTGCAATTCTGAAATTTTTTGCTTTTTCCTGCTCCTCTTAGCATGATAAAGAAGATTCAAAGAGAGTGAGATGCCAGCTCCTTTCATTCAGTCAGTAGCTTCAATCATTTCTGGTATATGAATAACATGATGTTTTTCAATGGCAAAAATCAATGAATATTGTAAATGCACAAACAGTAATTTCTCCGCATTGCAAGGTGCAATTCTGAAATTTTTTGCTTTTTCCTGCTCCTCTTAGCATGATAAAGAAGATTCAAAGAGAGTGAGATGCCAGCTCCTTTCATTCAGTCAGTAGCTTCAATCATTTCTGGACGTTTTTCAATGGCAAAAATCAATGAATATTGTAAATGCACAAACTGCAATTTCTCCGCATTGCAAGGTGCAATTCTGAAATTTTTTGCTTTTTCCTGCTCCTCTTAGCATGATAAAGAAGATTCAAAGAGAGTGAGATGCCAGCTCCTTTCATTCAGTCAGTAGCTTCAATCATTTCTGGTATATGAATAACATGATGTTTTTCAATAGCAAAAATCAATGAATATTGTAAATGCACAAACAGTAATTTCTCCGCATTGCAAGGTGCAATTCTGAAATTTTTTGCTTTTTCCTGCTCCTCTTAGCATGATAAAGAAGATTCAAAGAGAGTGAGATGCCAGCTCCTTTCATTCAGTCAGTAGCTTCAATCATTTCTGGACGTTTTTCAATGGCAAAAATCATTGAATATTGTAAATGCACAAACAGTAATTTCTCCGCATTGCAAGGTGCAATTCTGAAATTTTTTACTTTTTCCTGCTCCTCTTAGCATGATAAAGAAGATTCAAAGAGAGTGAGATGCCAGCTCCTTTCATTCAGTCAGTAGCTTCAATCATTTCTGGTATATGAATAACATGATGTTTTTCAATCGCAAAAATCAATGAATATTGTAAATGCACAAACAGTAATTTCTCCGCATTGCAAGGTGCAATTCTGAAATGTTTTGCTTTTTCCTGCTCCTCTTAGCATGATAAAGAAGATTCAAAGAGAGTGAGATGCCAGCTCCTTTCATTCAGTCAGTAGCTTCAATCATTTCTGGACGTTTTTCAATGGCAAAAATCAATGAATATTGTAAATGCACAAACAGTAATTTCTCCGCATTGCAAGGTGCAATTCTGAAATTTTTTGCTTTTTCCTGCTCCTCTTAGCATGACAAAGAAGATTCAAAGAGAGTGAGATGCCAGATCCTTTCCTTCAGTCAGTAGCTTCAATCATTTCTGGTATATGAATAACATGATGTTTTTCAATGGCAAAAATCAATGAATTTTGTAAATGCACAAACAGTAATTTCTCCGCATTGCAAGGCGCAATTCTGAAATTTTTTGCTTTTTCCTGCTCCTCTTAGCATGATAAAGAAGATTCAAAGAGAGTGAGATGCCAGCTCCTTTCATTCAGTCAGTAGCTTCAATCATTTCTGGACATTTTTCAATGGCAAAAATCAATGAATATTGTAAATGCACAAACAGTAATTTCTCCGCATTGCAAGGTGCAATTCTGAAATTTTTTGCTTTTTCCTGCTCCTCTTAGCATGATAAAGAAGATTCAAAGAGAGTGAGATGCCAGCTCCTTTCATTCAGTCAGTAGCTTCAATCATTTCTGGACGTTTTTCAATGGCAAAAATCAATGAATATTGTAAATGCACAAACAGTAATTTCTCCGCATTGCAAGGTGCAATTCTGAAATTTTTTGCTTTTTCCTGCTACTCTTAGCATGATAAAGAAGATTCAAAGAGAGTGAGATGCCAGCTCCTTTCATTCAGTCAGTAGCTTCAATCATTTCTGGACGTTTTTCAATGGCAAAAATCATTGAATATTGTAAATGCACAAACAGTAATTTCTCCGCATTGCAAGGTGCAATTCTGAAATTTTTTACTTTTTCCTGCTCCTCTTAGCATGATAAAGAAGATTCAAAGAGAGTGAGATGCCAGCTCCTTTCATTCAGTCAGTAGCTTCAATCATTTCTGGTATATGAATAACATGATGTTTTTCAATCGCAAAAATCAATGAATATTGTAAATGCACAAACAGTAATTTCTCCGCATTGCAAGGTGCAATTCTGAAATGTTTTGCTTTTTCCTGCTCCTCTTAGCATGATAAAGAAGATTCAAAGAGAGTGAGATGCCAGCTCCTTTCATTCAGTCAGTAGCTTCAATCATTTCTGGACGTTTTTCAATGGCAAAAATCAATGAATATTGTAAATGCACAAACAGTAATTTCTCCGCATTGCAAGGTGCAATTCTGAAATTTTTTGCTTTTTCCTGCTCCTCTTAGCATGACAAAGAAGATTCAAAGAGAGTGAGATGCCAGATCCTTTCCTTCAGTCAGTAGCTTCAATCATTTCTGGTATATGAATAACATGATGTTTTTCAATGGCAAAAATCAATGAATTTTGTAAATGCACAAACAGTAATTTCTCCGCATTGCAAGGCGCAATTCTGAAATTTTTTGCTTTTTCCTGCTCCTCTTAGCATGATAAAGAAGATTCAAAGAGAGTGAGATGCCAGCTCCTTTCATTCAGTCAGTAGCTTCAATCATTTCTGGACATTTTTCAATGGCAAAAATCAATGAATATTGTAAATGCACAAACAGTAATTTCTCCGCATTGCAAGGTGCAATTCTGAAATTTTTTGCTTTTTCCTGCTCCTCTTAGCATGATAAAGAAGATTCAAAGAGAGTGAGATGCCAGCTCCTTTCATTCAGTCAGTAGCTTCAATCATTTCTGGACGTTTTTCAATGGCAAAAATCAATGAATATTGTAAATGCACAAACAGTAATTTCTCCGCATTGCAAGGTGCAATTCTGAAATTTTTTGCTTTTTCCTGCTCCTCTTAGCATGATAAAGAAGATTCAAAGAGAGTGAGATGCCAGCTCCTTTCATTCAGTCAGTAGCTTCAATCATTTCTGGACGTTTTTCAATGGCAAAAATCAATGAATATTGTAAATGCACAAACTGCAATTTCTCCGCATTGCAAGGTGCAATTCTGAAATTTTTTGCTTTTTCCTGCTCCTCTTAGCATGATAAAGAAGATTCAAAGAGAGTGAGATGCCAGCTCCTTTCATTCAGTCAGTAGCTTCAATCATTTCTGGTATATGAATAACATGATGTTTTTCAATGGCAAAAATCAATGAATATTGTAAATGCACAAACAGTAATTTCTCCGCATTGCAAGGTGCAATTCTGAAATTTTTTGCTTTTTCCTGCTCCTCTTAGCATGATAAAGAAGATTCAAAGAGAGTGAGATGCCAGCTCCTTTCATTCAGTCAGTAGCTTCAATCATTTCTGGACGTTTTTCAATGGCAAAAATCAATGAATATTGTAAATGCACAAACTGCAATTTCTCCGCATTGCAAGGTGCAATTCTGAAATTTTTTGCTTTTTCCTGCTCCTCTTAGCATGATAAAGAAGATTCAAAGAGAGTGAGATGCCAGCTCCTTTCATTCAGTCAGTAGCTTCAATCATTTCTGGTATATGAATAACATGATGTTTTTCAATGGCAAAAATCAATGAATATTGTAAATGCACAAACAGTAATTTCTCCGCATTGCAAGGTGCAATTCTGAAATTTTTTGCTTTTTCCTGCTCCTCTTAGCATGATAAAGAAGATTCAAAGAGAGTGAGATGCCAGCTCCTTTCATTCAGTCAGTAGCTTCAATCATTTCTGGACGTTTTTCAATGGCAAAAATCAATGAATATTGTAAATGCACAAACTGCAATTTCTCCGCATTGCAAGGTGCAATTCTGAAATTTTTTGCTTTTTCCTGCTCCTCTTAGCATGATAAAGAAGATTCAAAGAGAGTGAGATGCCAGCTCCTTTCATTCAGTCAGTAGCTTCAATCATTTCTGGACGTTTTTCAATGGCAAAAATCAATGAATATTGTAAATGCACAAACTGCAATTTCTCCGCATTGCAAGGTGCAATTCTGAAATTTTTTGCTTTTTCCTGCTCCTCTTAGCATGATAAAGAAGATTCAAAGAGAGTGAGATGCCAGCTCCTTTCATTCAGTCAGTAGCTTCAATCATTTCTGGTATATGAATAACATGATGTTTTTCAATGGCAAAAATCAATGAATATTGTAAATGCACAAACAGTAATTTCTCCGCATTGCAAGGTGCAATTCTGAAATTTTTTGCTTTTTCCTGCTCCTCTTAGCATGATAAAGAAGATTCAAAGAGAGTGAGATGCCAGCTCCTTTCATTCAGTCAGTAGCTTCAATCATTTCTGGACGTTTTTCAATGGCAAAAATCAATGAATATTGTAAATGCACAAACTGCAATTTCTCCGCATTGCAAGGTGCAATTCTGAAATTTTTTGCTTTTTCCTGCTCCTCTTAGCATGATAAAGAAGATTCAAAGAGAGTGAGATGCCAGCTCCTTTCATTCAGTCAGTAGCTTCAATCATTTCTGGTATATGAATAACATGATGTTTTTCAATAGCAAAAATCAATGAATATTGTAAATGCACAAACAGTAATTTCTCCGCATTGCAAGGTGCAATTCTGAAATTTTTTGCTTTTTCCTGCTCCTCTTAGCATGATAAAGAAGATTCAAAGAGAGTGAGATGCCAGCTCCTTTCATTCAGTCAGTAGCTTCAATCATTTCTGGACGTTTTTCAATGGCAAAAATCATTGAATATTGTAAATGCACAAACAGTAATTTCTCCGCATTGCAAGGTGCAATTCTGAAATTTTTTACTTTTTCCTGCTCCTCTTAGCATGATAAAGAAGATTCAAAGAGAGTGAGATGCCAGCTCCTTTCATTCAGTCAGTAGCTTCAATCATTTCTGGTATATGAATAACATGATGTTTTTCAATCGCAAAAATCAATGAATATTGTAAATGCACAAACAGTAATTTCTCCGCATTGCAAGGAGCAATTCTGAAATTTTTTGCTTTTTCCTGCTCCTCTTAGCATGATAAAGAAGATTCAAAGAGAGTGAGATGCCAGCTCCTTTCATTCAGTCAGTAGCTTCAATCATTTCTGGTATATGAATAACATGATGTTTTTCAATAGCAAAAATCAATGAATATTGTAAATGCACAAACAGTAATTTCTCCGCATTGCAAGGTGCAATTCTGAAATTTTTTGCTTTTTCCTGCTCCTCTTAGCATGATAAAGAAGATTCAAAGAGAGTGAGATGCCAGCTCCTTTCATTCAGTCAGTAGCTTCAATCATTTCTGGACGTTTTTCAATGGCAAAAATCAATGAATATTGTAAATGCACAAACAGTAATTTCTCCGCATTGCAAGGTGCAATTCTGAAATTTTTTGCTTTTTCCTGCTCCTCTTAGCATGATAAAGAAGATTCAAAGAGAGTGAGATGCCAGCTCCTTTCATTCAGTCAGTAGCTTCAATCATTTCTGGACGTTTTTCAATGGCAAAAATCAATGAATATTGTAAATGCACAAACAGTAATTTCTCCGCATTGCAAGGTGCAATTCTGAAATTTTTTGCTTTTTCCTGCTCCTCTTAGCATGATAAACAAGATTCAAAGAGAGTGAGATGCCAGCTCCTTTCATTCAGTCAGTAGCTTCAATCATTTCTGGACGTTTTTCAATGGCAAAAATCATTGAATATTGTAAATGCACAAACAGTAATTTCTCCGCATTGCAAGGTGCAATTCTGAAATTTTTTACTTTTTCCTGCTCCTCTTAGCATGATAAAGAAGATTCAAAGAGAATGAGATGCCAGCTCCTTTCATTCAGTCAGTAGCTTCAATCATTTCTGGTATATGAATAACATGATGTTTTTCAATCGCAAAAATCAATGAATATTGTAAATGCACAAACAGTAATTTCTCCGCATTGCAAGGAGCAATTCTGAAATTTTTTGCTTTTTCCTGCTCCTCTTAGCATGATAAAGAAGATTCAAAGAGAGTGAGATGCCAGCTCCTTTCATTCAGTCAGTAGCTTCAATCATTTCTGGACGTTTTTCAATGGCAAAAATCAATGAATATTGTAAATGCACAAACAGTAATTTCTCCGCATTGCAAGGTGCAATTCTGAAATTTTTTGCTTTTTCCTGCTCCTCTTAGCATGATAAAGAAGATTCAAAGAGAGTGAGATGCCAGCTCCTTTCCTTCAGTCAGTAGCTTCAATCATTTCTGGTATATGAATAACATGATGTTTTTCAATGGCAAAAATCAATGAATTTTGTAAATGCACAAACAGTAATTTCTCCGCATTGCAAGGCGCAATTCTGAAATTTTTTGCTTTTTCCTGCTCCTCTTAGCATGATAAAGAAGATTCAAAGAGAGTGAGATGCCAGCTCCTTTCATTCAGTCAGTAGCTTCAATCATTTCTGGACATTTTTCAATGGCAAAAATCAATGAATATTGTAAATGCACAAACAGTAATTTCTCCGCATTGCAAGGTGCAATTCTGAAATTTTTTGCTTTTTCCTGCTCCTCTTAGCATGATAAAGAAGATTCAAAGAGAGTGAGATGCCAGCTCCTTTCATTCAGTCAGTAGCTTCAATCATTTCTGGACGTTTTTCAATGGCAAAAATCAATGAATATTGTAAATGCACAAACAGTAATTTCTCCGCATTGCAAGGTGCAATTCTGAAATTTTTTGCTTTTTCCTGCTCCTCTTAGCATGATAAAGAAGATTCAAAGAGAGTGAGGTGCCAGCTCCTTTCATTCAGTCAGGAGCTTCAAACATTTCTGGTATATGAATAACATGTTTTTCAATGGCAAAAATCAATGAATATTGTAAATGCACAAACAGTAATTTCTCCGCATTGCAAGGTGCAATTCTGAAATTTTTTGCTTTTTCCTGCTCCTCTTAGCATGATAAAGAAGATTCAAAGAGAGTGAGATGCCAGCTCCTTTCATTCAGTCAGTAGCTTCAATCATTTCTGGACGTTTTTCAATGGCAAAAATCAATGAATATTGTAAATGCACAAACTGTAATTTCTCCGCATTGCAAGGTGCAATTCTGAAATTTTTTGCTTTTTCCTGCTCCTCTTAGCATGATAAAGAAGATTCAAAGAGAGTGAGATGCCAGCTCCTTTCATTCAGTCAGTAGCTTCAATCATTTCTGGACGTTTTTCAATGGCAAAAATCAACGAATATTGTAAATGCACAAACAGTAATTTCTCCGCATTGCAAGGTGCAATTCTGAAATTTTTTGCTTTTTCCTGCTCCTCTTAGCATGATAAAGAAGATTCAAAGAGAGTGAGATGCCAGCTCCTTTCATTCAGTCAGTAGCTTCAATCATTTCTGGACGTTTTTCAATGGCAAAAATCAATGAATATTGTAAATGCACAAACTGTAATTTCTCCGCATTGCAAGGTGCAATTCTGAAATTTTTTGCTTTTTCCTGCTCCTCTTAGCATGATAAAGAAGATTCAAAGAGAGTGAGATGCCAGCTCCATTCATTGAGTCAGTAGCTTCAATCATTTCTGGACGTTTTTCAATGGCAAAAATCAATGAATATTGTAAATGCACAAACAGTAATTTCTCCGCATTGCAAGGTGCAATTCTGAAATTTTTTGCTTTTTCCTGCTCCTCTTAGAATGATAAAGAAGATTCAAAGAGAGTGAGATGCCAGCTCCTTTCATTCAGTCAGTACCTTCAATCATTTCTGGACGTTTTTCAATGGCAAAAATCAATGAATATTGTAAATGCACAAACAGTAATTTCTCCGCATTGCAAGGTGCAATTCTGAAATTTTTTGCTTTTTCCTGCTCCTCTTAGCATGATAAAGAAGATTCAAAGAGAGTGAGATGCCAGTTCCTTTCATTCAGTCAGTAGCTTCAAACATTTCTGGTATATGAATAACATGATGTTTTTCAATGGCAAAAATCAATGAATATTGTAAATGCACAAACAGTAATTTCTCCGCATTGCAAGGTGCAAGTCTGAAATTTTTTGCTTTTTCCTGCTCCTCTTAGCATGATAAAGAAGATTCAAAGAGAGTGAGATGCCAGCTCCTTTCATTCAGTCAGTAGCTTCAAACATTTCTGGTATATGAATAACATGATGTTTTTCAATGGCAAAAATCAATGAATATTGTAAATGCACAAACAGTAATTTCTCCGCATTGCAAGGTGCAAGTCTGAAATTTTTTGCTTTTTCCTGCTCCTCTTAGCATGATAAAGAAGATTCAAAGAGAGTGAGATGCCAGCTACTTTCATTCAGTCAGTAGCTTCAATCATTTCTGGACGTTTTTCAATGGTAAAAATCAATGAATATTGTAAATGCACAAACAGTAATTTCTCCACATTGCAAGGTGCAATTCTGAAATTTTTTGCTTTATCCTGCTCCTCTTAGCATGATAAAGAAGATTCAAAGAGATTGAGATGCCAGCTCCTTTCATTCAGTCAGTAGCTTCAAACATTTCTGGTATATGAATAACATGATGTTTTTCAATGGCAAAAATCAATGAATATTGTAAATGCACAAACAGTAATTTCTCCGCATTGCAAGGTGCAATTCTGAAATTTTTTGCTTTTTCCTGCTCCTCTTAGCATGATAAAGAAGATTCAAAGAGAGTGAGATGCCAGCTCCTTTCATTCAGTCAGTAGCTTCAAACATTTCTGGTATATGAATAACATGATGTTTTTCAATGGCAAAAATCAATGAATATTGTAAATGCACAAACAGTAATTTCTCCGCATTGCAAGGTGCAAGTCTGAAATTTTTTGCTTTTTCCTGCTCCTCTTAGCATGATAAAGAAGATTCAAAGAGAGTGAGATGCCAGCTACTTTCATTCAGTCAGTAGCTTCAATCATTTCTGGACGTTTTTCAATGGTAAAAATCAATGAATATTGTAAATGCACAAACAGTAATTTCTCCATATTGCAAGGTGCAATTCTGAAATTTTTTGCTTTTTCCTGCTCCTCTTAGCATGATAAAGAAGATTCAAAGAGAGTGAGATGCCAGCTCCTTTCATTCAGTCAGTAGCTTCAAACATTTCTGGTATATGAATAACATGATGTTTTTCAATGGCAAAAATCAATGAATATTGTAAATGCACAAACAGTAATTTCTCCGCATTGCAAGGTGCAATTCTGAAATTTTTTGCTTTTTCCTGCTCCTCTTAGCATGATAAAGAAGATTCAAAGAGAGTGAGATGCCAGCTCCTTTCATTCAGTCAGTAGCTTCAATCATTTCTGGATGTTTTTCAATGGCAAAAATCAATGAATATTGTAAATGCACAAACTGTAATTTCTCCGCATTGCAAGGTGCAATTCTGAAATTTTTTGCTTTTTCCTGCTCCTCTTAGCATGATAAAGAAGATTCAAAGAGAGTGAGATGCCAGCTCCTTTCATTCAGTCAGTAGCTTCAAACATTTCTTGTATATGAATAACATGATGTTTTTCAATGGCAAAAATCAATGAATATTGTAAATGCACAAACAGTAATTTCTCCGCATTGCAAGGTGCAATTCTGAAATTTTTTGCTTTTTCCTGCTCCTCTTAGCATGATAAAGAAGATTCAAAGAGAGTGAGATGCCAGCTCCTTTCATTCAGTCAGTAGCTTCAAACATTTCTGGTATATGAATAACATGATGTTTTTCAATGGCAAAAATCAATGAATATTGTAAATGCACAAACAGTAATTTCTCCGCATTGCAAGGTGCAAGTCTGAAATTTTTTGCTTTTTCCTGCTCCTCTTAGCATGATAAAGAAAATTCAAAGAGAGTGAGATGCCAGCTACTTTCATTCAGTCAGTAGCTTCAATCATTTCTGGACGTTTTTCAATGGTAAAAATCAATGAATATTGTAAATGCACAAACAGTAATTTCTCCACATTGCAAGGTGCAATTCTGAAATTTTTTGCTTTTTCCTGCTCCTCTTAGCATGATAAAGAAGATTCAAAGAGAGTGAGATGCCAGCTCCTTTCATTCAGTCAGTAGCTTCAAACATTTCTGGTATATAAATAACATGATGTTTTTCAATGGCAAAAATCAATGAATATTGTAAATGCACAAACAGTAATTTCTCCGCATTGCAAGGTGCAATTCTGAAATTTTTTGCTTTTTCCTGTTCCTCTTAGCATGATAAAGAAGATTCAAAGAGAGTGAGATGCCAGCTCCTTTCATTCAGTCAGTAGCTTCAATCATTTCTGGACGTTTCTCAATATCAAAAATCAATGAATATTGTAAATGCACAAACTGTAATTTCTCCGCATTGCAAGGTGCAATTCTGAAATTTTTTGCTTTTTCCTGCTCCTCTTAGCATGATAAAGAAGATTCAAAGAGAGTGAGATGCCAGCTCCTTTCATTCAGTTAGTAGCTTCAATCATTTCTGGACGTTTTTCAATGGCAAAAATCAATGAATATTGTAAATGCACAAACAGTAATTTCTCCGCATTGCAAGGTGCAAGTCTGAAATTTTTTGCTTTTTCCTGCTCCTCTTAGCATGATAAAGAAGATTCAAAGAGAGTGAGATGCCAGCTACTTTCATTCAGTCAGTAGCTTCAATCATTTCTGGACGTTTTTCAATGGTAAAAATCAATGAATATTGTAAATGCACAAACAGTAATTTCTCCACATTGCAAGGTGCAATTCTGAAATTTTTTGCTTTTTCCTGCTCCTCTTAGCATGATAAAGAAGATTCAAAGAGAGTGAGATGCCAGCTCCTTTCATTCAGTCAGTAGCTTCAAACATTTCTGGTATATGAATAACATGATGTTTTTCAATGGCAAAAATCAATGAATATTGTAAATGCACAAACAGTAATTTCTCCGCATTGCAAGGTGCAATTCTGAAATTTTTTGCTTTTTCCTGCTCCTCTTAGCATGATAAAGAAGATTCAAAGAGAGTGAGATGCCAGCTCCTTTCATTCAGTCAGTAGCTTCAATCATTTCTGGATGTTTTTCAATGGCAAAAATCAATGAATATTGTAAATGCACAAACTGTAATTTCTCCGCATTGCAAGGTGCAATTCTGAAATTTTTTGCTTTTTCCTGCTCCTCTTAGCATGATAAAGAAGATTCAAAGAGAGTGAGATGCCAGCTCCTTTCATTCAGTCAGTAGCTTCAAACATTTCTTGTATATGAATAACATGATGTTTTTCAATGGCAAAAATCAATGAATATTGTAAATGCACAAACAGTAATTTCTCCGCATTGCAAGGTGCAATTCTGAAATTTTTTGCTTTTTCCTGCTCCTCTTAGCATGATAAAGAAGATTCAAAGAGAGTGAGATGCCAGCTCCTTTCATTCAGTCAGTAGCTTCAAACATTTCTGGTATATGAATAACATGATGTTTTTCAATGGCAAAAATCAATGAATATTGTAAATGCACAAACAGTAATTTCTCCGCATTGCAAGGTGCAAGTCTGAAATTTTTTGCTTTTTCCTGCTCCTCTTAGCATGATAAAGAAAATTCAAAGAGAGTGAGATGCCAGCTACTTTCATTCAGTCAGTAGCTTCAATCATTTCTGGACGTTTTTCAATGGTAAAAATCAATGAATATTGTAAATGCACAAACAGTAATTTCTCCACATTGCAAGGTGCAATTCTGAAATTTTTTGCTTTTTCCTGCTCCTCTTAGCATGATAAAGAAGATTCAAAGAGAGTGAGATGCCAGCTCCTTTCATTCAGTCAGTAGCTTCAAACATTTCTGGTATATAAATAACATGATGTTTTTCAATGGCAAAAATCAATGAATATTGTAAATGCACAAACAGTAATTTCTCCGCATTGCAAGGTGCAATTCTGAAATTTTTTGCTTTTTCCTGTTCCTCTTAGCATGATAAAGAAGATTCAAAGAGAGTGAGATGCCAGCTCCTTTCATTCAGTCAGTAGCTTCAATCATTTCTGGACGTTTCTCAATGGCAAAAATCAATGAATATTGTAAATGCACAAACTGTAATTTCTCCGCATTGCAAGGTGCAATTCTGAAATTTTTTGCTTTTTCCTGCTCCTCTTAGCATGATAAAGAAGATTCAAAGAGAGTGAGATGCCAGCTCCTTTCATTCAGTTAGTAGCTTCAATCATTTCTGGACGTTTTTCAATGGCAAAAATCAATGAATATTGTAAATGCACAAACAGTAAATTCTCCGCATTGCAAGGTGCAATTCTGAAATTTTTTGCTTTTTCCTGCTCCTCTTAGCATGATAAAGAAGATTCAAAGAGAGTGAGATGCCAGCTCCTTTCATTCAGTCAGTACCTTCAATCATTTCTGGACGTTTTTCAATGGCAAAAATCAATGAATATTGTAAATGCACAAACAGTAATTTCTCCGCATTGCAAGGTGCAATTCTGAAATTTTTTGCTTTTTCCCGCTCCTCTTAGCATGATAAAGAAGATTCAAAGAGAGTGAGGTGCCAGCTCCTTTCATTCAGTCAGTAGCTTCAAACATTTCTGGTATATGAATTACATGTTTTTCAATGGCAAAAATCAATGAATATTGTAAATGCACAAACAGTAATTTCTCCGCATTGCAAGGTGCAATTCTGAAATTTTTTGCTTTTTCCTGCTCCTCTTAGCATGATAAAGAAGATTCAAAGAGAGTGAGATGCCAGCTCCTTTCATTCAGTCAGTAGCTTCAATCATTTCTGGACGTTTTTCAATGGCAAAAATCAATGAATATTGTAAATGCACAAAAAGTAATTTCTCCGCATTGCAAGGTGCAATTCTGAAATTTTTTGCTTTTTCCTGCTCCTCTTAGCATGATAAAGAAGATTCAAAGAGAGTGAGATGCCAGCTCCTTTCATTCAGTCAGTAGCTTCAAACATTTCTGGTATATGAATAACATGATGTTTTTCAATGGCAAAAATCAATGAATATTGTAAATGCACAAACAGTAATTTCTCCGCATTGCAAGGTGCAAGTCTGAAATTTTTTGCTTTTTCCTGCTCCTCTTAGCATGATAAAAAAGATTCAAAGAGAGTGAGATGGCAGCTACTTTCATTCAGTCAGTAGCTTCAATCATTTCTGGACATTTTTCAATGGTAAAAATCAATGAATATTGTAAATGCACAAACAGTAATTTCTCCACATTGCAAGGTGCAATTCTGAAATTTTTTGCTTTTTCCTGCTCCTCTTAGCATGATAAAGAAGATTCAAAGAGAGTGAGATGCCAGCTCCTTTCATTCAGTCAGTAGCTTCAAACATTTCTGGTATATGAATAACATGATGTTTTTCAATGGCAAAAATCAATGAATATTGTAAATGCACAAACAGTAATTTCTCCGCATTGCAAGGTGCAATTCTGAAATTTCTTGCTTTTTCCTGCTCCTCTTAGCATGATAAAGAAGATTCAAAGAGAGTGAGATGCCAGCTCCTTTCATTCAGTCAGTAGCTTCAATCATTTCTGGTATATGAATAACATGATGTTTTTCAATGGCAAAAATCAATGAATATTGTAAATGCACAAACAGTAATTTCTCCGCATTGCAAGGTGCAATTCTGAAATTTTTTGCTTTTTCCTGCTCCTCTTAGCATGATAAAGAAGATTCAAAGAGAGTGAGATGCCAGCTCCTTTCATTCAGTCAGTAGCTTAAATCATTTCTGGACTTTTTTCAACGGCAAAAATCAATGAATATTGTAAATGCACAAACAGTAATTTCTCCGCATTGCAAGGTGCAATTCTGAAATTTTTTGCTTTTTCCTGCTCCTCTTAGCATGATAAAGAAGATTCAAAGAGAGTGAGATGCCAGCTCCTTTCATTCAGTCAGTAGCTTCAATCATTTCTGGACGTTTTTCAATGGCAAAAATCAATGTATATTGTAAATGCACAAACAGTAATTTCTCCGCATTGCAAGGTGCAATTCTGAAATTTTTTGCTTTTTCCTGCTCCTCTTAGCATGATAAAGAAGATTCAAAGAGAGTGAGATGCCAGCTCCTTTCATTCAGTCAGTAGCTTCAATCATTTCTGGACGTTTTTCAATGGCAAAAATCAATGAATATTGTAAATGCACAAACAGTAATTTCTCCGCATTGCAAGGTGCAATTCTGAAATTTTTTGCTTTTTCCTGCTCCTCTTAGCATGATAAAGAAGATTCAAAGAGAGTGAGATGCCAGCTCCTTTCATTCAGTCAGTAGCTTCAAAAATTTCTGGTATATGAATAACATGATGTTTTTCAATGGCAAAAATCAATGAATTTTGTAAATGCACAAACAGCAATTTCTCCGCATTACAAGGTGCAATTCTGAAATTTTTTGCTTTTTCCTGCTCCTCTTAGCATGATAAAGAAGATTCAAAGAGAGTGAGATGCCAGCTCCTTTCATTCAGTCAGTAGCTTCAATCATTTCTTTACGTTTTTCAATGGCAAAAATCAATGAATATTGTAAATGCACAAACAGTAATTTCTCCGCATTGCGAGGTGCAATTCTGAAATTTTTTGCTTTTTCCTGCTCCTCTTAGCATGATAAAGAAGATTCAAAGAGAGTGAGATGCCAGCTCCTTTCATTCAGTCAGTAGCTTCAATCATTTCTGGTATGTGAATAACATGTTGTTTTTCAATGGCAAAAATCAATGAATATTGTAAATGCACAAACAGTAATTTCTCCGCATTGCAAGATGCAATTCTGAAATGTTTTGCTTTTTCCTGCTCCTCTTAGCATGATAAAGAAGATTCAAAGAGAGCGAGATGCCAGCTCCTTTCATTCATTCAGTAGCTTCAATCATTTCTGGTATATGAATAACATGATGTTTTTCAATGGCAAAAATCAATGAATATTGTAAATGCACAAACAGTAATTTATTCGCATTGCAAGGTGCAATTCTGAAATTTTTTGTTTTTTCCTGCTCCTCTTAGCATGATAAAGAAGATTCAAAGAGAGTGAGATGCCAGCTCCTTTCATTCAGTCAGTAGCTTCAAACATTTCTGGTATATGAATAACATGATGTTTTTCAATGGCAAAAATCAATGAATATTGTAAATGCACAAACAGTAATTTCTCCGCATTGCAAGGTGCAATTCTGAAATTTTTTGCCTTTTCCTGCTCCTCTTAGCATGATAAAGAAGATTCAAAGAGAGTGAGATGCCAGCTCCTTTCATTCAGTCAGTAGCTTCAATCATTTCTGGACGTTTTTCAATGGCAAAAATCAATGAATATTGTAAATGCACAAACAGTAATTTCTCCGCATTGCAAGGTGCAATTCTGAAATTTTTTGCTTTTTCCTGCTCCTCTTAGCATGATAAAGAAGATTCAAAGAGAGTGAGATTCCAGCTCCTTTCATTCAGTCAGTAGCTTCAAACATTTCTGGTATATGAATAACATGATGTTTTTCAATGGCAAAAATCAATGAATATTGTAAATGCACAAACAGTAATTTCTCCGCATTGCAAGGTGCAATTCTGAAATTTTTTGCTTTTTCCTGCTCCTCTTAGCATGATAAAGAAGATTCAAAGAGAGTGAGATGCCAGCTCCTTTCATTCAGTCAGTAGCTTCAATCATTTCTGGACGTTTTTCAATGGCAAAAATCAATGAATATTGTAAATGCACAAACAGTAATTTCTCCGCATTGCAAGGTGCAATTCTGAAATTTTTTGCTTTTTCCTGCTCCTCTTAGCATGATAAAGAAGATTCAAAGAGAGTGAGATGCCAGCTCCTTTCATTCAGTCAGTAGCTTCAATCATTTCTGGTATATGAATAACATGATGTTTTTCAATGGCAAAAATCAATGAATATTGTAAATGCACAAACAGTAATTTCTCCGCATTGCAAGGTGCAATTCTGAAATTTTTTGCTTTTTCCTGCTCCTCTTAGCATGATAAAGAAGATTCAAAGAGAGTGAGATGCCAGCTCCTTTCATTCAGTCAGTAGCTTCAAACATTTCTGGTATATGAATAACATGATGTTTTTCAATGGCAAAAATCAATGAATATTGTAAATGCACAAACAGTAATTTCTCCGCATTGCAAGGTGCAAGTCTGAAATTTTTTGCTTTTTCCTGCTCCTCTTAGCATGATAAAGAAAATTCAAAGAGAGTGAGATGCCAGCTCCTTTCATTCAGTCAGTAGCTTCAATCATTTCTGGACGTTTCTCAATGGCAAAAATCAATGAATATTGTAAATGCACAAACTGTAATTTCTCCGCATTGCAAGGTGCAATTCTGAAATTTTTTGCTTTTTCCTGCTCCTCTTAGCATGATAAAGAAGATTCAAAGAGAGTGAGATGCCAGCTCCTTTCATTCAGTTAGTAGCTTCAATCATTTCTGGACGTTTTTCAATGGCAAAAATCAATGAATATTGTAAATGCACAAACAGTAAATTCTCCGCATTGCAAGGTGCAATTCTGAAATTTTTTGCTTTTTCCTGCTCCTCTTAGCATGATAAAGAAGATTCAAAGAGAGTGAGATGCCAGCTCCTTTCATTCAGTCAGTACCTTCAATCATTTCTGGACGTTTTTCAATGGCAAAAATCAATGAATATTGTAAATGCACAAACAGTAATTTCTCCGCATTGCAAGGTGCAATTCTGAAATTTTTTGCTTTTTCCCGCTCCTCTTAGCATGATAAAGAAGATTCAAAGAGAGTGAGGTGCCAGCTCCTTTCATTCAGTCAGTAGCTTCAAACATTTCTGGTATATGAATTACATGTTTTTCAATGGCAAAAATCAATGAATATTGTAAATGCACAAACAGTAATTTCTCCGCATTGCAAGGTGCAATTCTGAAATTTTTTGCTTTTTCCTGCTCCTCTTAGCATGATAAAGAAGATTCAAAGAGAGTGAGATGCCAGCTCCTTTCATTCAGTCAGTAGCTTCAATCATTTCTGGACGTTTTTCAATGGCAAAAATCAATGAATATTGTAAATGCACAAACAGTAATTTCTCCGCATTGCAAGGTGCAATTCTGAAATTTTTTGCTTTTTCCTGCTCCTCTTAGCATGATAAAGAAGATTCAAAGAGAGTGAGATGCCAGCTCCTTTCATTCAGTCAGTAGCTTCAATCATTTCTGGACGTTTTTCAATGGCAAAAATCAATGAATATTGTAAATGCACAAAAAGTAATTTCTCCGCATTGCAAGGTGCAATTCTGAAATTTTTTGCTTTTTCCTGCTCCTCTTAGCATGATAAAGAAGATTCAAAGAGAGTGAGATGCCAGCTCCTTTCATTCAGTCAGTAGCTTCAAACATTTCTGGTATATGAATAACATGATGTTTTTCAATGGCAAAAATCAATGAATATTGTAAATGCACAAACAGTAATTTCTCCGCATTGCAAGGTGCAAGTCTGAAATTTTTTGCTTTTTCCTGCTCCTCTTAGCATGATAAAAAAGATTCAAAGAGAGTGAGATGGCAGCTACTTTCATTCAGTCAGTAGCTTCAATCATTTCTGGACATTTTTCAATGGTAAAAATCAATGAATATTGTAAATGCACAAACAGTAATTTCTCCACATTGCAAGGTGCAATTCTGAAATTTTTTGCTTTTTCCTGCTCCTCTTAGCATGATAAAGAAGATTCAAAGAGAGTGAGATGCCAGCTCCTTTCATTCAGTCAGTAGCTTCAAACATTTCTGGTATATGAATAACATGATGTTTTTCAATGGCAAAAATCAATGAATATTGTAAATGCACAAACAGTAATTTCTCCGCATTGCAAGGTGCAATTCTGAAATTTCTTGCTTTTTCCTGCTCCTCTTAGCATGATAAAGAAGATTCAAAGAGAGTGAGATGCCAGCTCCTTTCATTCAGTCAGTAGCTTCAATCATTTCTGGACGTTTTTCAATGGCAAAAATCAATGTATATTGTAAATGCACAAACAGTAATTTCTCCGCATTGCAAGGTGCAATTCTGAAAT
This sequence comes from Phyllobates terribilis, assembly GCF_046119375.1. NCBI lineage: Eukaryota > Metazoa > Chordata > Amphibia > Anura > Dendrobatidae > Phyllobates > Phyllobates terribilis. The sequence continues at coordinate 313,893 of NW_027364053.1, read as the reverse complement.
TTTTTGCTTTTTCCTGCTCCTCTTAGCATGATAAAGAAGATTCAAAGAGAGTGAGATGCCAGCTCCTTTCATTCAGTCAGTAGCTTCAATCATTTCTGGACGTTTTTCAATGGCAAAAATCAATGAATATTGTAAATGCACAAACAGTAATTTCTCCGCATTGCAAGGTGCAATTCTGAAATTTTTTGCTTTTTCCTGCTCCTCTTAGCATGATAAAGAAGATTCAAAGAGAGTGAGATGCCAGCTCCTTTCATTCAGTCAGTAGCTTCAAACATTTCTGGTATATGAATAACATGATGTTTTTCAATGGCAAAAATCAATGAATTTTGTAAATGCACAAACAGCAATTTCTCCGCATTGCAAGGTGCAATTCTGAAATTTTTTGCTTTTTCCTGCTCCTCTTAGCATGATAAAGAAGATTCAAAGAGAGTGAGATGCCAGCTCCTTTCATTCAGTCAGTAGCTTCAATCATTTCTGGACGTTTTTCAATGGCAAAAATCAATGAATATTGTAAATGCACAAACAGTAATTTCTCCGCATTGCGAGGTGCAATTCTGAAATTTTTTGCTTTTTCCTGCTCCTCTTAGCATGATAAAGAAGATTCAAAGAGAGTGAGATGCCAGCTCCTTTCATTCAGTCAGTAGCTTCAATCATTTCTGGTATGTGAATAACATGATGTTTTTCAATGGCAAAAATCAATGAATATTGTAAATGCACAAACAGTAATTTCTCCGCATTGCAAGGTGCAATTCTGAAATGTTTTGCTTTTTCCTGCTCCTCTTAGCATGATAAAGAAGATTCAAAGAGAGCGAGATGCCAGCTCCTTTCATTCATTCAGTAGCTTCAATCATTTCTGGTATATGAATAACATGATGTTTTTCAATGGCAAAAATCAATGAATATTGTAAATGCACAAACAGTAATTTCTCCGCATTGCAAGGTGCAATTCTGAAATTTTTTGCTTTTTCCTGCTCCTCTTAGCATGATAAAGAAGATTCAAAGAGAGTGAGATGCCAGCTCCTTTCATTCAGTCAGTAGCTTCAATCATTTCTGGTATATGAATAACATGATGTTTTTCAATGGCAAAAATCAATGAATATTGTAAATGCACAAACAGTAATTTCTCCGCATTGCAAGGTGCAATTCTGAAATTTTTTGCTTTTTCCTGCTCCTCTTAGCATGATAAAGAAGATTCAAAGAGAGTGAGATGCCAGCTCCTTTCATTCAGTCAGTAGCTTCAAACATTTCTGGTATATGAATAACATGATGTTTTTCAATGGCAAAAATCAATGAATATTGTAAATGCACAAACAGTAATTTCTCCGCATTGCAAGGTGCAAGTCTGAAATTTTTTGCTTTTTCCTGCTCCTCTTAGCATGATAAAGAAAATTCAAAGAGAGTGAGATGCCAGCTACTTTCATTCAGTCAGTAGCTTCAATCATTTCTGGACGTTTTTCAATGGTAAAAATCAATGAATATTGTAAATGCACAAACAGTAATTTCTCCACATTGCAAGGTGCAATTCTGAAATTTTTTGCTTTTTCCTGCTCCTCTTAGCATGATAAAGAAGATTCAAAGAGAGTGAGATGCCAGCTCCTTTCATTCAGTCAGTAGCTTCAAACATTTCTGGTATATAAATAACATGATGTTTTTCAATGGCAAAAATCAATGAATATTGTAAATGCACAAACAGTAATTTCTCCGCATTGCAAGGTGCAATTCTGAAATTTTTTGCTTTTTCCTGTTCCTCTTAGCATGATAAAGAAGATTCAAAGAGAGTGAGATGCCAGCTCCTTTCATTCAGTCAGTAGCTTCAATCATTTCTGGACGTTTCTCAATGGCAAAAATCAATGAATATTGTAAATGCACAAACTGTAATTTCTCCGCATTGCAAGGTGCAATTCTGAAATTTTTTGCTTTTTCCTGCTCCTCTTAGCATGATAAAGAAGATTCAAAGAGAGTGAGATGCCAGCTCCTTTCATTCAGTTAGTAGCTTCAATCATTTCTGGACGTTTTTCAATGGCAAAAATCAATGAATATTGTAAATGCACAAACAGTAAATTCTCCGCATTGCAAGGTGCAATTCTGAAATTTTTTGCTTTTTCCTGCTCCTCTTAGCATGATAAAGAAGATTCAAAGAGAGTGAGATGCCAGCTCCTTTCATTCAGTCAGTACCTTCAATCATTTCTGGACGTTTTTCAATGGCAAAAATCAATGAATATTGTAAATGCACAAACAGTAATTTCTCCGCATTGCAAGGTGCAATTCTGAAATTTTTTGCTTTTTCCCGCTCCGCTTAGCATGATAAAGAAGATTCAAAGAGAGTGAGGTGCCAGCTCCTTTCATTCAGTCAGTAGCTTCAAACATTTCTGGTATATGAATTACATGTTTTTCAATGGCAAAAATCAATGAATATTGTAAATGCACAAACAGTAATTTCTCCGCATTGCAAGGTGCAATTCTGAAATTTTTTGCTTTTTCCTGCTCCTCTTAGCATGATAAAGAAGATTCAAAGAGAGTGAGATGCCAGCTCCTTTCATTCAGTCAGTAGCTTCAATCATTTCTGGACGTTTTTCAATGGCAAAAATCAATGAATATTGTAAATGCACAAACAGTAATTTCTCCGCATTGCAAGGTGCAATTCTGAAATTTTTTGCTTTTTCCTGCTCCTCTTAGCATGATAAAGAAGATTCAAAGAGAGTGAGATGCCAGCTCCTTTCATTCAGTCAGTAGCTTCAATCATTTCTGGACGTTTTTCAATGGCAAAAATCAATGAATATTGTAAATGCACAAAAAGTAATTTCTCCGCATTGCAAGGTGCAATTCTGAAATTTTTTGCTTTTTCCTGCTCCTCTTAGCATGATAAAGAAGATTCAAAGAGAGTGAGATGCCAGCTCCTTTCATTCAGTCAGTAGCTTCAAACATTTCTGGTATATGAATAACATGATGTTTTTCAATGGCAAAAATCAATGAATATTGTAAATGCACAAACAGTAATTTCTCCGCATTGCAAGGTGCAAGTCTGAAATTTTTTGCTTTTTCCTGCTCCTCTTAGCATGATAAAAAAGATTCAAAGAGAGTGAGATGGCAGCTACTTTCATTCAGTCAGTAGCTTCAATCATTTCTGGACATTTTTCAATGGTAAAAATCAATGAATATTGTAAATGCACAAACAGTAATTTCTCCACATTGCAAGGTGCAATTCTGAAATTTTTTGCTTTTTCCTGCTCCTCTTAGCATGATAAAGAAGATTCAAAGAGAGTGAGATGCCAGCTCCTTTCATTCAGTCAGTAGCTTCAAACATTTCTGGTATATGAATAACATGATGTTTTTCAATGGCAAAAATCAATGAATATTGTAAATGCACAAACAGTAATTTCTCCGCATTGCAAGGTGCAATTCTGAAATTTCTTGCTTTTTCCTGCTCCTCTTAGCATGATAAAGAAGATTCAAAGAGAGTGAGATGCCAGCTCCTTTCATTCAGTCAGTAGCTTCAATCATTTCTGGACGTTTTTCAATGGCAAAAATCAATGTATATTGTAAATGCACAAACAGTAATTTCTCCGCATTGCAAGGTGCAATTCTGAAATTTTTTGCTTTTTCCTGCTCCTCTTAGCATGATAAAGAAGATTCAAAGAGAGTGAGATGCCAGCTCCTTTCATTCAGTCAGTAGCTTCAATCATTTCTGGACGTTTTTCAATGGCAAAAATCAATGAATATTGTAAATGCACAAACAGTAATTTCTCCGCATTGCAAGGTGCAATTCTGAAATTTTTTGCTTTTTCCTGCTCCTCTTAGCATGATAAAGAAGATTCAAAGAGAGTGAGATGCCAGCTCCTTTCATTCAGTCAGTAGCTTCAAACATTTCTGGTATATGAATAACATGATGTTTTTCAATGGCAAAAATCAATGAATTTTGTAAATGCACAAACAGCAATTTCTCCGCATTGCAAGGTGCAATTCTGAAATTTTTTGCTTTTTCCTGCTCCTCTTAGCATGATAAAGAAGATTCAAAGAGAGTGAGATGCCAGCTCCTTTCATTCAGTCAGTAGCTTCAATCATTTCTGGACGTTTTTCAATGGCAAAAATCAATGAATATTGTAAATGCACAAACAGTAATTTCTCCGCATTGCGAGGTGCAATTCTGAAATTTTTTGCTTTTTCCTGCTCCTCTTAGCATGATAAAGAAGATTCAAAGAGAGTGAGATGCCAGCTCCTTTCATTCAGTCAGTAGCTTCAATCATTTCTGGTATGTGAATAACATGATGTTTTTCAATGGCAAAAATCAATGAATATTGTAAATGCACAAACAGTAATTTCTCCGCATTGCAAGGTGCAATTCTGAAATGTTTTGCTTTTTCCTGCTCCTCTTAGCATGATAAAGAAGATTCAAAGAGAGCGAGATGCCAGCTCCTTTCATTCATTCAGTAGCTTCAATCATTTCTGGTATATGAATAACATGATGTTTTTCAATGGCAAAAATCAATGAATATTGTAAATGCACAAACAGTAATTTATTCGCATTGCAAGGTGCAATTCTGAAATTTTTTGTTTTTTCCTGCTCCTCTTAGCATGATAAAGAAGATTCAAAGAGAGTGAGATGCCAGCTCCTTTCATTCAGTCAGTAGCTTCAAACATTTCTGGTATATGAATAACATGATGTTTTTCAATGGCAAAAATCAATGAATATTGTAAATGCACAAACAGTAATTTCTCCGCATTGCAAGGTGCAATTCTGAAATTTTTTGCCTTTTCCTGCTCCTCTTAGCATGATAAAGAAGATTCAAAGAGAGTGAGATGCCAGCTCCTTTCATTCAGTCAGTAGCTTCAATCATTTCTGGACGTTTTTCAATGGCAAAAATCAATGAATATTGTAAATGCACAAACAGTAATTTCTCCGCATTGCAAGGTGCAATTCTGAAATTTTTTGCTTTTTCCTGCTCCTCTTAGCATGATAAAGAAGATTCAAAGAGAGTGAGATTCCAGCTCCTTTCATTCAGTCAGTAGCTTCAAACATTTCTGGTATATGAATAACATGATGTTTTTCAATGGCAAAAATCAATGAATATTGTAAATGCACAAACAGTAATTTCTCCGCATTGCAAGGTGCAATTCTGAAATTTTTTGCTTTTTCCTGCTCCTCTTAGCATGATAAAGAAGATTCAAAGAGAGTGAGATGCCAGCTCCTTTCATTCAGTCAGTAGCTTCAATCATTTCTGGACGTTTTTCAATGGCAAAAATCAATGAATATTGTAAATGCACAAACAGTAATTTCTCCGCATTGCAAGGTGCAATTCTGAAATTTTTTGCTTTTTCCTGCTCCTCTTAGCATGATAAAGAAGATTCAAAGAGAGTGAGATGCCAGCTCCTTTCATTCAGTCAGTAGCTTCAAACATTTCTGGTATATGAATAACATGATGTTTTTCAATGGCAAAAATCAATGAATATTGTAAATGCACAAACAGTAATTTCTCCGCATTGCAAGGTGCAAGTCTGAAATTTTTTGCTTTTTCCTGCTCCTCTTAGCATGATAAAGAAGATTCAAAGAGAGTGAGATGCCAGCTACTTTCATTCAGTCAGTAGCTTCAATCATTTCTGGACGTTTTTCAATGGTAAAAATCAATGAATATTGTAAATGCACAAACAGTAATTTCTCCACATTGCAAGGTGCAATTCTGAAATTTTTTGCTTTTTCCTGCTCCTCTTAGCATGATAAAGAAGATTCAAAGAGAGTGAGATGCCAGCTCCTTTCATTCAGTCAGTAGCTTCAAACATTTCTGGTATATGAATAACATGATGTTTTTCAATGGCAAAAATCAATGAATATTGTAAATGCACAAACAGTAATTTCTCCGCATTGCAAGGTGCAATTCTGAAACTTTTTGCTTTTTCCTGCTCCTCTTAGCATGATAAAGAAGATTCAAAGAGAGTGAGATGCCAGCTCCTTTCATTCAGTCAGTAGCTTCAATCATTTCTGGATGTTTTTCAATGGCAAAAATCAATGAATATTGTAAATGCACAAACTGTAATTTCTCCGCATTGCAAGGTGCAATTCTGAAATTTTTTGCTTTTTCCTGCTCCTCTTAGCATGATAAAGAAGATTCAAAGAGAGTGAGATGCCAGCTCCTTTCATTCAGTCAGTAGCTTCAATCATTTCTGGACGTTTTTCAATGGCAAAAATCAATGAATATTGTAAATGCACAAACAGTAATTTCTCCGCATTGCAAGGTGCAATTCTGAAATTTTTTGCTTTTTCCTGCTCCTCTTAGCATGATAAAGAAGATTCAAAGAGAGTGAGATGCCAGCTCCTTTCATTCAGTCAGTACCTTCAATCATTTCTGGACGTTTTTCAATGGCAAAAATCAATGAATATTGTAAATGCACAAACAGTAATTTTTCCGCATTGCAAGGTGCAATTCTGAAATTTTTTGCTTTTTCCCGCTCCTCTTAGCATGATAAAGAAGATTCAAAGAGAGTGAGGTGCCAGCTCCTTTCATTCAGTCAGTAGCTTCAAACATTTCTGGTATATGAATAACATGTTTTTCAATGGCAAAAATCAGTGAATATTGTAAATGCACAAACAGTAATTTCTCCGCATTGCAAGGTGCAATTCTGAAATTTTTTGCTTTTTCCTGCTCCTCTTAGCATGATAAAGAAGATTCAAAGAGAGTGAGATGCCAGCTCCTTTCATTCAGTCAGTAGCTTCAATCATTTCTGGACGTTTTTCAATGGCAAAAATCAATGAATATTGTAAATGCACAAACAGTAATTTCTCCGCATTGCAAGGTGCAATTCTGAAATTTTTTGCTTTTTCCTGCTCCTCTTAGCATGATAAAGAAGATTCAAAGAGAGTGAGATGCCAGCTCCTTTCATTCAGTCAGTAGCTTCAATCATTTCTGGACGTTTTTCAATGGCAAAAATCAATGAATTTTGTAAATGCACAAACAGTAATTTCTCCGCATTGCAAGGTGCAATTCTGAAATTTTTTGCTTTTTCCTGCTCCTCTTAGCATGATAAAGAAGATTCAAAGAGAGTGAGATGCCAGCTCCTTTCATTCAGTCAGTAGCTTCAAACATTTCTGGTATATGAATAACATGATGTTTTTCAATGGCAAAAATCAATGAATATTGTAAATGCACAAACAGTAATTTCTCCGCATTGCAAGGTGCAAGTCTGAAATTTTTTGCTTTTTCCTGCTCCTCTTAGCATGATAAAGAAGATTCAAAGAGAGTGAGATGCCAGCTACTTTCATTCAGTCAGTAGCTTCAATCATTTCTGGACGTTTTTCAATGGTAAAAATCAATGAATATTGTAAATGCACAAACAGTAATTTCTCCACATTGCAAGGTGCAATTCTAAAATTTTTTGCTTTTTCCTGCTCCTCTTAGCATGATAAAGAAGATTCAAAGAGAGTGAGATGCCAGCTCCTTTCATTCAGTCAGTAGCTTCAAACATTTCTGGTATATGAATAACATGATGTTTTTCAATGGCAAAAATCAATGAATATTGTAAATGCACAAACAGTAATTTCTCCGCATTGCAAGGTGCAATTCTGAAATTTTTTGCTTTTTCCTGCTCCTCTTAGCATGATTCAAAGAGAGTGAGATGCCAGCTCCTTTCATTCAGTCAGTAGCTTCAATCATTTCTGGACATTTTTCAATGGCAAAAATCAATGAATATTGTAAATGCACAAACAGTAATTTCTCCGCATTGCAAGGTGCAATTCTGAAATTTTTTGCTTTTTCCTGCTCCTCTTAGCATGATAAAGAAGATTCAAAGAGAGTGAGATGTCAGCTCCTTTCATTCAGTCAGTAGCTTCAAACATTTCTGGTATATGAATAACATGATGTTTTTCAATGGCAAAAATCAATGAATATTGTAAATGCACAAATAGTAATTTCTCCGCATTGCAAGGTGCAAGTCTGAAATTTTTTGCTTTTTCCTGCTCCTCTTAGCATGATAAAGAAGATTCAAAGAGAGTGAGATGCCAGCTACTTTCATTCAGTCAGTAGCTTCAATCATTTCTGGACGTTTTTCAATGGTAAAAATCAATGAATATTGTAAATGCACAAACAGTAATTTCTCCACATTGCAAGGTGCAATTCTGAAATTTTTTGCTTTTTCCTGCTCCTCTTAGCATGATAAAGAAGATTCAAAGAGATTGAGATGCCAGCTCCTTTCATTCAGTCAGTAGCTTCAAACATTTCTTGTATATGAATAACATGATGTTTTTCAATGGCAAAAATCAATGAATATTGTAAATGCACAAACAGTAATTTCTCCGCATTGCAAGGTGCAATTCTGAAATTTTTTGCTTTTTCCTGCTCCTCTTAGCATGATAAAGAAGATTCAAAGAGAGTGAGATGCCAGCTCCTTTCATTCAGTCAGTAGCTTCAAACATTTCTGGTATATGAATAACATGATGTTTTTCAATGGCAAAAATCAATGAATATTGTAAATGCACAAACAGTAATTTCTCCGCATTGCAAGGTGCAAGTCTGAAATTTTTTGCTTTTTCCTGCTCCTCTTAGCATGATAAAGAAAATTCAAAGAGAGTGAGATGCCAGCTACTTTCATTCAGTCAGTAGCTTCAATCATTTCTGGACGTTTTTCAATGGTAAAAATCAATGAATATTGTAAATGCACAAACAGTAATTTCTCCACATTGCAAGGTGCAATTCTGAAATTTTTTGCTTTTTCCTGCTCCTCTTAGCATGATAAAGAAGATTCAAAGAGAGTGAGATGCCAGCTCCTTTCATTCAGTCAGTAGCTTCAAACATTTCTGGTATATAAATAACATGATGTTTTTCAATGGCAAAAATCAATGAATATTGTAAATGCACAAACAGTAATTTCTCCGCATTGCAAGGTGCAATTCTGAAATTTTTTGCTTTTTCCTGTTCCTCTTAGCATGATAAAGAAGATTCAAAGAGAGTGAGATGCCAGCTCCTTTCATTCAGTCAGTAGCTTCAATCATTTCTGGACGTTTCTCAATGGCAAAAATCAATGAATATTGTAAATGCACAAACTGTAATTTCTCCGCATTGCAAGGTGCAATTCTGAAATTTTTTGCTTTTTCCTGCTCCTCTTAGCATGATAAAGAAGATTCAAAGAGAGTGAGATGCCAGCTCCTTTCATTCAGTTAGTAGCTTCAATCATTTCTGGACGTTTTTCAATGGCAAAAATCAATGAATATTGTAAATGCACAAACAGTAATTTCTCCGCATTGCAAGGTGCAATTCTGAAATTTTTTGCTTTTTCCTGCTCCTCTTAGCATGATAAAGAAGATTCAAAGAGAGTGAGATGCCAGCTCCTTTCATTCAGTCAGTACCTTCAATCATTTCTGGACGTTTTTCAATGGCAAAAATCAATGAATATTGTAAATGCACAAACAGTAATTTCTCCGCATTGCAAGGTGCAATTCTGAAATTTTTTGCTTTTTCCCGCACCTCTTAGCATGATAAAGAAGATTCAAAGAGAGTGAGGTGCCAGCTCCTTTCATTCAGTCAGTAGCTTCAAACATTTCTGGTATATGAATTACATGTTTTTCAATGGCAAAAATCAATGAATATTGTAAATGCACAAACAGTAATTTCTCCGCATTGCAAGGTGCAATTCTGAAATTTTTTGCTTTTTCCTGCTCCTCTTAGCATGATAAAGAAGATTCAAAGAGAGTGAGATGCCAGCTCCTTTCATTCAGTCAGTAGCTTCAATCATTTCTGGACGTTTTTCAATGGCAAAAATCAATGAATATTGTAAATGCACAAAAAGTAATTTCTCCGCATTGCAAGGTGCAATTCTGAAATTTTTTGCTTTTTCCTGCTCCTCTTAGCATGATAAAGAAGATTCAAAGAGAGTGAGATGCCAGCTCCTTTCATTCAGTCAGTAGCTTCAAACATTTCTGGTATATGAATAACATGATGTTTTTCAATGGCAAAAATCAATGAATATTGTAAATGCACAAACAGTAATTTCTCCGCATTGCAAGGTGCAAGTCTGAAATTTTTTGCTTTTTCCTGCTCCTCTTAGCATGATAAAAAAGATTCAAAGAGAGTGAGATGGCAGCTACTTTCATTCAGTCAGTAGCTTCAATCATTTCTGGACGTTTTTCAATGGTAAAAATCAATGAATATTGTAAATGCACAAACAGTAATTTCTCCACATTGCAAGGTGCAATTCTGAAATTTTTTGCTTTTTCCTGCTCCTCTTAGCATGATAAAGAAGATTCAAAGAGAGTGAGATGCCAGCTCCTTTCATTCAGTCAGTAGCTTCAAACATTTCTGGTATATGAATAACATGATGTTTTTCAATGGCAAAAATCAATGAATATTGTAAATGCACAAACAGTAATTTCTCCGCATTGCAAGGTGCAATTCTGAAATTTCTTGCTTTTTCCTGCTCCTCTTAGCATGATAAAGAAGATTCAAAGAGAGTGAGATGCCAGCTCCTTTCATTCAGTCAGTAGCTTCAATCATTTCTGGTATATGAATAACATGATGTTTTTCAATGGCAAAAATCAATGAATATTGTAAATGCACAAACAGTAATTTCTCCGCATTGCAAGGTGCAATTCTGAAATTTTTTGCTTTTTCCTGCTCCTCTTAGCATGATAAAGAAGATTCAAAGAGAGTGAGATGCCAGCTCCTTTCATTCAGTCAGTAGCTTCAATCATTTCTGGACTTTTTTCAACGGCAAAAATCAATGAATATTGTAAATGCACAAACAGTAATTTCTCCGCATTGCAAGGTGCAATTCTGAAATTTTTTGCTTTTTCCTGCTCCTCTTAGCATGATAAAGAAGATTCAAAGAGAGTGAGATGCCAGCTCCTTTCATTCAGTCAGTAGCTTCAATCATTTCTGGACGTTTTTCAATGGCAAAAATCAATGAATATTGTAAATGCACAAACAGTAATTTCTCCGCATTGCAAGGTGCAATTCTGAAATTTTTTGCTTTTTCCTGCTCCTCTTAGCATGATAAAGAAGATTCAAAGAGAGTGAGATGCCAGCTCCTTTCATTCAGTCAGTAGCTTCAAACATTTCTGGTATATGAATAACATGATGTTTTTCAATGGCAAAAATCAATGAATTTTGTAAATGCACAAACAGCAATTTCTCCGCATTGCAAGGTGCAATTCTGAAATTTTTTGCTTTTTCCTGCTCCTCTTAGCATGATAAAGAAGATTCAAAGAGAGTGAGATGCCAGCTCCTTTCATTCAGTCAGTAGCTTCAATCATTTCTGGACGTTTTTCAATGGCAAAAATCAATGAATATTGTAAATGCACAAACAGTAATTTCTCCGCATTGCGAGGTGCAATTCTGAAATTTTTTGCTTTTTCCTGCTCCTCTTAGCATGATAAAGAAGATTCAAAGAGAGTGAGATGCCAGCTCCTTTCATTCAGTCAGTAGCTTCAATCATTTCTGGTATGTGAATAACATGATGTTTTTCAATGGCAAAAATCAATGAATATTGTAAATGCACAAACAGTAATTTCTCCGCATTGCAAGGTGCAATTCTGAAATGTTTTGCTTTTTCCTGCTCCTCTTAGCATGATAAAGAAGATTCAAAGAGATTGAGATGCCAGCTCCTTTCATTCAGTCAGTAGCTTCAAACATTTCTTGTATATGAATAACATGATGTTTTTCAATGGCAAAAATCAATGAATATTGTAAATGCACAAACAGTAATTTCTCCGCATTGCAAGGTGCAATTCTGAATTTTTTTGCTTTTTCCTGCTCCTCTTAGCATGATAAAGAAGATTCAAAGAGAGTGAGATGCCAGCTCCTTTCATTCAGTCAGTAGCTTCAAACATTTCTGGTATATGAATAACATGATGTTTTTCAATGGCAAAAATCAATGAATATTGTAAATGCACAAACAGTAATTTCTCCGCATTGCAAGGTGCAAGTCTGAAATTTTTTGCTTTTTCCTGCTCCTCTTAGCATGATAAAGAAAATTCAAAGAGAGTGAGATGCCAGCTACTTTCATTCAGTCAGTAGCTTCAATCATTTCTGGACGTTTTTCAATGGTAAAAATCAATGAATATTGTAAATGCACAAACAGTAATTTCTCCACATTGCAAGGTGCAATTCTGAAATTTTTTGCTTTTTCCTGCTCCTCTTAGCATGATAAAGAAGATTCAAAGAGAGTGAGATGCCAGCTCCTTTCATTCAGTCAGTAGCTTCAAACATTTCTGGTATATAAATAACATGATGTTTTTCAATGGCAAAAATCAATGAATATTGTAAATGCACAAACAGTAATTTCTCCGCATTGCAAGGTGCAATTCTGAAATTTTTTGCTTTTTCCTGTTCCTCTTAGCATGATAAAGAAGATTCAAAGAGAGTGAGATGCCAGCTCCTTTCATTCAGTCAGTAGCTTCAATCATTTCTGGACGTTTCTCAATGGCAAAAATCAATGAATATTGTAAATGCACAAACTGTAATTTCTCCGCATTGCAAGGTGCAATTCTGAAATTTTTTGCTTTTTCCTGCTCCTCTTAGCATGATAAAGAAGATTCAAAGAGAGTGAGATGCCAGCTCCTTTCATTCAGTTAGTAGCTTCAATCATTTCTGGACGTTTTTCAATGGCAAAAATCAATGAATATTGTAAATGCACAAACAGTAATTTCTCCGCATTGCAAGGTGCAATTCTGAAATTTTTTGCTTTTTCCTGCTCCTCTTAGCATGATAAAGAAGATTCAAAGAGAGTGAGATGCCAGCTCCTTTCATTCAGTCAGTACCTTCAATCATTTCTGGACGTTTTTCAATGGCAAAAATCAATGAATATTGTAAATGCACAAACAGTAATTTCTCCGCATTGCAAGGTGCAATTCTGAAATTTTTTGCTTTTTCCCGCTCCTCTTAGCATGATAAAGAAGATTCAAAGAGAGTGAGGTGCCAGCTCCTTTCATTCAGTCAGTAGCTTCAAACATTTCTGGTATATGAATTACATGTTTTTCAATGGCAAAAATCAATGAATATTGTAAATGCACAAACAGTAATTTCTCCGCATTGCAAGGTGCAATTCTGAAATTTTTTGCTTTTTCCTGCTCCTCTTAGCATGATAAAGAAGATTCAAAGAGAGTGAGATGCCAGCTCCTTTCATTCAGTCAGTAGCTTCAATCATTTCTGGACGTTTTTCAATGGCAAAAATCAATGAATATTGTAAATGCACAAACAGTAATTTCTCCGCATTGCAAGGTGCAATTCTGAAATTTTTTGCTTTTTCCTGCTCCTCTTAGCATGATAAAGAAGATTCAAAGAGAGTGAGATGCCAGCTCCTTTCATTCAGTCAGTAGCTTCAATCATTTCTGGACGTTTTTCAATGGCAAAAATCAATGAATATTGTAAATGCACAAAAAGTAATTTCTCCGCATTGCAAGGTGCAATTCTGAAATTTTTTGCTTTTTCCTGCTCCTCTTAGCATGATAAAGAAGATTCAAAGAGAGTGAGATGCCAGCTTGTTTCATTCAGTCAGTAGCTTCAAACATTTCTGGTATATGAATAACATGATGTTTTTCAATGGCAAAAATCAATGAATATTGTAAATGCACAAACAGTAATTTCTCCGCATTGCAAGGTGCAAGTCTGAAATTTTTTGCTTTTTCCTGCTCCTCTTAGCATGATAAAAAAGATTCAAAGAGAGTGAGATGGCAGCTACTTTCATTCAGTCAGTAGCTTCAATCATTTCTGGACGTTTTTCAATGGTAAAAATCAATGAATATTGTAAATGCACAAACAGTAATTTCTCCACATTGCAAGGTGCAATTCTGAAATTTTTTGCTTTTTCCTGCTCCTCTTAGCATGATAAAGAAGATTCAAAGAGAGTGAGATGCCAGCTCCTTTCATTCAGTCAGTAGCTTCAAACATTTCTGGTATATGAATAACATGATGTTTTTCAATGGCAAAAATCAATGAATATTGTAAATGCACAAACAGTAATTTCTCCGCATTGCAAGGTGCAATTCTGAAATTTCTTGCTTTTTCCTGCTCCTCTTAGCATGATAAAGAAGATTCAAAGAGAGTGAGATGCCAGCTCCTTTCATTCAGTCAGTAGCTTCAAACATTTCTGGTATATAAATAACATGATGTTTTTCAATGGCAAAAATCAATGAATATTGTAAATGCACAAACAGTAATTTCTCCGCATTGCAAGGTGCAATTCTGAAATTTTTTGCTTTTTCCTGTTCCTCTTAGCATGATAAAGAAGATTCAAAGAGAGTGAGATGCCAGCTCCTTTCATTCAGTCAGTAGCTTCAATCATTTCTGGACGTTTTTCAATGGCAAAAATCAATGAATATTGTAAATGCACAAACAGTAATTTCTCCGCATTGCGAGGTGCAATTCTGAAATTTTTTGCTTTTTCCTGCTCCTCTTAGCATGATAAAGAAGATTCAAAGAGAGTGAGATGCCAGCTCCTTTCATTCAGTCAGTAGCTTCAATCATTTCTGGTATGTGAATAACATGATGTTTTTCAATGGCAAAAATCAATGAATATTGTAAATGCACAAACAGTAATTTCTCCGCATTGCAAGGTGCAATTCTGAAATGTTTTGCTTTTTCCTGCTCCTCTTAGCATGATAAAGAAGATTCAAAGAGATTGAGATGCCAGCTCCTTTCATTCAGTCAGTAGCTTCAAACATTTCTTGTATATGAATAACATGATGTTTTTCAATGGCAAAAATCAATGAATATTGTAAATGCACAAACAGTAATTTCTCCGCATTGCAAGGTGCAATTCTGAAATTTTTTGCTTTTTCCTGCTCCTCTTAGCATGATAAAGAAGATTCAAAGAGAGTGAGATGCCAGCTCCTTTCATTCAGTCAGTAGCTTCAAACATTTCTGGTATATGAATAACATGATGTTTTTCAATGGCAAAAATCAATGAATATTGTAAATGCACAAACAGTAATTTCTCCGCATTGCAAGGTGCAAGTCTGAAATTTTTTGCTTTTTCCTGCTCCTCTTAGCATGATAAAGAAAATTCAAAGAGAGTGAGATGCCAGCTACTTTCATTCAGTCAGTAGCTTCAATCATTTCTGGACGTTTTTCAATGGTAAAAATCAATGAATATTGTAAATGCACAAACAGTAATTTCTCCACATTGCAAGGTGCAATTCTGAAATTTTTTGCTTTTTCCTGCTCCTCTTAGCATGATAAAGAAGATTCAAAGAGAGTGAGATGCCAGCTCCTTTCATTCAGTCAGTAGCTTCAAACATTTCTGGTATATAAATAACATGATGTTTTTCAATGGCAAAAATCAATGAATATTGTAAATGCACAAACAGTAATTTCTCCGCATTGCAAGGTGCAATTCTGAAATTTTTTGCTTTTTCCTGTTCCTCTTAGCATGATAAAGAAGATTCAAAGAGAGTGAGATGCCAGCTCCTTTCATTCAGTCAGTAGCTTCAATCATTTCTGGACGTTTCTCAATGGCAAAAATCAATGAATATTGTAAATGCACAAACTGTAATTTCTCCGCATTGCAAGGTGCAATTCTGAAATTTTTTGCTTTTTCCTGCTCCTCTTAGCATGATAAAGAAGATTCAAAGAGAGTGAGATGCCAGCTCCTTTCATTCAGTTAGTAGCTTCAATCATTTCTGGACGTTTTTCAATGGCAAAAATCAATGAATATTGTAAATGCACAAACAGTAATTTCTCCGCATTGCAAGGTGCAATTCTGAAATTTTTTGCTTTTTCCTGCTCCTCTTAGCATGATAAAGAAGATTCAAAGAGAGTGAGATGCCAGCTCCTTTCATTCAGTCAGTACCTTCAATCATTTCTGGACGTTTTTCAATGGCAAAAATCAATGAATATTGTAAATGCACAAACAGTAATTTCTCCGCATTGCAAGGTGCAATTCTGAAATTTTTTGCTTTTTCCCGCTCCTCTTAGCATGATAAAGAAGATTCAAAGAGAGTGAGGTGCCAGCTCCTTTCATTCAGTCAGTAGCTTCAAACATTTCTGGTATATGAATTACATGTTTTTCAATGGCAAAAATCAATGAATATTGTAAATGCACAAACAGTAATTTCTCCGCATTGCAAGGTGCAATTCTGAAATTTTTTGCTTTTTCCTGCTCCTCTTAGCATGATAAAGAAGATTCAAAGAGAGTGAGATGCCAGCTCCTTTCATTCAGTCAGTAGCTTCAATCATTTCTGGACGTTTTTCAATGGCAAAAATCAATGAATATTGTAAATGCACAAACAGTAATTTCTCCGCATTGCAAGGTGCAATTCTGAAATTTTTTGCTTTTTCCTGCTCCTCTTAGCATGATAAAGAAGATTCAAAGAGAGTGAGATGCCAGCTCCTTTCATTCAGTCAGTAGCTTCAATCATTTCTGGACGTTTTTCAATGGCAAAAATCAATGAATATTGTAAATGCACAAAAAGTAATTTCTCCGCATTGCAAGGTGCAATTCTGAAATTTTTTGCTTTTTCCTGCTCCTCTTAGCATGATAAAGAAGATTCAAAGAGAGTGAGATGCCAGCTTGTTTCATTCAGTCAGTAGCTTCAAACATTTCTGGTATATGAATAACATGATGTTTTTCAATGGCAAAAATCAATGAATATTGTAAATGCACAAACAGTAATTTCTCCGCATTGCAAGGTGCAAGTCTGAAATTTTTTGCTTTTTCCTGCTCCTCTTAGCATGATAAAAAAGATTCAAAGAGAGTGAGATGGCAGCTACTTTCATTCAGTCAGTAGCTTCAATCATTTCTGGACGTTTTTCAATGGTAAAAATCAATGAATATTGTAAATGCACAAACAGTAATTTCTCCACATTGCAAGGTGCAATTCTGAAATTTTTTGCTTTTTCCTGCTCCTCTTAGCATGATAAAGAAGATTCAAAGAGAGTGAGATGCCAGCTCCTTTCATTCAGTCAGTAGCTTCAAACATTTCTGGTATATGAATAACATGATGTTTTTCAATGGCAAAAATCAATGAATATTGTAAATGCACAAACAGTAATTTCTCCGCATTGCAAGGTGCAATTCTGAAATTTCTTGCTTTTTCCTGCTCCTCTTAGCATGATAAAGAAGATTCAAAGAGAGTGAGATGCCAGCTCCTTTCATTCAGTCAGTAGCTTCAAACATTTCTGGTATATAAATAACATGATGTTTTTCAATGGCAAAAATCAATGAATATTGTAAATGCACAAACAGTAATTTCTCCGCATTGCAAGGTGCAATTCTGAAATTTTTTGCTTTTTCCTGTTCCTCTTAGCATGATAAAGAAGATTCAAAGAGAGTGAGATGCCAGCTCCTTTCATTCAGTCAGTAGCTTCAATCATTTCTGGACGTTTCTCAATGGCAAAAATCAATGAATATTGTAAATGCACAAACTGTAATTTCTCCGCATTGCAAGGTGCAATTCTGAAATTTTTTGCTTTTTCCTGCTCCTCTTAGCATGATAAAGAAGATTCAAAGAGAGTGAGATGCCAGCTCCTTTCATTCAGTTAGTAGCTTCAATCATTTCTGGACGTTTTTCAATGGCAAAAATCAATGAATATTGTAAATGCACAAACAGTAATTTCTCCGCATTGCAAGGTGCAATTCTGAAATTTTTTGCTTTTTCCTGCTCCTCTTAGCATGATAAAGAAGATTCAAAGAGAGTGAGATGCCAGCTCCTTTCATTCAGTCAGTACCTTCAATCATTTCTGGACGTTTTTCAATGGCAAAAATCAATGAATATTGTAAATGCACAAACAGTAATTTCTCCGCATTGCAAGGTGCAATTCTGAAATTTTTTGCTTTTTCCCGCTCCTCTTAGCATGATAAAGAAGATTCAAAGAGAGTGAGGTGCCAGCTCCTTTCATTCAGTCAGTAGCTTCAAACATTTCTGGTATATGAATTACATGTTTTTCAATGGCAAAAATCAATGAATATTGTAAATGCACAAACAGTAATTTCTCCGCATTGCAAGGTGCAATTCTGAAATTTTTTGCTTTTTCCTGCTCCTCTTAGCATGATAAAGAAGATTCAAAGAGAGTGAGATGCCAGCTCCTTTCATTCAGTCAGTAGCTTCAATCATTTCTGGACGTTTTTCAATGGCAAAAATCAATGAATATTGTAAATGCACAAACAGTAATTTCTCCGCATTGCAAGGTGCAATTCTGAAATTTTTTGCTTTTTCCTGCTCCTCTTAGCATGATAAAGAATATTCAAAGAGAGTGAGATGCCAGCTCCTTTCATTCAGTCAGTAGCTTCAATCATTTCTGGACGTTTTTCAATGGCAAAAATCAATGAATATTGTAAATGCACAAAAAGTAATTTCTCCGCATTGCAAGGTGCAATTCTGAAATTTTTTGCTTTTTCCTGCTCCTCTTAGCATGATAAAGAAGATTCAAAGAGAGTGAGATGCCAGCTCCTTTCATTCAGTCAGTAGCTTCAAACATTTCTGGTATATGAATAACATGATGTTTTTCAATGGCAAAAATCAATGAATATTGTAAATGCACAAACAATAATTTCTCCGCATTGCAAGGTGCAAGTCTGAAATTTTTTGCTTTTTCCTGCTCCTCTTAGCATGATAAAAAAGATTCAAAGAGAGTGAGATGGCAGCTACTTTCATTCAGTCAGTAGCTTCAATCATTTCTGGACGTTTTTCAATGGTAAAAATCAATGAATATTGTAAATGCACAAACAGTAATTTCTCCACATTGCAAGGTGCAATTCTGAAATTTTTTGCTTTTTCCTGCTCCTCTTAGCATGATAAAGAAGATTCAAAGAGAGTGAGATGCCAGCTCCTTTCATTCAGTCAGTAGCTTCAAACATTTCTGGTATATGAATAACATGATGTTTTTCAATGGCAAAAATCAATGAATATTGTAAATGCACAAACAGTAATTTCTCCGCATTGCAAGGTGCAATTCTGAAATTTCTTGCTTTTTCCTGCTCCTCTTAGCATGATAAAGAAGATTCAAAGAGAGTGAGATGCCAGCTCCTTTCATTCAGTCAGTAGCTTCAATCATTTCTGGTATATGAATAACATGATGTTTTTCAATGGCAAAAATCAATGAATATTGTAAATGCACAAACAGTAATTTCTCCGCATTGCAAGGTGCAATTCTGAAATTTTTTGCTTTTTCCTGCTCCTCTTAGCATGATAAAGAAGATTCAAAGAGAGTGAGATGCCAGCTCCTTTCATTCAGTCAGTAGCTTCAATCATTTCTGGACTTTTTTCAACGGCAAAAATCAATGAATATTGTAAATGCACAAACAGTAATTTCTCCGCATTGCAAGGTGCAATTCTGAAATTTTTTGCTTTTTCCTGCTCCTCTTAGCATGATAAAGAAGATTCAAAGAGAGTGAGATGCCAGCTCCTTTCATTCAGTCAGTAGCTTCAATCATTTCTGGACGTTTTTCAATGGCAAAAATCAATGAATATTGTAAATGCACAAACAGTAATTTCTCCGCATTGCAAGGTGCAATTCTGAAATTTTTTGCTTTTTCCTGCTCCTCTTAGCATGATAAAGAAGATTCAAAGAGAGTGAGATGCCAGCTCCTTTCATTCAGTCAGTAGCTTCAAACATTTCTGGTATATGAATAACATGATGTTTTTCAATGGCAAAAATCAATGAATTTTGTAAATGCACAAACAGCAATTTCTCCGCATTGCAAGGTGCAATTCTGAAATTTTTTGCTTTTTCCTGCTCCTCTTAGCATGATAAAGAAGATTCAAAGAGAGTGAGATGCCAGCTCCTTTCATTCAGTCAGTAGCTTCAATCATTTCTGGACGTTTTTCAATGGCAAAAATCAATGAATATTGTAAATGCACAAACAGTAATTTCTCCGCATTGCGAGGTGCAATTCTGAAATTTTTTGCTTTTTCCTGCTCCTCTTAGCATGATAAAGAAGATTCAAAGAGACTGAGATGCCAGCTCCTTTCATTCAGTCAGTAGCTTCAATCATTTCTGGTATGTGAATAACATGATGTTTTTCAATGGCAAAAATCAATGAATATTGTAAATGCACAAACAGTAATTTCTCCGCATTGCAAGGTGCAATTCTGAAATGTTTTGCTTTTTCCTGCTCCTCTTAGCATGATAAAGAAGATTCAAAGAGAGTGAGATGCCAGCTCCTTTCATTCATTCAGTAGCTTCAATCATTTCTGGTATATGAATAACATGATGTTTTTCAATGGCAAAATCACTGAATATTGTAAATGCACAAACAGTAATTTCTCCGCATTGCAAGGTGCAATTCTGAAATTTTTTGCTTTTTCCTGCTCCTCTTAGCATGATAAAGAAGATTCAAAGAGAGTGAGATGCCAGCTCCTTTCATTCAGTCAGTAGCTTCAATCATTTCTGGACGTTTTTCAATGGCAAAAATCAATGAATATTGTAAATGCACAAACAGTAATTTCTCCGCATTGCAAGGTGCAATTCTGAAATTTTTTGCTTTTTCCTGCTCCTCTTAGCATGATAAAGAAGATTCAAAGAGAGTGAGATGCCAGCTCCTTTCATTCAGTCAGTAGCTTCAATCATTTCTGGACGTTTTTCAATGGCAAAAATCAATGAATATTGTAAATGCACAAAAAGTAATTTCTCCGCATTGCAAGGTGCAATTCTGAAATTTTTTGCTTTTTCCTGCTCCTCTTAGCATGATAAAGAAGATTCAAAGAGAGTGAGATGCCAGCTCCTTTCATTCAGTCAGTAGCTTCAAACATTTCTGGTATATGAATAACATGATGTTTTTCAATGGCAAAAATCAATGAATATTGTAAATGCACAAACAGTAATTTCTCCGCATTGCAAGGTGCAAGTCTGAAATTTTTTGCTTTTTCCTGCTCCTCTTAGCATGATAAAAAAGATTCAAAGAGAGTGAGATGGCAGCTACTTTCATTCAGTCAGTAGCTTCAATCATTTCTGGACGTTTTTCAATGGTAAAAATCAATGAATATTGTAAATGCACAAACAGTAATTTCTCCACATTGCAAGGTGCAATTCTGAAATTTTTTGCTTTTTCCTGCTCCTCTTAGCATGATAAAGAAGATTCAAAGAGAGTGAGATGCCAGCTCCTTTCATTCAGTCAGTAGCTTCAAACATTTCTGGTATATGAATAACATGATGTTTTTCAATGGCAAAAATCAATGAATATTGTAAATGCACAAACAGTAATTTCTCCGCATTGCAAGGTGCAATTCTGAAATTTCTTGCTTTTTCCTGCTCCTCTTAGCATGATAAAGAAGATTCAAAGAGAGTGAGATGCCAGCTCCTTTCATTCAGTCAGTAGCTTCAATCATTTCTGGTATATGAATAACATGATGTTTTTCAATGGCAAAAATCAATGAATATTGTAAATGCACAAACAGTAATTTCTCCGCATTGCAAGGTGCAATTCTGAAATTTTTTGCTTTTTCCTGCTCCTCTTAGCATGATAAAGAAGATTCAAAGAGAGTGAGATGCCAGCTCCTTTCATTCAGTCAGTAGCTTCAATCATTTCTGGACTTTTTTCAACGGCAAAAATCAATGAATATTGTAAATGCACAAACAGTAATTTCTCCGCATTGCAAGGTGCAATTCTGAAATTTTTTGCTTTTTCCTGCTCCTTTTAGCATGATAAAGAAGATTCAAAGAGAGTGAGATGCCAGCTCCTTTCATTCAGTCAGTAGCTTCAATCATTTCTGGACGTTTTTCAATGGCAAAAATCAATGTATATTATAAATGCCCAAACAGTAATTTCTCCGCATTGCAAGGTGCAATTCTGAAATTTTTTGCTTTTTCCTGCTCCTCTTAGCATGATAAAGAAGATTCAAAGAGAGTGAGATGCCAGCTCCTTTCATTCAGTCAGTAGCTTCAATCATTTCTGGACGTTTTTCAATGGCAAAAATCAATGAATATTGTAAATGCACAAACAGTAATTTCTCCGCATTGCGAGGTGCAATTCTGAAATTTTTTGCTTTTTCCTGCTCCTCTTAGCATGATAAAGAAGATTCAAAGAGAGTGAGATGCCAGCTCCTTTCATTCAGTCAGTAGCTTCAATCATTTCTGGTATGTGAATAACATGATGTTTTTCAATGGCAAAAATCAATGAATATTGTAAATGCACAAACAGTAATTTCTCCGCATTGCAAGGTGCAATTCTGAAATGTTTTGCTTTTTCCTGCTCCTCTTAGCATGATAAAGAAGATTCAAAGAGATTGAGATGCCAGCTCCTTTCATTCAGTCAGTAGCTTCAAACATTTCTTGTATATGAATAACATGATGTTTTTCAATGGCAAAAATCAATGAATATTGTAAATGCACAAACAGTAATTTCTCCGCATTGCAAGGTGCAATTCTGAAATTTTTTGCTTTTTCCTGCTCCTCTTAGCATGATAAAGAAGATTCAAAGAGAGTGAGATGCCAGCTCCTTTCATTCAGTCAGTAGCTTCAAACATTTCTGGTATATGAATAACATGATGTTTTTCAATGGCAAAAATCAATGAATATTGTAAATGCACAAACAGTAATTTCTCCGCATTGCAAGGTGCAAGTCTGAAATTTTTTGCTTTTTCCTGCTCCTCTTAGCATGATAAAGAAAATTCAAAGAGAGTGAGATGCCAGCTACTTTCATTCAGTCAGTAGCTTCAATCATTTCTGGACGTTTTTCAATGGTAAAAATCAATGAATATTGTAAATGCACAAACAGTAATTTCTCCACATTGCAAGGTGCAATTCTGAAATTTTTTGCTTTTTCCTGCTCCTCTTAGCATGATAAAGAAGATTCAAAGAGAGTGAGATGCCAGCTCCTTTCATTCAGTCAGTAGCTTCAAACATTTCTGGTATATAAATAACATGATGTTTTTCAATGGCAAAAATCAATGAATATTGTAAATGCACAAACAGTAATTTCTCCGCATTGCAAGGTGCAATTCTGAAATCTTTTGCTTTTTCCTGTTCCTCTTAGCATGATAAAGAAGATTCAAAGAGAGTGAGATGCCAGCTCCTTTCATTCATTCAGTAGCTTCAATCATTTCTGGACGTTTCTCAATGGCAAAAATCAATGAATATTGTAAATGCACAAACTGTAATTTCTCCGCATTGCAAGGTGCAATTCTGAAATTTTTTGCTTTTTCCTGCTCCTCTTAGCATGATAAAGAAGATTCAAAGAGAGTGAGATGCCAGCTCCTTTCATTCAGTTAGTAGCTTCAATCATTTCTGGACGTTTTTCAATGGCAAAAATCAATGAATATTGTAAATGCACAAACAGTAATTTCTCCGCATTGCAAGGTGCAATTCTGAAATTTTTTGCTTTTTCCTGCTCCTCTTAGCATGATAAAGAAGATTCAAAGAGAGTGAGATGCCAGCTCCTTTCATTCAGTCAGTACCTTCAATCATTTCTGGACGTTTTTCAATGGCAAAAATCAATGAATATTGTAAATGCACAAACAGTAATTTCTCCGCATTGCAAGGTGCAATTCTGAAATTTTTTGCTTTTTCCCGCTCCTCCTAGCATGATAAAGAAGATTCAAAGAGAGTGAGGTGCCAGCTCCTTTCATTCAGTCAGTAGCTTCAAACATTTCTGGTATATGAATTACATGTTTTTCAATGGCAAAAATCAATGAATATTGTAAATGCACAAACAGTAATTTCTCCGCATTGCAAGGTGCAATTCTGAAATTTTTTGCTTTTTCCTGCTCCTCTTAGCATGATAAAGAAGATTCAAAGAGAGTGAGATGCCAGCTCCTTTCATTCAGTCAGTAGCTTCAATCATTTCTGGACGTTTTTCAATGGCAAAAATCAATGAATATTGTAAATGCACAAACAGTAATTTCTCCGCATTGCAAGGTGCAATTCTGAAATTTTTTGCTTTTTCCTGCTCCTCTTAGCATGATAAAGAAGATTCAAAGAGAGTGAGATGCCAGCTCCTTTCATTCAGTCAGTAGCTTCAATCATTTCTGGACGTTTTTCAATGGCAAAAATCAATGAATATTGTAAATGCACAAAAAGTAATTTCTCCGCATTGCAAGGTGCAATTCTGAAATTTTTTGCTTTTTCCTGCTCCTCTTAGCATGATAAAGAAGATTCAAAGAGAGTGAGATGCCAGCTCCTTTCATTCAGTCAGTAGCTTCAAACATTTCTGGTATATGAATAACATGATGTTTTTCAATGGCAAAAATCAATGAATATTGTAAATGCACAAACAGTAATTTCTCCGCATTGCAAGGTGCAAGTCTGAAATTTTTTGCTTTTTCCTGCTCCTCTTAGCATGATAAAAAAGATTCAAAGAGAGTGAGATGGCAGCTACTTTCATTCAGTCAGTAGCTTCAATCATTTCTGGACGTTTTTCAATGGTAAAAATCAATGAATATTGTAAATGCACAAACAGTAATTTCTCCACATTGCAAGGTGCAATTCTGAAATTTTTTGCTTTTTCCTGCTCCTCTTAGCATGATAAAGAAGATTCAAAGAGAGTGAGATGCCAGCTCCTTTCATTCAGTCAGTAGCTTCAAACATTTCTGGTATATGAATAACATGATGTTTTTCAATGGCAAAAATCAATGAATATTGTAAATGCACAAACAGTAATTTCTCCGCATTGCAAGGTGCAATTCTGAAATTTCTTGCTTTTTCCTGCTCCTCTTAGCATGATAAAGAAGATTCAAAGAGAGTGAGATGCCAGCTCCTTTCATTCAGTCAGTAGCTTCAATCATTTCTGGTATATGAATAACATGATGTTTTTCAATGGCAAAAATCAATGAATATTGTAAATGCACAAACAGTAATTTCTCCGCATTGCAAGGTGCAATTCTGAAATTTTTTGATTTTTCCTGCTCCTCTTAGCATGATAAAGAAGATTCAAAGAGAGTGAGATGCCAGCTCCTTTCATTCAGTC
The DNA here is from genome assembly GCF_046119375.1 of Phyllobates terribilis. NCBI lineage: Eukaryota > Metazoa > Chordata > Amphibia > Anura > Dendrobatidae > Phyllobates > Phyllobates terribilis. Next base: position 289,074 of record NW_027364053.1, on the reverse strand, counting down.
AGTAGCTTCAATCATTTCTGGACTTTTTTCAACGGCAAAAATCAATGAATATTGTAAATGCACAAACAGTAATTTCTCCGCATTGCAAGGTGCAATTCTGAAATTTTTTGCTTTTTCCTGCTCCTCTTAGCATGATAAAGAAGATTCAAAGAGAGTGAGATGCCAGCTCCTTTCATTCAGTCAGTAGCTTCAATCATTTCTGGACGTTTTTCAATGGCAAAAATCAATGAATATTGTAAATGCACAAACAGTAATATCTCCGCATTGCAAGGTGCAATTCTGAAATTTTTTGCTTTTTCCTGCTCCTCTTAGCATGATAAAGAAGATTCAAAGAGAGTGAGATGCCAGCTCCTTTCATTCAGTCAGTAGCTTCAAACATTTCTGGTATATGAATAACATGATGTTTTTCAATGGCAAAAATCAATGAATTTTGTAAATGCACAAACAGCAATTTCTCCGCATTGCAAGGTGCAATTCTGAAATTTTTTGCTTTTTCCTGCTCCTCTTAGCATGATAAAGAAGATTCAAAGAGAGTGAGATGCCAGCTCCTTTCATTCAGTCAGTAGCTTCAATCATTTCTGGACGTTTTTCAATGGCAAAAATCAATGAATATTGTAAATGCACAAACAGTAATTTCTCCGCATTGCGAGGTGCAATTCTGAAATTTTTTGCTTTTTCCTGCTCCTCTTAGCATGATAAAGAAGATTCAAAGAGACTGAGATGCCAGCTCCTTTCATTCAGTCAGTAGCTTCAATCATTTCTGGTATGTGAATAACATGATGTTTTTCAATGGCAAAAATCAATGAATATTGTAAATGCACAAACAGTAATTTCTCCGCATTGCAAGGTGCAATTCTGAAATGTTTTGCTTTTTCCTGCTCCTCTTAGCATGATAAAGAAGATTCAAAGAGAGTGAGATGCCAGCTCCTTTCATTCATTCAGTAGCTTCAATCATTTCTGGTATATGAATAACATGATGTTTTTCAATGGCAAAAATCAATGAATATTGTAAATGCACAAACAGTAATTTCTCCGCATTGCAAGGTGCAATTCTGAAATTTTTTGCTTTTTCCTGCTCCTCTTAGCATGATAAAGAAGATTCAAAGAGAGTGAGATGCCAGCTCCTTTCATTCAGTCAGTAGCTTCAATCATTTCTGGACGTTTTTCAATGGCAAAAATCAATGAATATTGTAAATGCACAAACAGTAATTTCTCCGCATTGCAAGGTGCAATTCTGAAATTTTTTGCTTTTTCCTGCTCCTCTTAGCATGATAAAGAAGATTCAAAGAGAGTGAGATGCCAGCTCCTTTCATTCAGTCAGTAGCTTCAATCATTTCTGGACGTTTTTCAATGGCAAAAATCAATGAATATTGTAAATGCACAAAAAGTAATTTCTCCGCATTGCAAGGTGCAATTCTGAAATTTTTTGCTTTTTCCTGCTCCTCTTAGCATGATAAAGAAGATTCAAAGAGAGTGAGATGCCAGCTCCTTTCATTCAGTCAGTAGCTTCAAACATTTCTGGTATATGAATAACATGATGTTTTTCAATGGCAAAAATCAATGAATATTGTAAATGCACAAACAGTAATTTCTCCGCATTGCAAGGTGCAAGTCTGAAATTTTTTGCTTTTTCCTGCTCCTCTTAGCATGATAAAAAAGATTCAGAGAGTGAGATGGCAGCTACTTTCATTCAGTCAGTAGCTTCAATCATTTCTGGACGTTTTTCAATGGTAAAAATCAATGAATATTGTAAATGCACAAACAGTAATTTCTCCACATTGCAAGGTGCAATTCTGAAATTTTTTGCTTTTTCCTGCTCCTCTTAGCATGATAAAGAAGATTCAAAGAGAGTGAGATGCCAGCTCCTTTCATTCAGTCAGTAGCTTCAAACATTTCTGGTATATGAATAACATGATGTTTTTCAATGGCAAAAATCAATGAATATTGTAAATGCACAAACAGTAATTTCTCCGCATTGCAAGGTGCAATTCTGAAATTCCTTGCTTTTTCCTGCTCCTCTTAGCATGATAAAGAAGATTCAAAGAGAGTGAGATGCCAGCTCCTTTCATTCAGTCAGTAGCTTCAATCATTTCTGGTATATGAATAACATGATGTTTTTCAATGGCAAAAATCAATGAATATTGTAAATGCACAAACAGTAATTTCTCCGCATTGCAAGGTGCAATTCTGAAATTTTTTGCTTTTTCCTGCTCCTCTTAGCATGATAAAGAAGATTCAAAGAGAGTGAGATGCCAGCTCCTTTCATTCAGTCAGTAGCTTCAATCATTTCTGGACTTTTTTCAACGGCAAAAATCAATGAATATTGTAAATGCACAAACAGTAATTTCTCCGCATTGCAAGGTGCAATTCTGAAATTTTTTGCTTTTTCCTGCTCCTCTTAGCATGATAAAGAAGATTCAAAGAGAGTGAGATGCCAGCTCCTTTCATTCAGTCAGTAGCTTCAATCATTTCTGGACGTTTTTCAATGGCAAAAATCAATGTATATTATAAATGCACAAACAGTAATTTCTCCGCATTGCAAGGTGCAATTCTGAAATTTTTTGCTTTTTCCTGCTCCTCTTAGCATGATAAAGAAGATTCAAAGAGAGTGAGATGCCAGCTCCTTTCATTCAGTCAGTAGCTTCAATCATTTCTGGACGTTTTTCAATGGCAAAAATCAATGAATATTGTAAATGCACAAACAGTAATTTCTCCGCATTGCAAGGTGCAATTCTGAAATTTTTTGCTTTTTCCTGCTCCTCTTAGCATGATAAAGAAGATTCAAAGAGAGTGAGATGCCAGCTCCTTTCATTCAGTCAGTAGCTTCAAACATTTCTGGTATATGAATAACATGATGTTTTTCAATGGCAAAAATCAATGAATTTTGTAAATGCACAAACAGCAATTTCTCCGCATTGCAAGGTGCAATTCTGAAATTTTTTGCTTTTTCCTGCTCCTCTTAGCATGATAAAGAAGATTCAAAGAGAGTGAGATGCCAGCTCCTTTCATTCAGTCAGTAGCTTCAATCATTTCTGGACGTTTTTCAATGGCAAAAATCAATGAATATTGTAAATGCACAAACAGTAATTTCTCCGCATTGCGAGGTGCAATTCTGAAATTTTTTGCTTTTTCCTGCTCCTCTTAGCATGATAAAGAAGATTCAAAGAGAGTGAGATGCCAGCTCCTTTCATTCAGTCAGTAGCTTCAATCATTTCTGGTATGTGAATAACATGATGTTTTTCAATGGCAAAAATCAATGAATATTGTAAATGCACAAACAGTAATTTCTCCGCATTGCAAGGTGCAATTCTGAAATGTTTTGCTTTTTCCTGCTCCTCTTAGCATGATAAAGAAGATTCAAAGAGAGTGAGATGCCAGCTCCTTTCATTCATTCAGTAGCTTCAATCATTTCTGGTATATGAATAACATGATGTTTTTCAATGGCAAAAATCAATGAATATTGTAAATGCACAAACAGTAATTTATTCGCATTGCAAGGTGCAATTCTGAAATTTTTTGGTTTTTCCTGCTCCTCTTAGCATGATAAAGAAGATTCAAAGAGAGTGAGATGCCAGCTCCTTTCATTCAGTCAGTAGCTTCAAACATTTCTGGTATATGAATAACATGATGTTTTTCAATGGCAAAAATCAATGAATATTGTAAATGCACAAACAGTAATTTCTCCGCATTGCAAGGTGCAATTCTGAAATTTTTTGCCTTTTCCTGCTCCTCTTAGCATGATAAAGAAGATTCAAAGAGAGTGAGATGCCAGCTCCTTTCATTCAGTCAGTAGCTTCAATCATTTCTGGACGTTTTTCAATGGCAAAAATCAATGAATATTGTAAATGCACAAACAGTAATTTCTCCGCATTGCAAGGTGCAATTCTGAAATTTTTTGCTTTTTCCTGCTCCTCTTAGCATGATAAAGAAGATTCAAAGAGAGTGAGATTCCAGCTCCTTTCATTCAGTCAGTAGCTTCAAACATTTCTGGTATATGAATAACATGATGTTTTTCAATGGCAAAAATCAATGAATATTGTAAATGCACAAACAGTAATTTCTCCGCATTGCAAGGTGCAATTCTGAAATTTTTTGCTTTTTCCTGCTCCTCTTAGCATGATAAAGAAGATTCAAAGAGAGTGAGATGCCAGCTCCTTTCATTCAGTCAGTAGCTTCAATCATTTCTGGACGTTTTTCAATGGCAAAAATCAATGAATATTGTAAATGCACAAACAGTAATTTCTCCGCATTGCAAGGTGCAATTCTGAAATTTTTTGCTTTTTCCTGCTCCTCTTAGCATGATAAAGAAGATTCAAAGAGAGTGAGATGCCAGCTCCTTTCATTCAGTCAGTAGCTTCAATCATTTCTGGTATATGAATAACATGATGTTTTTCAATGGCAAAAATCAATGAATATTGTAAATGCACAAACAGTAATTTCTCCGCATTGCAAGGTGCAATTCTGAAATTTTTTGCTTTTTCCTGCTCCTCTTAGCATGATAAAGAAGATTCAAAGAGAGTGAGATGCCAGCTCCTTTCATTCAGTCAGTAGCTTCAATCATTTCTGGACGTTTTTCAATGGCAAAAATCAATGAATATTGTAAATGCACAAACAGTAATTTCTCCGCATTGCAAGGTGCAATTCTGAAATTTTTTGCTTTTTCCTGCTCCTCTTAGCATGATAAAGAAGATTCAAAGAGAGTGACATGCCAGCTCCTTTCATTCAGTCAGTAGCTTCAAACATTTCTGGTATATGAATAACATGATGTTTTTCAATGGCAAAAATCAATGAATATTGTAAATGCACAAACAGTAATTTCTCCGCATTGCAAGGTGCAATTCTGAAATTTTTTGCTTTTTCCTGCTCCTCTTAGCATGATAAAGAAGATTCAAAGAGAGTGAGATGCCAGCTCCTTTCATTCAGTCAGTAGCTTCAATCATTTCTGGACGTTTTTCAATGGCAAAAATCAATGAATATTGTAAATGCACAAACAGTAATTTCTCCGCATTGCAAGGTGCAATTCTGAAATTTTTTGCTTTTTCCTGCTCCTCTTAGCATGATAAAGAAGATTCAAAGAGAGTGAGATGCCAGCTCCTTTCATTCACTCAGTAGCTCCAATCATTTTTGGTATATGAATAACATGATGTTTTTCAATGGCAAAAATCAATGAATATTGTAAATGCACAAACAGTAATTTCTCCGCATTGCAAGGTGCAATTCTGAAATTTTTTACTTTTTCCTGCTCCTCTTAGCATGATAAAGAAGATTCAAAGAGAGTGAGATGCCAGCTCCTTTCATTCAGTCAGTAGCTTCAATCATTTCTGGACGTTTTTCAACGGCAAAAATCAATGAATATTGTGAATGCACAAACAGTAATTTCTCCGCATTGCAAGGTGCAATTCTGAAATTTTTTGCTTTTTCCTGCTCCTCTTAGCATGATAAAGAAGATTCAAAGAGAGTGAGATGCCAGCTCCTTTCATTCAGTCGGTAGGTTCAATCATTTCTGGACGTTTTTCAATGGCAAAAATCAATGAATATTGTAAATGCACAAACAGTAATTTCTCCGCATTGCAAGGTGCAATTCTGAAATTTTTTGCTTTTTCCTGCTCCTCTTAGCATGATAAAGAAGATTCAAAGAGAGTGAGATGCCAGCTCCTTTCATTCAGTCAGTAGCTTCAATCATTTCTGGACGTTTTTCAATGGCAAAAATCAATGAATATTGTAAATGCACAAACAGTAATTTCTCCGCATTGCAAGGTGCAATTCTGAAATTTTTTGCTTTTTCCTGCTCCTCTTAGCATGATAAAGAAGATTCAAAGAGAGTGAGATGCCAGCTCCTTTCATTCAGTCAGTAGCTTCAATCATTTCTGGACGTTTTTCAATGGCAAAAATCAATGTATATTGTAAATGCACAAACAGTAATTTCTCCGCATTGCAAGGTGCAATTCTGAAATTTTTTGCTTTTTCCTGCTCCTCTTAGCATGATAAAGAAGATTCAAAGAGAGTGAGATGCCAGCTCCTTTCATTCAGTCAGTAGCTTCAAACATTTCTGGTATATGAATAACATGATGTTTTTCAATGGCAAAAATCAATGAATTTTGTAAATGCACAAACAGCAATTTCTCCGCATTGCAAGGTGCAATTCTGAAATTTTTTGCTTTTTCCTGCTCCTCTTAGCATGATAAAGAAGATTCAAAGAGAGTGAGATGCCAGCTCCTTTCATTCAGTCAGTAGCTTCAATCATTTCTGGACGTTTTTCAATGGCAAAAATCAATGAATATTGTAAATGCACAAACAGTAATTTCTCCGCATTGCGAGGTGCAATTCTGAAATTTTTTGCTTTTTCCTGCTCCTCTTAGCATGATAAAGAAGATTCAAAGAGAGTGAGATGCCAGCTCCTTTCATTCAGTCAGTAGCTTCAATCATTTCTGGTATATGAATAACATGATGTTTTTCAATGGCAAAAATCAATGAATATTGTAAATGCACAAACAGTAATTTCTCCGCATTGCAAGGTGCAATTCTGAAATTTTTTGCTTTTTCCTGCTCCTCTTAGCATGATAAAGAAGATTCAAAGAGAGTGAGATGCCAGCTCCTTTCATTCAGTCAGTAGCTTCAATCATTTCTGGTATATGAATAACATGATGTTTTTCAATGGCAAAAATCAATGAATATTGTAAATGCACAAACAGTAATTTATTCGCATTGCAAGGTGCAATTCTGAAATTTTTTGCTTTTTCCTGCTCCTCTTAGCATGATAAAGAAGATTCAAAGACAGTGAGATGCCAGCTCCTTTCATTCAGTCAGTAGCTTCAAACATTTCTGGTATATGAATAACATGATGTTTTTCAATGGCAAAAATCAATGAATATTGTAAATGCACAAACAGTAATTTCTCCGCATTGCAAGGTGCAATTCTGAAATTTTTTGCCTTTTCCTGCTCCTCTTAGCATGATAAAGAAGATTCAAAGAGAGTGAGATGCCAGCTCCTTTCATTCAGTCAGTAGCTTCAATCATTTCTGGACGTTTTTCAATGGCAAAAATCAATGAATATTGTAAATGCACAAACAGTAATTTCTCCGCATTGCAAGGTGCAATTCTGAAATTTTTTGCTTTTTCCTGCTCCTCTTAGCATGATAAAGAAGATTCAAAGAGAGTGAGATGCCAGCTCCTTTCATTCAGTCAGTAGCTTCAAACATTTCTGGTATATGAATAACATGATGTTTTTCAATGGCAAAAATCAATGAATATTGTAAATGCACAAACAGTAATTTCTCCGCATTGCAAGGTGCAATTCTGAAATTTTTTGCTTTTTCCTGCTCCTCTTAGCATGATAAAGAAGATTCAAAGAGAGTGAGATGCCAGCTCCTTTCATTCAGTCAGTAGCTTCAATCATTTCTGGATGTTTTTCAATGGCAAAAATCAATGAATATTGTAAATGCACAAACAGTAATTTCTCCGCATTGCAAGGTGCAATTCTGAAATTTTTTGCTTTTTCCTGCTCCTCTTAGCATGATAAAGAAGATTCAAAGAGAGTGAGATGCCAGCTCCTTTCATTCAGTCAGTAGCTTCAATCATTTCTGGTATATGAATAACATGATGTTTTTCAATGGCAAAAATCAATGAATATTGTAAATGCACAAACAGTAATTTCTCCGCATTGCAAGGTGCAATTCTGAAATTTTTTGCTTTTTCCTGCTCCTCTTAGCATGATAAAGAAGATTCAAAGAGAGTGAGATGCCAGCTCCTTTCATTCAGTCAGTAGCTTCAATCATTTCTGGACGTTTTTCAATGGCAAAAATCAATGAATATTGTAAATGCACAAACAGTAATTTCTCCGCATTGCAAGGTGCAATTCTGAAATTTTTTGCTTTTTCCTGCTCCTTTTAGCATGATAAAGAAGATTCAAAGAGAGTGACATGCCAGCTCCTTTCATTCAGTCAGTAGCTTCAAACATTTCTGGTATATGAATAACATGATGTTTTTCAATGGCAAAAATCAATGAATATTGTAAATGCACAAACAGTAATTTCTCCGCATTGCAAGGAGCAATTCTGAAATTTTTTGCATTTTCCTGCTCCTCTTAGCATGATAAAGAAGATTCAAAGAGAGTGAGATGCCAGCTCCTTTCATTCAGTCAGTAGCTTCAATCATTTCTGGACGTTTTTCAATGGCAAAAATCAATGAATATTGTAAATGCACAAACAGTAATTTCTCCGCATTGCAAGGTGCAATTCTGAAATTTTTTGCTTTTTCCTGCTCCTCTTAGCATGATAAAGAAGATTCAAAGAGAGTGAGATGCCAGCTCCTTTCATTCAGTCAGTAGCTTCAAACATTTCTGGACGTTTTTCAATGGCAAAAATCAATGAATATTGTAAATGCACAAACAGTAATTTCTCCGCATTGCAAGGTGCAATTCTGAAATTTTTTGCTTTTTCCTGCTCCTCTTAGCATGATAAAGAAGATTCAAAGAGAGTGAGATGCCAGCTCCTTTCATTCAGTCAGTAGCTTCAATCATTTCTGGTATATGAATAACATGATGTTTAACAATGGCAAAAATCAATGAATATTGTAAATGCACAAACAGTAATTTCTCCGCATTGCAAGGTGCAATTCTGAAATTTTTTGCTTTTTCCTGCTCCTCTTAGCATGATAAAGAAGATTCAAAGAGAGTGAGATGCCAGCTCCTTTCATTCAGTCAGTAGCTTCAATCATTTCTGGATGTTTTTCAATGGCAAAAATCAATGAATATTGTAAATGCACAAACAGTAATTTCTCCGCATTGCAAGGTGCAATTCTGAAATTTTTTGCTTTTTCCTGCTCCTCTTAGCATGATAAAGAAGATTCAAAGAGAGTGAGATGCCAGCTCCTTTCATTCAGTCAGTAGCTTCAATCATTTCTGGACGTTTTTCAACGGCAAAAATCAATGAATATTGTAAATGCACAAACAGTAATTTCTCCGCATTGCAAGGTGCAATTCTGAAATTTTTTGCTTTTTCCTGCTCCTCTTAGCATGATAAAGAAGATTCAAAGAGAGTGAGATGCCAGCTCCTTTCATTCAGTCAGTAGCTTCAATCATTTCTGGACGTTTTTCAATGGCAAAAATCAATGAATATTGTAAATGCACAAACAGTAATTTCTCCGCATTGCAAGGTGCAATTCTGAAATTTTTTGCTTTTTCCTGCTCCTCTTAGCATGATAAAGAAGATTCAAACAGAGTGAGATGCCAGCTCCTTTCATTCAGTCAGTAGCTTCAATCATTTCTGGACGTTTTTCAATGGCAAAAATCAATGAATATTGTAAATGCACAAACAGTAATTTCTCCGTATTGCAAGGTGCAATTCTGAAATTTTTTGCTTTTTCCTGCTCCTCTTAGCATGATAAAGAGGATTCAAAGAGAGTGAGATGCCAGCTCCTTTCATTCAGTCAGTAGCTTCAATCATTTCTGGACGTTTTTCAATGGCAAAAATCAATGAATATTGTAAATGCACAAGCAGTAATTTCTCCGCATTGCAAGGTGCAATTCTGAAATTTTTTGCTTTTTCCTGCTCCTCTTAGCATGATAAAGAAGATTCAAAGAGACTGAGATGCCAGCTCCTTTCATTCAGTCAGTAGCTTCAATCATTTCTGGACGTTTTTCAATGGCAAAAATCAATGAATATTGTAAATGCACAAACAGTAATTTCTCCGCATTGCAAGGTGCAATTCTGAAATTTTTTACTTTTTCCTGCTCATCTTAGCATGAAAAAGAAGATTCAAAGAGAGTGAGATGCCAGCTCCTTTCATTCAGTCAGTAGCTTCAATCATTTCTGGTATATGAATAACATGATGTTTTTCAATGGCAAAAATCAATGAATATTGTAAATGCACAAACAGTAATTTCTCCGCATTGCAAGGTGCAATTCTGAAATTTTTTGCTTTTTCCTGCTCCTCTTAGCATGATAAAGAAGATTCAAAGAGAGTGAGATGCCAGCTCCTTTCATTCAGTCAGTAGCTTCAATCATTTCTGGACGTTTTTCAATGGCAAAAATCAATGAATATTGTAAATGCACAAACAGTAATTTCTCCGCATTGCAAGGTGCAATTCTGAAATTTTTTGCTTTTTCCTGCTCCTCTTAGCATGATAAAGAAGATTCAAAGAGAGTGAGATGCCAGCTCCTTTCATTCAGTCAGTAGCTTCAATCATTTCTGGTATATGAATAACATGATGTTTTTCAATGGCAAAAATCAATGAATATTGTAAATGCACAAACAGTAATTTCTCCGCATTGCAAGGTGCAATTCTGAAATTTTTTGCTTTTTCCTGCTCCTCTTAGCATGATAAAGAAGATTCAAAGAGAGTGAGATGCCAGCTCCTTTCATTCAGTCAGTAGCTTCAAACATTTCTGGACGTTTTTCAATGGCAAAAATCAATGAATATTGTAAATGCACAAACAGTAATTTCTCCGCATTGCAAGGTGCAATTCTGAAATTTTTTGCTTTTTCCTGCTCCTCTTAGCATGATAAAGAAGATTCAAAGAGAGTGAGATGCCAGCTCCTTTCATTCAGTCAGTAGCTTCAATCATTTCTGGTATATGAATAACATGATGTTTAACAATGGCAAAAATCAATGAATATTGTAAATGCACAAACAGTAATTTCTCCGCATTGCAAGGTGCAATTCTGAAATTTTTTGCTTTTTCCTGCTCCTCTTAGCATGATAAAGAAGATTCAAAGAGAGTGAGATGCCAGCTCCTTTCATTCAGTCAGTAGCTTCAATCATTTCTGGATGTTTTTCAATGGCAAAAATCAATGAATATTGTAAATGCACAAACAGTAATTTCTCCGCATTGCAAGGTGCAATTCTGAAATTTTTTGCTTTTTCCTGCTCCTCTTAGCATGATAAAGAAGATTCAAAGAGAGTGAGATGCCAGCTCCTTTCATTCAGTCAGTAGCTTCAATCATTTCTGGACGTTTTTCAACGGCAAAAATCAATGAATATTGTAAATGCACAAACAGTAATTTCTCCGCATTGCAAGGTGCAATTCTGAAATTTTTTGCTTTTTCCTGCTCCTCTTAGCATGATAAAGAAGATTCAAAGAGAGTGAGATGCCAGCTCCTTTCATTCAGTCAGTAGCTTCAATCATTTCTGGACGTTTTTCAATGGCAAAAATCAATGAATATTGTAAATGCACAAACAGTAATTTCTCCGCATTGCAAGGTGCAATTCTGAAATTTTTTGCTTTTTCCTGCTCCTCTTAGCATGATAAAGAAGATTCAAAGAGAGTGAGATGCCAGCTCCTTTCATTCAGTCAGTAGCTTCAATCATTTCTGGACGTTTTTCAATGGCAAAAATCAATGAATATTGTAAATGCACAAACAGTAATTTCTCCGTATTGCAAGGTGCAATTCTGAAATTTTTTGCTTTTTCCTGCTCCTCTTAGCATGATAAAGAAGATTCAAAGAGAGTGAGATGCCAGCTCCTTTCATTCAGTCAGTAGCTTCAATCATTTCTGGACGTTTTTCAATGGCAAAAATCAATGAATATTGTAAATGCACAAGCAGTAATTTCTCCGCATTGCAAGGTGCAATTCTGAAATTTTTTACTTTTTCCTGCTCCTCTTAGCATGAAAAAGAAGATTCAAAGAGAGTGAGATGCCAGCTCCTTTCATTCAGTCAGTAGCTTCAATCATTTCTGGTATATGAATAACATGATGTTTTCAATGGCAAAAATCAATGAATATTGTAAATGCACAAACAGTAATTTCTCCGCATTGCAAGGTGCAATTCTGAATTTTTTTGCTTTTTCCTGCTCCTCTTAGCATGATAAAGAAGATTCAAAGAGAGTGAGATGCCAGCTCCTTTCATTCAGTCAGTAGCTTCAATCATTTCTGGACGTTTTTCAATGGCAAAAATCAATGAATATTGTAAATGCACAAACAGTAATTTCTCCGCATTGCAAGGTGCAATTCTGAAATTTTTTGCTTTTTCCTGCTCCTCTTAGCATGATAAAGAAGATTCAAAGAGAGTGAGATGCCAGCTCCTTTCATTCAGTCAGTAGCTTCAATCATTTCTGGTATATGAATAACATGATGTTTTTCAATGGCAAAAATCAATGAATATTGTAAATGCACAAACAGTAATTTCTCCGCATTGCAAGGTGCAATTCTGAAATTTTTTGCTTTTTCCTGCTCCTCTTAGCATGATAAAGAAGATTCAAAGAGAGTGAGATGCCAGCTCCTTTCATTCAGTCAGTAGCTTCAATCATTTCTGGTATATGAATAACATGATGTTTTTCAATGGCAAAAATCAATGAATATTGTAAATGCACAAACAGTAATTTCTCCGCATTGCAAGGTGCAATTCTGAAATTTTTTGCCTTTTCCTGCTCCTCTTAGCATGATAAAGAAGATTCAAAGAGAGTGAGATGCCAGCTCCTTTCATTCAGTCAGTAGCTTCAATCATTTCTGGACGTTTTTCAATGGCAAAAATCAATGAATATTGTAAATGCACAAACAGTAATTTCTCCGCATTGCAAGGTGCAATTCTGAAATTTTTTGCTTTTTCCTGCTCCTCTTAGCATGATAAAGAAGATTCAAAGAGAGTGAGATGCCAGCTCCTTTCATTCAGTCAGTAGCTTCAAACATTTCTGGTATATGAATAACATGATGTTTTTCAATGGCAAAAATCAATGAATATTGTAAATGCACAAACAGTAATTTCTCCGCATTGCAAGGTGCAATTCTGAAATTTTTTGCTTTTTCCTGCTCCTCTTAGCATGATAAAGAAGATTCAAAGAGAGTGAGATGCCAGCTCCTTTCATTCAGTCAGTAGCTTCAATCATTTCTGGACGTTTTTCAATGGCAAAAATCAATGAATATTGTAAATGCACAAACAGTAATTTCTCCGCATTGCAAGGTGCAATTCTGAAATTTTTTGCTTTTTCCTGCTCCTCTTAGCATGATAAAGAAGATTCAAAGAGAGTGAGATGCCAGCTCCTTTCATTCAGTCAGTAGCTTCAATCATTTCTGGACGTTTTTCAATGGCAAAAATCAATGAATATTGTAAATGCACAAACTGCAATTTCTCCGCATTGCAAGGTGCAATTCTGAAATTTTTTGCTTTTTCCTGCTCCTCTTAGCATGATAAAGAAGATTCAAAGAGAGTGAGATGCCAGCTCCTTTCATTCAGTCAGTAGCTTCAATCATTTCTGGTATATGAATAACATGATGTTTTTCAATGGCAAAAATCAATGAATATTGTAAATGCACAAACAGTAATTTCTCCGCATTGCAAGGTGCAATTCTGAAATTTTTTGCTTTTTCCTGCTCCTCTTAGCATGATAAAGAAGATTCAAAGAGAGTGAGATGCCAGCTCCTTTCATTCAGTCAGTAGCTTCAATCATTTCTGGACGTTTTTCAATGGCAAAAATCATTGAATATTGTAAATGCACAAACAGTAATTTCTCCGCATTGCAAGGTGCAATTCTGAAATTTTTTACTTTTTCCTGCTCCTCTTAGCATGATAAAGAAGATTCAAAGAGAGTGAGATGCCAGCTCCTTTCATTCAGTCAGTAGCTTCAATCATTTCTGGTATATGAATAACATGATGTTTTTCAATCGCAAAAATCAATGAATATTGTAAGTGCACAAACAGTAATTTCTCCGCATTGCAAGGTGCAATTCTGAAATGTTTTGCTTTTTCCTGCTCCTCTTAGCATGATAAAGAAGATTCAAAGAGAGTGAGATGCCAGCTCCTTTCATTCAGTCAGTAGCTTCAATCATTTCTGGACGTTTTTCAATGGCAAAAATCAATGAATATTGTAAATGCACAAACAGTAATTTCTCCGCATTGCAAGGTGCAATTCTGAAATTTTTTGCTTTTTCCTGCTCCTCTTAGCATGACAAAGAAGATTCAAAGAGAGTGAGATGCCAGATCCTTTCCTTCAGTCAGTAGCTTCAATCATTTCTGGTATATGAATAACATGATGTTTTTCAATGGCAAAAATCAATGAATTTTGTAAATGCACAAACAGTAATTTCTCCGCATTGCAAGGCGCAATTCTGAAATTTTTTGCTTTTTCCTGCTCCTCTTAGCATGATAAAGAAGATTCAAAGAGAGTGAGATGCCAGCTCCTTTCATTCAGTCAGTAGCTTCAATCATTTCTGGACATTTTTCAATGGCAAAAATCAATGAATATTGTAAATGCACAAACAGTAATTTCTCCGCATTGCAAGGTGCAATTCTGAAATTTTTTGCTTTTTCCTGCTCCTCTTAGCATGATAAAGAAGATTCAAAGAGAGTGAGATGCCAGCTCCTTTCATTCAGTCAGTAGCTTCAATCATTTCTGGACGTTTTTCAATGGCAAAAATCAATGAATATTGTAAATGCACAAACAGTAATTTCTCCGCATTGCAAGGTGCAATTCTGAAATTTTTTGCTTTTTCCTGCTCCTCTTAGCATGATAAAGAAGATTCAAAGAGAGTGAGATGCCAGCTCCTTTCATTCAGTCAGTAGCTTCAATCATTTCTGGACGTTTTTCAATGGCAAAAATCATTGAATATTGTAAATGCACAAACAGTAATTTCTCCGCATTGCAAGGTGCAATTCTGAAATTTTTTACTTTTTCCTGCTCCTCTTAGCATGATAAAGAAGATTCAAAGAGAGTGAGATGCCAGCTCCTTTCATTCAGTCAGTAGCTTCGCTTCAAACATTTCTGGTATATGAATAACATGATGTTTTTCAATGGCAAAAATCAATGAATATTGTAAATGCACAAACAGTAATTTCTCCGCATTGCAAGGTGCAATTCTGAAATTTTTTGCTTTTTCCTGCTCCTCTTAGCATGATAAAGAAGATTCAAAGAGAGTGAGATGCCAGCTCCTTTCATTCAGTCAGTAGCTTCAATCATTTCTGGTATATGAATAACATGATGTTTTTCAATGGCAAAAATTAATGAATATTGTAAATGCACAAACAGTAATTTCTCCGCATTGCAAGGTGCAATTCTGAAATTTTTTGCTTTTTCCTGCTCCTCTTAGCATGATAAAGAAGATTCAAAGAGAGTGAGATGCCAGCTCCTTTCATTCAGTCAGTAGCTTCAATCATTTCTGGACGTTTTTCAATGGCAAAAATCAATGAATATTGTAAATGCACAAACAGTAATTTCTCCGCATTGAAGGTGCAATTCTGAAATTTTTTGCTTTTTCCTGCTCCTCTTAGCATGATAAAGAAGATTCAAAGAGAGTGAGATGCCAGCTCCTTTCATTCAGTCAGTAGCTTCAAACATTTCTGGTATATGAATAACATGATGTTTTTCAATGGCAAAAATCAATGAATATTGTAAATGCACAAACAGTAATTTCTCCGCATTGCAAGGTGCAATTCTGAAATTTTTTGCTTTTTCCTGCTCCTCTTAGCATGATAAAGAAGATTCAAAGAGAGTGAGATGAGAGCTCCTTTCATTCAGTCAGTAGCTTCAATCATTTCTGGACGTTTTTCAATGGCAAAAATCAATGAATATTGTAAATGCACAAACAGTAATTTCTCCGCATTGCAAGGTGCAATTCTGAAATTTTTTGCTTTTTCCTGCTCCTCTTAGCATGATAAAGAAGATTCAAAGAGAGTGAGATGCCAGCTCCTTTCATTCAGTCAGTAGCTTCAATCATTTCTGGACGTTTTTCAATGGCAAAAATCAATGAATATTGTAAATGCACAAACAGTAATTTCTCCGCATTGCAAGGTGCAATTCTGAAATTTTTTGCTTTTTCCTGCTCCTCTTAGCATGATAAAGAAGATTCAAAGAGAGTGAGATGCCAGCTCCTTTCATTCAGTCAGTAGCTTCAATCATTTCTGGTATATGAATAACATGATGTTTTTCAATGGCAAAAATCAATGAATATTGTAAATGCACAAACAGTAATTTCTCCGCATTGCAAGGTGCAATTCTGAAATTTTTTGCTTTTTCCTGCTCCTCTTAGCATGATAAAGAAGATTCAAAGAGAGTGAGATGCCAGCTCCTTTCATTCAGTCAGTAGCTTCAATCATTTCTGGACGTTTTTCAATGGCAAAAATCAATGAATATTGTAAATGCACAAACAGTAATTTCTCCGCATTGCAAGGTGCAATTCTGAAATTTTTTGCTTTTTCCTGCTCCTCTTAGCATGGTAAAGAAGACTCAAAGAGAGTGAGATGCCAGCTCCTTTCATTCAGTCAGTAGCTTCAATCATTTCTGGACGTTTTTCAACGGCAAAAATCAATGAATATTGTAGATGCACAAACAGTAATTTCTCCGCATTGCAAGGTGCAATTCTGAAATTTTTTGCTTTTTCCTGCTCCTCTTAGCATGATAAAGAAGATTCAAAGAGACTGAGATGCCAGCTCCTTTCATTCAGTCAGTAGCTTCAATCATTTCTGGACGTTTTTCAATGGCAAAAATCAATGAATATTGTAAATGCACAAACAGTAATTTCTCCGCATTGCAAGGTGCAATTCTGAAATTTTTTGCTTTTTCCTGCTCCTCTTAGCATGATAAAGAAGATTCAAAGAGAGTGAGATGCCAGCTCCTTTCATTCAGTCAGTAGCTTCAATCATTTCTGGATGTTTTTCAATGGCAAAAATCAATGAATATTGTAAATGCACAAACAGTAATTTCTCCGCATTGCAAGGTGCAATTCTGAAATTTTTTGCTTTTTCCTGCTCCTCTTAGCATGATAAAGAAGATTCAAAGAGAGTGAGATGCCAGCTCATTTCATTCAGTCAGTAGCTTCAATCATTTCTGGACGTTTTTCAATGGCAAAAATCAATGAATATTGTAAATGCACAAACAGTAATTTCTCCGCATTGCAAGGTGCAATTCTGAAATTTTTTGCTTTTTCCTGCTCCTCTTAGCATGATAAAGAAGATTCAAAGAGAGTGAGATGCCAGCTCCTTTCATTCAGTCAGTAGCATCAAACATTTCTGGTATATGAATAACATGATGTTTTTCAATGGCAAAAATCAATGAATATTGTAAATGCACAAACAGTAATTTCTTCGCATTGCAAGGTGCAATTCTGAAATTTTTTGCTTTTTCCTGCTCCTCTTAGCATGATAAAGAAGATTCAAAGAGAGTGAGATGCCAGCTCCTTTCATTCAGTCAGTAGCTTCAAACATTTCTGGTATATGAATAACATGATGTTTTTCATTGGCGGCAAAAATCAATGAATATTGTAAATGCACAAACAGTAATTTCTCCGCATTGCAAGGTGCAATTCTGAAATTTTTTGCTTTTTCCTGCTCCTCTTAGCATGATAAAGAAGATTCAAAGAGAGTGAGATGCCAGCTCCTTTCATTCAGTCAGTAGCTTCAATCATTTCTGGACGTTTTTCAATGGCAAAAATCAATGAATATTGTAAATGCACAAACAGTAATTTCTCCGCATTGCAAGGTGCAATTCTGAAATTTTTTGCTTTTTCCTGCTCCTCTTAGCATGATAAAGAAGATTCAAACAGAGTGAGATGCCAGCTCCTTTCATTCAGTCAGTAGCTTCAATCATTTCTGGACGTTTTTCAATGGCAAAAATCAATGAATATTGTAAATGCACAAACAGTAATTTCTCCGTATTGCAAGGTGCAATTCTGAAATTTTTTACTTTTTCCTGCTCCTCTTAGCATGATAAAGAAGATTCAAAGAGAGTGAGATGCCAGCTCCTTTCATTCAGTCAGTAGCTTCGCTTCAAACATTTCTGGTATATGAATAACATGATGTTTTTCAATGGCAAAAATCAATGAATATTGTAAATGCACAAACAGTAATTTCTCCGCATTGCAAGGTGCAATTCTGAAATTTTTTGCTTTTTCCTGCTCCTCTTAGCATGATAAAGAAGATTCAAAGAGAGTGAGATGCCAGCTCCTTTCATTCAGTCAGTAGCTTCAATCATTTCTGGTATATGAATAACATGATGTTTTTCAATGGCAAAAATTAATGAATATTGTAAATGCACAAACAGTAATTTCTCCGCATTGCAAGGTGCAATTCTGAAATTTTTTGCTTTTTCCTGCTCCTCTTAGCATGATAAAGAAGATTCAAAGAGAGTGAGATGCCAGCTCCTTTCATTCAGTCAGTAGCTTCAATCATTTCTGGACGTTTTTCAATGGCAAAAATCAATGAATATTGTAAATGCACAAACAGTAATTTCTCCGCATTGAAGGTGCAATTCTGAAATTTTTTGCTTTTTCCTGCTCCTCTTAGCATGATAAAGAAGATTCAAAGAGAGTGAGATGCCAGCTCCTTTCATTCAGTCAGTAGCTTCAAACATTTCTGGTATATGAATAACATGATGTTTTTCAATGGCAAAAATCAATGAATTTTGTAAATGCACAAACAGTAATTTCTCCGCATTGCAAGGTGCAATTCTGAAATTTTTTGCTTTTTCCTGCTCCTCTTAGCATGATAAAGAAGATTCAAAGAGAGTGAGATGAGAGCTCCTTTCATTCAGTCAGTAGCTTCAATCATTTCTGGACGTTTTTCAATGGCAAAAATCAATGAATATTGTAAATGCACAAACAGTAATTTCTCCGCATTGCAAGGTGCAATTCTGAAATTTTTTGCTTTTTCCTGCTCCTCTTAGCATGATAAAGAAGATTCAAAGAGAGTGAGATGCCAGCTCCTTTCATTCAGTCAGTAGCTTCAAACATTTCTGGTATATGAATAACATGATGTTTTTCAATGGCAAAAATCAATGAATATTGTAAATGCACAAACAGTAATTTCTCCGCATTGCAAGGTGCAATTCTGAAATTTTTTGCTTTTTCCTGCTCCTCTTAGCATGATAAAGAAGATTCAAAGAGAGTGAGATGCCAGCTCCTTTCATTCAGTCAGTAGCTTCAATCATTTCTGGACGTTTTTCAATGGCAAAAATCAATGAATATTGTAAATGCACAAACAGTAATTTCTCCGCATTGCAAGGTGCAATTCTGAAATTTTTTGCTTTTTCCTGCTCCTCTTAGCATGATAAAGAAGATTCAAAGAGAGTGAGATGCCAGCTCCTTTCATTCAGTCAGTAGCTTCAATCATTTCTGGACGTTTTTCAATGGCAAAAATCAATGAATATTGTAAATGCACAAACTGCAATTTCTCCGCATTGCAAGGTGCAATTCTGAAATTTTTTGCTTTTTCCTGCTCCTCTTAGCATGATAAAGAAGATTCAAAGAGAGTGAGATGCCAGCTCCTTTCATTCAGTCAGTAGCTTCAATCATTTCTGGTATATGAATAACATGATGTTTTTCAATGGCAAAAATCAATGAATATTGTAAATGCACAAACAGTAATTTCTCCGCATTGCAAGGTGCAATTCTGAAATTTTTTGCTTTTTCCTGCTCCTCTTAGCATGATAAAGAAGATTCAAAGAGAGTGAGATGCCAGCTCCTTTCATTCAGTCAGTAGCTTCAATCATTTCTGGACGTTTTTCAATGGCAAAAATCATTGAATATTGTAAATGCACAAACAGTAATTTCTCCGCATTGCAAGGTGCAATTCTGAAATTTTTTACTTTTTCCTGCTCCTCTTAGCATGATAAAGAAGATTCAAAGAGAGTGAGATGCCAGCTCCTTTCATTCAGTCAGTAGCTTCAATCATTTCTGGTATATGAATAACATGATGTTTTTCAATCGCAAAAATCAATGAATATTGTAAGTGCACAAACAGTAATTTCTCCGCATTGCAAGGTGCAATTCTGAAATGTTTTGCTTTTTCCTGCTCCTCTTAGCATGATAAAGAAGATTCAAAGAGAGTGAGATGCCAGCTCCTTTCATTCAGTCAGTAGCTTCAATCATTTCTGGACGTTTTTCAATGGCAAAAATCAATGAATATTGTAAATGCACAAACAGTAATTTCTCCGCATTGCAAGGTGCAATTCTGAAATTTTTTGCTTTTTCCTGCTCCTCTTAGCATGACAAAGAAGATTCAAAGAGAGTGAGATGCCAGATCCTTTCCTTCAGTCAGTAGCTTCAATCATTTCTGGTATATGAATAACATGATGTTTTTCAATGGCAAAAATCAATGAATTTTGTAAATGCACAAACAGTAATTTCTCCGCATTGCAAGGCGCAATTCTGAAATTTTTTGCTTTTTCCTGCTCCTCTTAGCATGATAAAGAAGATTCAAAGAGAGTGAGATGCCAGCTCCTTTCATTCAGTCAGTAGCTTCAATCATTTCTGGACATTTTTCAATGGCAAAAATCAATGAATATTGTAAATGCACAAACAGTAATTTCTCCGCATTGCAAGGTGCAATTCTGAAATTTTTTGCTTTTTCCTGCTCCTCTTAGCATGATAAAGAAGATTCAAAGAGAGTGAGATGCCAGCTCCTTTCATTCAGTCAGTAGCTTCAATCATTTCTGGACGTTTTTCAATGGCAAAAATCAATGAATATTGTAAATGCACAAACAGTAATTTCTCCGCATTGCAAGGTGCAATTCTGAAATTTTTTGCTTTTTCCTGCTCCTCTTAGCATGATAAAGAAGATTCAAAGAGAGTGAGATGCCAGCTCCTTTCATTCAGTCAGTAGCTTCAATCATTTCTGGACGTTTTTCAATGGCAAAAATCATTGAATATTGTAAATGCACAAACAGTAATTTCTCCGCATTGCAAGGTGCAATTCTGAAATTTTTTACTTTTTCCTGCTCCTCTTAGCATGATAAAGAAGATTCAAAGAGAGTGAGATGCCAGCTCCTTTCATTCAGTCAGTAGCTTCGCTTCAAACATTTCTGGTATATGAATAACATGATGTTTTTCAATGGCAAAAATCAATGAATATTGTAAATGCACAAACAGTAATTTCTCCGCATTGCAAGGTGCAATTCTGAAATTTTTTGCTTTTTCCTGCTCCTCTTAGCATGATAAAGAAGATTCAAAGAGAGTGAGATGCCAGCTCCTTTCATTCAGTCAGTAGCTTCAATCATTTCTGGTATATGAATAACATGATGTTTTTCAATGGCAAAAATTAATGAATATTGTAAATGCACAAACAGTAATTTCTCCGCATTGCAAGGTGCAATTCTGAAATTTTTTGCTTTTTCCTGCTCCTCTTAGCATGATAAAGAAGATTCAAAGAGAGTGAGATGCCAGCTCCTTTCATTCAGTCAGTAGCTTCAATCATTTCTGGACGTTTTTCAATGGCAAAAATCAATGAATATTGTAAATGCACAAACAGTAATTTCTCCGCATTGAAGGTGCAATTCTGAAATTTTTTGCTTTTTCCTGCTCCTCTTAGCATGATAAAGAAGATTCAAAGAGAGTGAGATGCCAGCTCC
Organism: Phyllobates terribilis; assembly: GCF_046119375.1. Lineage (NCBI taxonomy): Eukaryota > Metazoa > Chordata > Amphibia > Anura > Dendrobatidae > Phyllobates > Phyllobates terribilis. Next base: position 267,803 of record NW_027364053.1, on the reverse strand, counting down.
TTTCATTCAGTCAGTAGCTTCAAACATTTCTGGTATATGAATAACATGATGTTTTTCAATGGCAAAAATCAATGAATATTGTAAATGCACAAACAGTAATTTCTCCGCATTGCAAGGTGCAATTCTGAAATTTTTTGCTTTTTCCTGCTCCTCTTAGCATGATAAAGAAGATTCAAAGAGAGTGAGATGAGAGCTCCTTTCATTCAGTCAGTAGCTTCAATCATTTCTGGACGTTTTTCAATGGCAAAAATCAATGAATATTGTAAATGCACAAACAGTAATTTCTCCGCATTGCAAGGTGCAATTCTGAAATTTTTTGCTTTTTCCTGCTCCTCTTAGCATGATAAAGAAGATTCAAAGAGAGTGAGATGCCAGCTCCTTTCATTCAGTCAGTAGCTTCAATCATTTCTGGACGTTTTTCAATGGCAAAAATCAATGAATATTGTAAATGCACAAACAGTAATTTCTCCGCATTGCAAGGTGCAATTCTGAAATTTTTTGCTTTTTCCTGCTCCTCTTAGCATGATAAAGAAGATTCAAAGAGAGTGAGATGCCAGCTCCTTTCATTCAGTCAGTAGCTTCAATCATTTCTGGTATATGAATAACATGATGTTTTTCAATGGCAAAAATCAATGAATATTGTAAATGCACAAACAGTAATTTCTCCGCATTGCAAGGTGCAATTCTGAAATTTTTTGCTTTTTCCTGCTCCTCTTAGCATGATAAAGAAGATTCAAAGAGAGTGAGATGCCAGCTCCTTTCATTCAGTCAGTAGCTTCAATCATTTCTGGACGTTTTTCAATGGCAAAAATCAATGAATATTGTAAATGCACAAACAGTAATTTCTCCGCATTGCAAGGTGCAATTCTGAAATTTTTTGCTTTTTCCTGCTCCTCTTAGCATGGTAAAGAAGACTCAAAGAGAGTGAGATGCCAGCTCCTTTCATTCAGTCAGTAGCTTCAATCATTTCTGGACGTTTTTCAACGGCAAAAATCAATGAATATTGTAGATGCACAAACAGTAATTTCTCCGCATTGCAAGGTGCAATTCTGAAATTTTTTGCTTTTTCCTGCTCCTCTTAGCATGATAAAGAAGATTCAAAGAGACTGAGATGCCAGCTCCTTTCATTCAGTCAGTAGCTTCAATCATTTCTGGACGTTTTTCAATGGCAAAAATCAATGAATATTGTAAATGCACAAACAGTAATTTCTCCGCATTGCAAGGTGCAATTCTGAAATTTTTTGCTTTTTCCTGCTCCTCTTAGCATGATAAAGAAGATTCAAAGAGAGTGAGATGCCAGCTCCTTTCATTCAGTCAGTAGCTTCAATCATTTCTGGATGTTTTTCAATGGCAAAAATCAATGAATATTGTAAATGCACAAACAGTAATTTCTCCGCATTGCAAGGTGCAATTCTGAAATTTTTTGCTTTTTCCTGCTCCTCTTAGCATGATAAAGAAGATTCAAAGAGAGTGAGATGCCAGCTCATTTCATTCAGTCAGTAGCTTCAATCATTTCTGGACGTTTTTCAATGGCAAAAATCAATGAATATTGTAAATGCACAAACAGTAATTTCTCCGCATTGCAAGGTGCAATTCTGAAATTTTTTGCTTTTTCCTGCTCCTCTTAGCATGATAAAGAAGATTCAAAGAGAGTGAGATGCCAGCTCCTTTCATTCAGTCAGTAGCATCAAACATTTCTGGTATATGAATAACATGATGTTTTTCAATGGCAAAAATCAATGAATATTGTAAATGCACAAACAGTAATTTCTTCGCATTGCAAGGTGCAATTCTGAAATTTTTTGCTTTTTCCTGCTCCTCTTAGCATGATAAAGAAGATTCAAAGAGAGTGAGATGCCAGCTCCTTTCATTCAGTCAGTAGCTTCAAACATTTCTGGTATATGAATAACATGATGTTTTTCAATGGCGGCAAAAATCAATGAATATTGTAAATGCACAAACAGTAATTTCTCCGCATTGCAAGGTGCAATTCTGAAATTTTTTGCTTTTTCCTGCTCCTCTTAGCATGATAAAGAAGATTCAAAGAGAGTGAGATGCCAGCTCCTTTCATTCAGTCAGTAGCTTCAATCATTTCTGGACGTTTTTCAATGGCAAAAATCAATGAATATTGTAAATGCACAAACAGTAATTTCTCCGCATTGCAAGGTGCAATTCTGAAATTTTTTGCTTTTTCCTGCTCCTCTTAGCATGATAAAGAAGATTCAAACAGAGTGAGATGCCAGCTCCTTTCATTCAGTCAGTAGCTTCAATCATTTCTGGACGTTTTTCAATGGCAAAAATCAATGAATATTGTAAATGCACAAACAGTAATTTCTCCGTATTGCAAGGTGCAATTCTGAAATTTTTTACTTTTTCCTGCTCCTCTTAGCATGATAAAGAAGATTCAAAGAGAGTGAGATGCCAGCTCCTTTCATTCAGTCAGTAGCTTCGCTTCAAACATTTCTGGTATATGAATAACATGATGTTTTTCAATGGCAAAAATCAATGAATATTGTAAATGCACAAACAGTAATTTCTCCGCATTGCAAGGTGCAATTCTGAAATTTTTTGCTTTTTCCTGCTCCTCTTAGCATGATAAAGAAGATTCAAAGAGAGTGAGATGCCAGCTCCTTTCATTCAGTCAGTAGCTTCAATCATTTCTGGTATATGAATAACATGATGTTTTTCAATGGCAAAAATTAATGAATATTGTAAATGCACAATCAGTAATTTCTCCGCATTGCAAGGTGCAATTCTGAAATTTTTTGCTTTTTCCTGCTCCTCTTAGCATGATAAAGAAGATTCAAAGAGAGTGAGATGCCAGCTCCTTTCATTCAGTCAGTAGCTTCAATCATTTCTGGACGTTTTTCAATGGCAAAAATCAATGAATATTGTAAATGCACAAACAGTAATTTCTCCGCATTGAAGGTGCAATTCTGAAATTTTTTGCTTTTTCCTGCTCCTCTTAGCATGATAAAGAAGATTCAAAGAGAGTGAGATGCCAGCTCCTTTCATTCAGTCAGTAGCTTCAAACATTTCTGGTATATGAATAACATGATGTTTTTCAATGGCAAAAATCAATGAATATTGTAAATGCACAAACAGTAATTTCTCCGCATTGCAAGGTGCAATTCTGAAATTTTTTGCTTTTTCCTGCTCCTCTTAGCATGATAAAGAAGATTCAAAGAGAGTGAGATGAGAGCTCCTTTCATTCAGTCAGTAGCTTCAATCATTTCTGGACGTTTTTCAATGGCAAAAATCAATGAATATTGTAAATGCACAAACAGTAATTTCTCCGCATTGCAAGGTGCAATTCTGAAATTTTTTGCTTTTTCCTGCTCCTCTTAGCATGATAAAGAAGATTCAAAGAGAGTGAGATGCCAGCTCCTTTCATTCAGTCAGTAGCTTCAATCATTTCTGGACGTTTTTCAATGGCAAAAATCAATGAATATTGTAAATGCACAAACAGTAATTTCTCCGCATTGCAAGGTGCAATTCTGAAATTTTTTGCTTTTTCCTGCTCCTCTTAGCATGATAAAGAAGATTCAAAGAGAGTGAGATGCCAGCTCCTTTCATTCAGTCAGTAGCTTCAATCATTTCTGGTATATGAATAACATGATGTTTTTCAATGGCAAAAATCAATGAATATTGTAAATGCACAAACAGTAATTTCTCCGCATTGCAAGGTGCAATTCTGAAATTTTTTGCTTTTTCCTGCTCCTCTTAGCATGATAAAGAAGATTCAAAGAGAGTGAGATGCCAGCTCCTTTCATTCAGTCAGTAGCTTCAATCATTTCTGGACGTTTTTCAATGGCAAAAATCAATGAATATTGTAAATGCACAAACAGTAATTTCTCCGCATTGCAAGGTGCAATTCTGAAATTTTTTGCTTTTTCCTGCTCCTCTTAGCATGATAAAGAAGATTCAAACAGAGTGAGATGCCAGCTCCTTTCATTCAGTCAGTAGCTTCAATCATTTCTGGACGTTTTTCAATGGCAAAAATCAATGAATATTGTAAATGCACAAACAGTAATTTCTCCGTATTGCAAGGTGCAATTCTGAAATTTTTTACTTTTTCCTGCTCCTCTTAGCATGATAAAGAAGATTCAAAGAGAGTGAGATGCCAGCTCCTTTCATTCAGTCAGTAGCTTCGCTTCAAACATTTCTGGTATATGAATAACATGATGTTTTTCAATGGCAAAAATCAATGAATATTGTAAATGCACAAACAGTAATTTCTCCGCATTGCAAGGTGCAATTCTGAAATTTTTTGCTTTTTCCTGCTCCTCTTAGCATGATAAAGAAGATTCAAAGAGAGTGAGATGCCAGCTCCTTTCATTCAGTCAGTAGCTTCAATCATTTCTGGTATATGAATAACATGATGTTTTTCAATGGCAAAAATTAATGAATATTGTAAATGCACAAACAGTAATTTCTCCGCATTGCAAGGTGCAATTCTGAAATTTTTTGCTTTTTCCTGCTCCTCTTAGCATGATAAAGAAGATTCAAAGAGAGTGAGATGCCAGCTCCTTTCATTCAGTCAGTAGCTTCAATCATTTCTGGACGTTTTTCAATGGCAAAAATCAATGAATATTGTAAATGCACAAACAGTAATTTCTCCGCATTGAAGGTGCAATTCTGAAATTTTTTGCTTTTTCCTGCTCCTCTTAGCATGATAAAGAAGATTCAAAGAGAGTGAGATGCCAGCTCCTTTCATTCAGTCAGTAGCTTCAAACATTTCTGGTATATGAATAACATGATGTTTTTCAATGGCAAAAATCAATGAATTTTGTAAATGCACAAACAGTAATTTCTCCGCATTGCAAGGTGCAATTCTGAAATTTTTTGCTTTTTCCTGCTCCTCTTAGCATGATAAAGAAGATTCAAAGAGAGTGAGATGAGAGCTCCTTTCATTCAGTCAGTAGCTTCAATCATTTCTGGACGTTTTTCAATGGCAAAAATCAATGAATATTGTAAATGCACAAACAGTAATTTCTCCGCATTGCAAGGTGCAATTCTGAAATTTTTTGCTTTTTCCTGCTCCTCTTAGCATGATAAAGAAGATTCAAAGAGAGTGAGATGCCAGCTCCTTTCATTCAGTCAGTAGCTTCAAACATTTCTGGTATATGAATAACATGATGTTTTTCAATGGCAAAAATCAATGAATATTGTAAATGCACAAACAGTAATTTCTCCGCATTGCAAGGTGCAATTCTGAAATTTTTTGCTTTTTCCTGCTCCTCTTAGCATGATAAAGAAGATTCAAAGAGAGTGAGATGCCAGCTCCTTTCATTCAGTCAGTAGCTTCAATCATTTCTGGACGTTTTTCAATGGCAAAAATCAATGAATATTGTAAATGCACAAACAGTAATTTCTCCGCATTGCAAGGTGCAATTCTGAAATTTTTTGCTTTTTCCTGCTCCTCTTAGCATGATAAAGAAGATTCAAAGAGAGTGAGATGCCAGCTCCTTTCATTCAGTCAGTAGCTTCAATCATTTCTGGACGTTTTTCAATGGCAAAAATCAATGAATATTGTAAATGCACAAACTGCAATTTCTCCGCATTGCAAGGTGCAATTCTGAAATTTTTTGCTTTTTCCTGCTCCTCTTAGCATGATAAAGAAGATTCAAAGAGAGTGAGATGCCAGCTCCTTTCATTCAGTCAGTAGCTTCAATCATTTCTGGTATATGAATAACATGATGTTTTTCAATGGCAAAAATCAATGAATATTGTAAATGCACAAACAGTAATTTCTCCGCATTGCAAGGTGCAATTCTGAAATTTTTTGCTTTTTCCTGCTCCTCTTAGCATGATAAAGAAGATTCAAAGAGAGTGAGATGCCAGCTCCTTTCATTCAGTCAGTAGCTTCAATCATTTCTGGACGTTTTTCAATGGCAAAAATCATTGAATATTGTAAATGCACAAACAGTAATTTCTCCGCATTGCAAGGTGCAATTCTGAAATTTTTTACTTTTTCCTGCTCCTCTTAGCATGATAAAGAAGATTCAAAGAGAGTGAGATGCCAGCTCCTTTCATTCAGTCAGTAGCTTCAATCATTTCTGGTATATGAATAACATGATGTTTTTCAATCGCAAAAATCAATGAATATTGTAAGTGCACAAACAGTAATTTCTCCGCATTGCAAGGTGCAATTCTGAAATGTTTTGCTTTTTCCTGCTCCTCTTAGCATGATAAAGAAGATTCAAAGAGAGTGAGATGCCAGCTCCTTTCATTCAGTCAGTAGCTTCAATCATTTCTGGACGTTTTTCAATGGCAAAAATCAATGAATATTGTAAATGCACAAACAGTAATTTCTCCGCATTGCAAGGTGCAATTCTGAAATTTTTTGCTTTTTCCTGCTCCTCTTAGCATGACAAAGAAGATTCAAAGAGAGTGAGATGCCAGATCCTTTCCTTCAGTCAGTAGCTTCAATCATTTCTGGTATATGAATAACATGATGTTTTTCAATGGCAAAAATCAATGAATTTTGTAAATGCACAAACAGTAATTTCTCCGCATTGCAAGGCGCAATTCTGAAATTTTTTGCTTTTTCCTGCTCCTCTTAGCATGATAAAGAAGATTCAAAGAGAGTGAGATGCCAGCTCCTTTCATTCAGTCAGTAGCTTCAATCATTTCTGGACATTTTTCAATGGCAAAAATCAATGAATATTGTAAATGCACAAACAGTAATTTCTCCGCATTGCAAGGTGCAATTCTGAAATTTTTTGCTTTTTCCTGCTCCTCTTAGCATGATAAAGAAGATTCAAAGAGAGTGAGATGCCAGCTCCTTTCATTCAGTCAGTAGCTTCAATCATTTCTGGACGTTTTTCAATGGCAAAAATCAATGAATATTGTAAATGCACAAACAGTAATTTCTCCGCATTGCAAGGTGCAATTCTGAAATTTTTTGCTTTTTCCTGCTCCTCTTAGCATGATAAAGAAGATTCAAAGAGAGTGAGATGCCAGCTCCTTTCATTCAGTCAGTAGCTTCAATCATTTCTGGACGTTTTTCAATGGCAAAAATCATTGAATATTGTAAATGCACAAACAGTAATTTCTCCGCATTGCAAGGTGCAATTCTGAAATTTTTTACTTTTTCCTGCTCCTCTTAGCATGATAAAGAAGATTCAAAGAGAGTGAGATGCCAGCTCCTTTCATTCAGTCAGTAGCTTCGCTTCAAACATTTCTGGTATATGAATAACATGATGTTTTTCAATGGCAAAAATCAATGAATATTGTAAATGCACAAACAGTAATTTCTCCGCATTGCAAGGTGCAATTCTGAAATTTTTTGCTTTTTCCTGCTCCTCTTAGCATGATAAAGAAGATTCAAAGAGAGTGAGATGCCAGCTCCTTTCATTCAGTCAGTAGCTTCAATCATTTCTGGTATATGAATAACATGATGTTTTTCAATGGCAAAAATTAATGAATATTGTAAATGCACAAACAGTAATTTCTCCGCATTGCAAGGTGCAATTCTGAAATTTTTTGCTTTTTCCTGCTCCTCTTAGCATGATAAAGAAGATTCAAAGAGAGTGAGATGCCAGCTCCTTTCATTCAGTCAGTAGCTTCAATCATTTCTGGACGTTTTTCAATGGCAAAAATCAATGAATATTGTAAATGCACAAACAGTAATTTCTCCGCATTGAAGGTGCAATTCTGAAATTTTTTGCTTTTTCCTGCTCCTCTTAGCATGATAAAGAAGATTCAAAGAGAGTGAGATGCCAGCTCCTTTCATTCAGTCAGTAGCTTCAAACATTTCTGGTATATGAATAACATGATGTTTTTCAATGGCAAAAATCAATGAATATTGTAAATGCACAAACAGTAATTTCTCCGCATTGCAAGGTGCAATTCTGAAATTTTTTGCTTTTTCCTGCTCCTCTTAGCATGATAAAGAAGATTCAAAGAGAGTGAGATGAGAGCTCCTTTCATTCAGTCAGTAGCTTCAATCATTTCTGGACGTTTTTCAATGGCAAAAATCAATGAATATTGTAAATGCACAAACAGTAATTTCTCCGCATTGCAAGGTGCAATTCTGAAATTTTTTGCTTTTTCCTGCTCCTCTTAGCATGATAAAGAAGATTCAAAGAGAGTGAGATGCCAGCTCCTTTCATTCAGTCAGTAGCTTCAATCATTTCTGGACGTTTTTCAATGGCAAAAATCAATGAATATTGTAAATGCACAAACAGTAATTTCTCCGCATTGCAAGGTGCAATTCTGAAATTTTTTGCTTTTTCCTGCTCCTCTTAGCATGATAAAGAAGATTCAAAGAGAGTGAGATGCCAGCTCCTTTCATTCAGTCAGTAGCTTCAATCATTTCTGGTATATGAATAACATGATGTTTTTCAATGGCAAAAATCAATGAATATTGTAAATGCACAAACAGTAATTTCTCCGCATTGCAAGGTGCAATTCTGAAATTTTTTGCTTTTTCCTGCTCCTCTTAGCATGATAAAGAAGATTCAAAGAGAGTGAGATGCCAGCTCCTTTCATTCAGTCAGTAGCTTCAATCATTTCTGGACGTTTTTCAATGGCAAAAATCAATGAATATTGTAAATGCACAAACAGTAATTTCTCCGCATTGCAAGGTGCAATTCTGAAATTTTTTGCTTTTTCCTGCTCCTCTTAGCATGGTAAAGAAGACTCAAAGAGAGTGAGATGCCAGCTCCTTTCATTCAGTCAGTAGCTTCAATCATTTCTGGACGTTTTTCAACGGCAAAAATCAATGAATATTGTAGATGCACAAACAGTAATTTCTCCGCATTGCAAGGTGCAATTCTGAAATTTTTTGCTTTTTCCTGCTCCTCTTAGCATGATAAAGAAGATTCAAAGAGACTGAGATGCCAGCTCCTTTCATTCAGTCAGTAGCTTCAATCATTTCTGGACGTTTTTCAATGGCAAAAATCAATGAATATTGTAAATGCACAAACAGTAATTTCTCCGCATTGCAAGGTGCAATTCTGAAATTTTTTGCTTTTTCCTGCTCCTCTTAGCATGATAAAGAAGATTCAAAGAGAGTGAGATGCCAGCTCCTTTCATTCAGTCAGTAGCTTCAATCATTTCTGGATGTTTTTCAATGGCAAAAATCAATGAATATTGTAAATGCACAAACAGTAATTTCTCCGCATTGCAAGGTGCAATTCTGAAATTTTTTGCTTTTTCCTGCTCCTCTTAGCATGATAAAGAAGATTCAAAGAGAGTGAGATGCCAGCTCATTTCATTCAGTCAGTAGCTTCAATCATTTCTGGACGTTTTTCAATGGCAAAAATCAATGAATATTGTAAATGCACAAACAGTAATTTCTCCGCATTGCAAGGTGCAATTCTGAAATTTTTTGCTTTTTCCTGCTCCTCTTAGCATGATAAAGAAGATTCAAAGAGAGTGAGATGCCAGCTCCTTTCATTCAGTCAGTAGCATCAAACATTTCTGGTATATGAATAACATGATGTTTTTCAATGGCAAAAATCAATGAATATTGTAAATGCACAAACAGTAATTTCTTCGCATTGCAAGGTGCAATTCTGAAATTTTTTGCTTTTTCCTGCTCCTCTTAGCATGATAAAGAAGATTCAAAGAGAGTGAGATGCCAGCTCCTTTCATTCAGTCAGTAGCTTCAAACATTTCTGGTATATGAATAACATGATGTTTTTCAATGGCGGCAAAAATCAATGAATATTGTAAATGCACAAACAGTAATTTCTCCGCATTGCAAGGTGCAATTCTGAAATTTTTTGCTTTTTCCTGCTCCTCTTAGCATGATAAAGAAGATTCAAAGAGAGTGAGATGCCAGCTCCTTTCATTCAGTCAGTAGCTTCAATCATTTCTGGACGTTTTTCAATGGCAAAAATCAATGAATATTGTAAATGCACAAACAGTAATTTCTCCGCATTGCAAGGTGCAATTCTGAAATTTTTTGCTTTTTCCTGCTCCTCTTAGCATGATAAAGAAGATTCAAACAGAGTGAGATGCCAGCTCCTTTCATTCAGTCAGTAGCTTCAATCATTTCTGGACGTTTTTCAATGGCAAAAATCAATGAATATTGTAAATGCACAAACAGTAATTTCTCCGTATTGCAAGGTGCAATTCTGAAATTTTTTACTTTTTCCTGCTCCTCTTAGCATGATAAAGAAGATTCAAAGAGAGTGAGATGCCAGCTCCTTTCATTCAGTCAGTAGCTTCGCTTCAAACATTTCTGGTATATGAATAACATGATGTTTTTCAATGGCAAAAATCAATGAATATTGTAAATGCACAAACAGTAATTTCTCCGCATTGCAAGGTGCAATTCTGAAATTTTTTGCTTTTTCCTGCTCCTCTTAGCATGATAAAGAAGATTCAAAGAGAGTGAGATGCCAGCTCCTTTCATTCAGTCAGTAGCTTCAATCATTTCTGGTATATGAATAACATGATGTTTTTCAATGGCAAAAATTAATGAATATTGTAAATGCACAATCAGTAATTTCTCCGCATTGCAAGGTGCAATTCTGAAATTTTTTGCTTTTTCCTGCTCCTCTTAGCATGATAAAGAAGATTCAAAGAGAGTGAGATGCCAGCTCCTTTCATTCAGTCAGTAGCTTCAATCATTTCTGGACGTTTTTCAATGGCAAAAATCAATGAATATTGTAAATGCACAAACAGTAATTTCTCCGCATTGAAGGTGCAATTCTGAAATTTTTTGCTTTTTCCTGCTCCTCTTAGCATGATAAAGAAGATTCAAAGAGAGTGAGATGCCAGCTCCTTTCATTCAGTCAGTAGCTTCAAACATTTCTGGTATATGAATAACATGATGTTTTTCAATGGCAAAAATCAATGAATATTGTAAATGCACAAACAGTAATTTCTCCGCATTGCAAGGTGCAATTCTGAAATTTTTTGCTTTTTCCTGCTCCTCTTAGCATGATAAAGAAGATTCAAAGAGAGTGAGATGAGAGCTCCTTTCATTCAGTCAGTAGCTTCAATCATTTCTGGACGTTTTTCAATGGCAAAAATCAATGAATATTGTAAATGCACAAACAGTAATTTCTCCGCATTGCAAGGTGCAATTCTGAAATTTTTTGCTTTTTCCTGCTCCTCTTAGCATGATAAAGAAGATTCAAAGAGAGTGAGATGCCAGCTCCTTTCATTCAGTCAGTAGCTTCAATCATTTCTGGACGTTTTTCAATGGCAAAAATCAATGAATATTGTAAATGCACAAACAGTAATTTCTCCGCATTGCAAGGTGCAATTCTGAAATTTTTTGCTTTTTCCTGCTCCTCTTAGCATGATAAAGAAGATTCAAAGAGAGTGAGATGCCAGCTCCTTTCATTCAGTCAGTAGCTTCAATCATTTCTGGTATATGAATAACATGATGTTTTTCAATGGCAAAAATCAATGAATATTGTAAATGCACAAACAGTAATTTCTCCGCATTGCAAGGTGCAATTCTGAAATTTTTTGCTTTTTCCTGCTCCTCTTAGCATGATAAAGAAGATTCAAAGAGAGTGAGATGCCAGCTCCTTTCATTCAGTCAGTAGCTTCAATCATTTCTGGACGTTTTTCAATGGCAAAAATCAATGAATATTGTAAATGCACAAACAGTAATTTCTCCGCATTGCAAGGTGCAATTCTGAAATTTTTTGCTTTTTCCTGCTCCTCTTAGCATGGTAAAGAAGACTCAAAGAGAGTGAGATGCCAGCTCCTTTCATTCAGTCAGTAGCTTCAATCATTTCTGGACGTTTTTCAACGGCAAAAATCAATGAATATTGTAGATGCACAAACAGTAATTTCTCCGCATTGCAAGGTGCAATTCTGAAATTTTTTGCTTTTTCCTGCTCCTCTTAGCATGATAAAGAAGATTCAAAGAGACTGAGATGCCAGCTCCTTTCATTCAGTCAGTAGCTTCAATCATTTCTGGACGTTTTTCAATGGCAAAAATCAATGAATATTGTAAATGCACAAACAGTAATTTCTCCGCATTGCAAGGTGCAATTCTGAAATTTTTTGCTTTTTCCTGCTCCTCTTAGCATGATAAAGAAGATTCAAAGAGAGTGAGATGCCAGCTCCTTTCATTCAGTCAGTAGCTTCAATCATTTCTGGATGTTTTTCAATGGCAAAAATCAATGAATATTGTAAATGCACAAACAGTAATTTCTCCGCATTGCAAGGTGCAATTCTGAAATTTTTTGCTTTTTCCTGCTCCTCTTAGCATGATAAAGAAGATTCAAAGAGAGTGAGATGCCAGCTCATTTCATTCAGTCAGTAGCTTCAATCATTTCTGGACGTTTTTCAATGGCAAAAATCAATGAATATTGTAAATGCACAAACAGTAATTTCTCCGCATTGCAAGGTGCAATTCTGAAATTTTTTGCTTTTTCCTGCTCCTCTTAGCATGATAAAGAAGATTCAAAGAGAGTGAGATGCCAGCTCCTTTCATTCAGTCAGTAGCATCAAACATTTCTGGTATATGAATAACATGATGTTTTTCAATGGCAAAAATCAATGAATATTGTAAATGCACAAACAGTAATTTCTTCGCATTGCAAGGTGCAATTCTGAAATTTTTTGCTTTTTCCTGCTCCTCTTAGCATGATAAAGAAGATTCAAAGAGAGTGAGATGCCAGCTCCTTTCATTCAGTCAGTAGCTTCAAACATTTCTGGTATATGAATAACATGATGTTTTTCAATGGCGGCAAAAATCAATGAATATTGTAAATGCACAAACAGTAATTTCTCCGCATTGCAAGGTGCAATTCTGAAATTTTTTGCTTTTTCCTGCTCCTCTTAGCATGATAAAGAAGATTCAAAGAGAGTGAGATGCCAGCTCCTTTCATTCAGTCAGTAGCTTCAATCATTTCTGGACGTTTTTCAATGGCAAAAATCAATGAATATTGTAAATGCACAAACAGTAATTTCTCCGCATTGCAAGGTGCAATTCTGAAATTTTTTGCTTTTTCCTGCTCCTCTTAGCATGATAAAGAAGATTCAAAGAGAGTGAGATGCCAGCTCCTTTCATTCAGTCAGTAGCTTCAATCATTTCTGGACGTTTTTCAATGGCAAAAATCAATGAATATTGTAAATGCACAAACAGTAATTTCTCCGCATTGCAAGGTGCAATTCTGAAATTTTTTGCTTTTTCCTGCTCCTCTTAGTATGATAAAGAAGATTCAAAGAGAGTGAGATGCCAGCTCCTTTCATTCAGTCAGTAGCTTCAAACATTTCTGGTATATGAATAACATGATGTTTTTCAATGGCAAAAATCAATGAATATTGTAAATGCACAAACAGTAATTTCTCCGCATTGCAAGGTGCAATTCTGAAATTTTTTGCTTTTTCCTGCTCCTCTTAGCATGATAAAGAAGATTCAAAGAGAGTGAGATGCCAGCTCCTTTCATTCAGTCAGTAGCTTCAATCATTTCTGGTATATGAATAACATGATGTTTTTCAATGGCAAAAATTAATGAATATTGTAAATGCACAAACAGTAATTTCTCCGCATTGCAAGGTGCAATTCTGAAATTTTTTGCTTTTTCCTGCTCCTCTTAGCATGATAAAGAAGATTCAAAGAGAGTGAGATGCCAGCTCCTTTCATTCAGTCAGTAGCTTCAATCATTTCTGGACGTTTTTCAATGGCAAAAATCAATGAATATTGTAAATGCACAAACAGTAATTTCTCCGCATTGAAGGTGCAATTCTGAAATTTTTTGCTTTTTCCTGCTCCTCTTAGTATGATAAAGAAGATTCAAAGAGAGTGAGATGCCAGCTCCTTTCATTCAGTCAGTAGCTTCAAACATTTCTGGTATATGAATAACATGATGTTTTTCAATGGCAAAAATCAATGAATATTGTAAATGCACAAACAGTAATTTCTCCGCATTGCAAGGTGCAATTCTGAAATTTTTTGCTTTTTCCTGCTCCTCTTAGCATGATAAAGAAGATTCAAAGAGAGTGAGATGCCAGCTCCTTTCATTCAGTCAGTAGCTTCAATCATTTCTGGACGTTTTTCAATGGCAAAAATCAATGAATATTGTAAATGCACAAACAGTAATTTCTCCGAATCTTCTTTATCATGCTAAGAGGAGCAGGAAAAAGCAAAAAATTTCAGAATTGCACCTTGCAATGCGGAGAAATTACTGTTTGTGCATTTACAATATTCATTGATTTTTGCCATTGAAAAACATCATGTTATTCATATACCAGAAATGTTTGAAGCTACTGACTGAATAAAAGGAGCTGGCATCTCACTCTCTTTGAATCTTCTTTATCATGCTAAGAGGAGCAGGAAAAAGCAAAAAATTTCAGAATTGCACCTTGCAATGCGGAGAAATTACTGTTTGTGCATTTACAATATTCATTGATTTTTGCCATTGAAAAACGTCCAGAAATGATTGAAGCTACTGACTGAATGAAAGGAGCTGGCATCTCACTCTCTTTGAATCTTCTTTATCATGCTAAGAGGAGCAGGAAAAATCAAAAAATTTCAGAATTGCACCTTGCAATGCGGAGAAATTACTGTTTGTGCATTTACAATATTCATTGATTTTTGCCATTGAAAAACATGTTATTCATATACCAGAAATGTTTGAAGCTACTGACTGAATGAAAGGAGCTGGCACCTCACTCTCTTTCAATCTTCTTTATCATGCTAAGAGGAGCGGGAAAAAGCAAAAAATTTCAGAATTGCACCTTGCAATGCGGAGAAATTACTGTTTGTGCATTTACAATATTCATTGATTTTTGCCATTGAAAAACGTCCAGAAATGATTGAAGGTACTGACTAAATGAAAGGAGCTGGCATCTCACTCTCTTTGAATCTTCTTTATCATGCTAAGAGGAGCAGGAAAAAGCAAAAAATTTCAGAATTGCACCTTGCAATGCGGAGAAATTACTGTTTGTGCATTTACAATATTCATTGATTTTTGCCATTGAAAAACGTCCAGAAATGATTGAAGCTACTGACTGAATGAAAGGAGCTGGCATCTCACTCTCTTTGAATCTTCTTTATCATGCTAAGAGGAGCAGGAAAAAGCAAAAAATTTCAGAATTGCACCTTGCAATACGGAGAAATTACAGTTTGTGCATTTACAATATTCATTGATTTTTGCCATTGAAAAACATCCAGAAATGATTGAAGCTACTGACTGAATGAAAGGAGCTGGCATCTCACTCTCTTTGAATCTTCTTTATCATGCTAAGAGGAGCAGGAAAAAGCAAAAAATTTCAGACTTGCACCTTGCAATGCGGAGAAATTACTGTTTGTGCATTTACAATATTCATTGATTTTTGCCACTGAAAAACATCATGTTATTCATATACCAGAAATGTTTGAAGCTACTGACTGAATGAAAGGAGCTGGCATCTCACTCTCTTTGAATCTTCTTTATCATGCTAAGAGGAGCAGGAAAAAGCAAAAAATTTCAGAATTGCACCTTGCAATGCGGAGAAATTACTGTTTGTGCATTTACAATATTCATTGATTTTTGCCATTGAAAAACGTCCAGAAATGATTGAAGCTACTGACTGAATGAAAGGAGCTGGCATCTCACTCTCTTTGAATCTTCTTTATCATGCTAAGAGGAGCAGGAAAAAGCAAAAAATTTCAGAATTGCACCTTGCAATGCGGAGAAATTACTGTTTGTGCATTTACAATATTCATTGATTTTTGCCATTGAAAAACATCATGTTATTCATATACCAGAAATGTTTGAAGCTACTGACTGAATGAAAGGAGCTGACATCTCACTCTCTTTGAATCTTCTTTATCATGCTAAGAGGAGCAGGAAAAAGCAAAAAATTTCAGAATTGCACCTTGCAATGCGGAGAAATTACTGTTTGTGCATTTACAATATTCATTGATTTTTGCCATTGAAAAACGTCCAGAAATGATTGAAGCTACTGACTGAATGAAAGGAGCTGGCATCTCACTCTCTTTGAATCTTCTTTATCATGCTAAGAGGAGCAGGAAAAAGCAAAAAATTTCAGAATTGCACCTTGCAATGCGGAGAAATTACTGTTTGTGCATTTACAATATTCATTGATTTTTGCCATTGAAAAACATCATGTTATTCATATACCAGAAATGTTTGAAGCTACTGACTGAATGAAAGGAGCTGGCATCTCACTCTCTTTGAATCTTCTTTATCATGCTAAGAGGAGCAGGAAAAAGCAAAAAATTTCAGAATTGCACCTTGCAATGTGGAGAAATTACTGTTTGTGCATTTACAATATTCATTGATTTTTGCCATTGAAAAACATCATGTTATTCATATACCAGAAATGTTTGAAGCTACTGACTGAATGAAAGGAGCTGGCATCTCACTCTCTTTGAATCTTCTTTATCATGCTAAGAGGAGCAGGAAAAAGCAAAAAATTTCAGAATTGCACCTTGCAATGCGGAGAAATTACTGTTTGTGCATTTACAATATTCATTGATTTTTACCATTGAAAAACATCCAGAAATGATTGAAGCTACTGACTGAATGAAAGGAGCTGGCATCTCACTCTCTTTGAATCTTCTTTATCATGCTAAGAGGAGCAGGAAAAAGCAAAAAATTTCAGAATTGCACCTTGCAATGCGGAGAAATTACTGTTTGTGCATTTACAATATTCATTGATTTTTGCCATTGAAAAACATCATGTTATTCATATACCAGAAATGTTTGAAGCTACTGACTGAATGAAAGGAGCTGGCATCTCACTCTCTTTGAATCTTCTTTATCATGCTAAGAGGAGCAGGAAAAAGCAAAAAATTTCAGAATTGCACCTTGCAATGTGGAGAAATTACTGTTTGTGCATTTACAATATTCATTGATTTTTACCTTTGAAAAACGTCCAGAAATGATTGAAGCTACTGACTGAATGAAAGTAGCTGGCATCTCACTCTCTTTGAATCTTCTTTATCATGCTAAGAGGAGCAGGAAAAAGCAAAAAATTTCAGAATTGCACCTTGCAATGCGGAGAAATTACTGTTTGTGCATTTACAATATTCATTGATTTTTGCCATTGAAAAACGTCCAGAAATGATTGAAGCTACTGATTGAATGAAAGGAGCTGGCATCTCACTCTCTTTGAATCTTCTTTATCATGCTAAGAGGAGCAGGAAAAAGCAAAAAATTTCAGAATTGCACCTTGCAATGCGGAGAAATTACTGTTTGTGCATTTACAATATTCATTGATTTTTGCCATTGAAAAACATGTTATTCATATACCAGAAATGTTTGAAGCTACTGACTGAATGAAAGGAGCTGGCACCTCACTCTCTTTGAATCTTCTTTATCATGCTAAGAGGAGCAGGAAAAAGCAAAAAATTTCAGAATTGCACCTTGCAATGCGGAGAAATTACTGTTTGTGCATTTACAATATTCATTGATTTTTGCCATTGAAAAACATCATGTTATTCATATACCAGAAATGTTTGAAGCTACTGACTGAATGAAAGGAGTTGGCATCTCACTCTCTTTGAATCTTCTTTATCATGCTAAGAGGAGCAGGAAAAAGCAAAAAATTTCAGAATTGCACCTTGCAATGCGGAGAAATTACTGTTTGTGCATTTACAATATTCATTGATTTTTGCCATTGAAAAACATCATGTTATTCATATACCAGAAATGTTTGAAGCTACTGACTGAATGAAAGGAGCTGGCATCTCACTCTCTTTGAATCTTCTTTATCATGCTAAGAGGAGCAGGAAAAAGCAAAAAATTTTAGAATTGCACATTGCAATGTGGAGAAATTACTGTTTGTGCATTTACAATATTCATTGATTTTTACCATTGAAAAACGTCCAGAAATGATTGAAGCTACTGACTGAATGAAAGTAGCTGGCATCTCACTCTCTTTGAATCTTCTTTATCATGCTAAGAGGAGCAGGAAAAAGCAAAAAATTTCAGACTTGCACCTTGCAATGCGGAGAAATTACTGTTTGTGCATTTACAATATTCATTGATTTTTGCCATTGAAAAACATCATGTTATTCATATTCCAGAAATGTTTGAAGCTACTGACTGAATGAAAGGAGCTGGCATCTCACTCTCTTTGAATCTTCTTTATCATGCTAAGAGGAGCAGGAAAAAGCAAAAAATTTCAGAATTGCACCTTGCAATGCGGAGAAATTACTGTTTGTGCATTTACAATATTCATTGATTTTTGCCATTGAAAAACGTCCAGAAATGATTGAAGCTACTGACTGAATGAAAGAGCTGGCATCTCACTCTCTTTGAATCTTCTTTATCATGCTAAGAGGAGCAGGAAAAAGCAAAAAATTTCAGAATTGCACCTTGCAATGCGGAGAAATTACTGTTTGTGCATTTACAATATTCATTGATTTTTGCCATTGAAAAACGTCCAGAAATGATTGAAGCTACTGACTGAATGAAAGGAGCTGGCATCTCACTCTCTTTGAATCTTCTTTATCATGCTAAGAGGAGCAGGAAAAAGCAAAAAATTTCAGAATTGCACCTTGCAATGCGGAGAAATTACTGTTTGTGCATTTACAATATTCATTGATTTTAGCCATTGAAAAACATCATGTTATTCATATACCAGAAATGTTTGAAGCTACTGACTGAATGAAAGGAGCTGACATCTCACTCTCTTTGAATCTTCTTTATCATGCTAAGAGGAGCAGGAAAAAGCAAAAAATTTCAGAATTGCACCTTGCAATGCGGAGAAATTACTGTTTGTGCATTTACAATATTCATTGATTTTTGCCATTGAAAAACGTCCAGAAATGATTGAAGCTACTGACTGAATGAAAGGAGCTGGCATCTCACTCTCTTTGAATCTTCTTTATCATGCTAAGAGGAGCAGGAAAAAGCAAAAAATTTCAGAATTGCACCTTGCAATGCGGAGAAATTACTGTTTGTGCATTTACAATATTCATTGATTTTTGCCATTGAAAAACATCATGTTATTCATATACCAGAAATGTTTGAAGCTACTGACTGAATGAAAGGAGCTGGCATCTCACTCTCTTTGAATCTTCTTTATCATGCTAAGAGGAGCAGGAAAAAGCAAAAAATTTCAGAATTGCACCTTGCAATGTGGAGAAATTACTGTTTGTGCATTTACAATATTCAATGATTTTTGCCATTGAAAAACATCATGTTATTCATATACCAGAAATGTTTGAAGCTACTGACTGAATGAAAGGAGCTGGCATCTCACTCTCTTTGAATCTTCTTTATCATGCTAAGAGGAGCAGGAAAAAGCAAAAAATTTCAGAATTGCACCTTGCAATGTGGAGAAATTACTGTTTGTGCATTTACAATATTCATTGATTTTTACCATTGAAAAACGTCCAGAAATGATTGAAGCTACTGACTGAATGAAAGTAGCTGGCATCTCACTCTCTTTGAATCTTCTTTATCATGCTAAGAGGAGCAGGAAAAAGCAAAAAAATTTCAGACTTGCACCTTGCAATGCGGAGAAATTACTGTTTGTGCATTTACAATATTCATTGATTTTTGCCATTGAAAAACATCATGTTATTCATATACCAGAAATGTTTGAAGCTACTGACTGAATGAAAGGAGCTGGCATCTCACTCTCTTTGAATCTTCTTTATCATGCTAAGAGGAGCAGGAAAAAGCAAAAAATTTCAGAATTGCACCTTGCAATGCGGAGAAATTACTGTTTGTGCATTTACAATATTCATTGATTTTTGCCATTGAAAAACATCCAGAAATGATTGAAGCTACTGACTGAATGAAAGGAGCTGGCATCTCACTCTCTTTGAATCTTCTTTATCATGCTAAGAGGAGCAGGAAAAAGCAAAAAATTTCAGAATTGCACCTTGCAATGCGGAGAAATTACTGTTTGTGCATTTACAATATTCATTGATTTTTGCCATTGAAAAACATCATGTTATTCATATACCAGAAATGTTTGAAGCTACTGACTGAATGAAAGGAGCTGACATCTCACTCTCTTTGAATCTTCTTTATCATGCTAAGAGGAGCAGGAAAAAGCAAAAAATTTCAGAATTGCACCTTGCAATGCGGAGAAATTACTGTTTGTGCATTTACAATATTCATTGATTTTTGCCATTGAAAAACATCCAGAAATGATTGAAGCTACTGACTGAATGAAAGGAGCTGGCATCTCACTCTTTTTGAATCTTCTTTATCATGCTAAGAGGAGCAGGAAAAAGCAAAAAATTTCAGAATTGCACCTTGCAATGCGGAGAAATTACTGTTTGTGCATTTACAATATTCATTGATTTTTGCCATTGAAAAACATCATGTTATTCATATACCAGAAATGTTTGAAGCTACTGACTGAATGAAAGGAGCTGGCATCTCACTCTCTTTGAATCTTCTTTATCATGCTAAGAGGAGCAGGAAAAAGCAAAAAATTTCAGAATTGCACCTTGCAATGCGGAGAAATTACTGTTTGTGCATTTACAATATTCATTGATTTTTGCCATTGAAAAACATCATGTTATTCATATACCAGAAATGTTTGAAGCTACTGACTGAATGAAAGGAGCTGGCATCTCACTCTCTTTGAATCTTCTTTATCATGCTAAGAGGAGCAGGAAAAAGCAAAAAATTTCAGAATTGCACCTTGCAATGTGGAGAAATTACTGTTTGTGCATTTACAATATTCATTGATTTTTACCATTGAAAAACGTCCAGAAATGATTGAAGCTACTGACTGCATGAAAGTAACTGGCATCTCACTCTCTTTGAATCTTCTTTATCATGCTAAGAGGAGCAGGAAAAAGCAAAAAATTTCAGACTTGCACCTTGCAATGCGGAGAAATTACTGTTTGTGCATTTACAATATTCATTGATTTTTGCCATTGAAAAACATCATGTTATTCATATACCAGAAATGTTTGAAGCTACTGACTGAATGAAAGGAGCTGGCATCTCACTCTCTTTGAATCTTCTTTATCGTGCTAAGAGGAGCAGGAAAAAGCAAAAAATTTCAGAATTGCACCTTGCAATGCGGAGAAATTACTGTTTGTGCATTTACAATATTCATTGATTTTTGCCATTGAAAAACGTCCAGAAATGATTGAAGCTACTGACTGAATGAAAGGAGCTGGCATCTCACTCTCTTTGAATCTTCTTTATCATGCTAAGAGGAGCAGGAAAAAGCCAAAAATTTCAGAATTGCACCTTGCAATGCGGAGAAATTACTGTTTGTGCATTTACAATATTCATTGATTTTTGCCATTGAAAAACGTCCAGAAATGATTGAAGCTACTGACTGAATGAAAGGAGCTGGCATGTCACTCTCTTTGAATCTTCTTTATCATGCTAAGAGGAGCAGGAAAAATCAAAAAATTTCAGAATTGCACCTTGCAATGCGGAGAAATTACTGTTTGTGCATTTACAATATTCATTGATTTTTGCCATTGAAAAACATGTTATTCATATACCAGAAATGTTTGAAGCTACTGACTGAATGAAAGGAGCTGGCACCTCACTCTCTTTGAATCTTCTTTATCATGCTAAGAGGAGCGGGAAAAAGCAAAAAATTTCAGAATTGCACCTTGCAATGCGGAGAAATTACTGTTTGTGCATTTACAATATTCATTGATTTTTGCCATTGAAAAACGTCCAGAAATGATTGAAGGTACTGACTGAATGAAAGGAGCTGGCATCTCACTCTCTTTGAATCTTCTTTATCATGCTAAGAGGAGCAGGAAAAAGCAAAAAATTTCAGAATTGCACCTTGCAATGCGGAGAAATTACTGTTTGTGCATTTACAATATTCATTGATTTTTGCCATTGAAAAACATCATGTTATTCATATACCAGAAATGTTTGAAGCTACTGACTGAATGAAAGGAGCTGGCATCTCACTCTCTTTGAATCTTCTTTATCATGCTAAGAGGAGCAGGAAAAAGCAAAAAATTTCAGAATTGCACCTTGCAATGCGGAGAAATTACTGTTTGTGCATTTACAATATTCATTGATTTTTGCCATTGAAAAACGTCCAGAAATGATTGAAGCTACTGACTGAATGAAAGGAGCTGGCATCTCACTCTCTTTGAATCTTCTTTATCATGCTAAGAGGAGCAGGAAAAAGCAAAAAATTTCAGAATTGCACCTTGCAATGCGGAGAAATTACTGTTTGTGCATTTACAATATTCATTGATTTTTGCCATTGAAAAACGTCCAGAAATGATTGAAGCTACTGACTGAATGAAAGGAGCTGGCATCTCACTCTCTTTGAATCTTCTTTATCATGCTAAGAGGAGCAGGAAAAAGCAAAAAATTTCAGAATTGCACCTTGCAATACGGAGAAATTACAGTTTGTGCATTTACAATATTCATTGATTTTTGCCATTGAAAAACATCCAGAAATGATTGAAGCTACTGACTGAATGAAAGGAGCTGGCATCTCACTCTCTTTGAATCTTCTTTATCATGCTAAGAGGAGCAGGAAAAAGCAAAAAATTTCAGACTTGCACCTTGCAATGCGGAGAAATTACTGTTTGTGCATTTACAATATTCATTGATTTTTGCCATTGAAAAACATCATGTTATTCATATACCAGAAATGTTTGAAGCTACTGACTGAATGAAAGGAGCTGGCATCTCACTCTCTTTGAATCTTCTTTATCATGCTAAGAGGAGCAGGAAAAAGCAAAAAATTTCAGAATTGCACCTTGCAATGCGGAGAAATTACTGTTTGTGCATTTACAATATTCATTGATTTTTGCCATTGAAAAACGTCCAGAAATGATTGAAGCTACTGACTGAATGAAAGGAGCTGGCATCTCACTCTCTTTGAATCTTGTTTATCATGCTAAGAGGAGCAGGAAAAAGCAAAAAATTTCAGAATTGCACCTTGCAATGCGGAGAAATTACTGTTTGTGCATTTACAATATTCATTTATTTTTGCCATTGAAAAACGTCCAGAAATGATTGAAGCTACTGACTGAATGAAAGGAGCTGGCATCTCACTCTCTTTGAATCTTCTTTATCATGCTAAGAGGAGCAGGAAAAAGCAAAAAATTTCAGAATTGCACCTTGCAATGCGGAGAAATTACTGTTTGTGCATTTACAATATTCATTGATTTTTGCCATTGAAAAACATCATGTTATTCATATACCAGAAATGATTGAAGCTACTGACTGAATGAAAGGAGCTGGCATCTCACTCTCTTTGAATCTTCTTTATCATGCTAAGAGGAGCAGGAAAAAGCAAAAAATTTCAGAATTGCACCTTGCAATGCGGAGAAATTACTGTTTGTGCATTTATAATATTCAATGATTTTTGCCATTGAAAAACGTCCAGAAATGATTGAAGCTACTGACTGAACGAAAGGAGCTGGCATCTCACTCTCTTTGAATCTTCTTTATCATGCTAAGAGGAGCAGGAAAAAGCAAAAAATTTCAGAATTGCACCTTGCAATGCGGAGAAATTACTGTTTGTGCATTTACAATATTCATTGATTTTTGCCATTGAAAAACGTCCAGAAATGATTGAAGCTACTGACTGAATGAAAGGAGCTGGCATCTCACTCTCTTTGAATCTTCTTTATCATGCTAAGAGGAGCAGGAAAAAGCAAAAAATTTCAGAATTGCACCTTGCAATGCGGAGAAATTACTGTTTGTGCATTTACAATATTCATTGATTTTTGCCATTGAAAAACATCATGTTATTCATATACCAGAAATGTTTGAAGCTACTGACTGAATGAAAGGAGCTGACATCTCACTCTCTTTGAATCTTCTTTATCATGCTAAGAGGAGCAGGAAAAAGCAAAAAATTTCAGAATTGCACCTTGCAATGCGGAGAAATTACTGTTTGTGCATTTACAATATTCATTGATTTTTGCCATTGAAAAACGTCCAGAAATGATTGAAGCTACTGACTGAATGAAAGGAGCTGGCATCTCACTCTCTTTGAATCTTCTTTATCATGCTAAGAGGAGCAGGAAAAAGCAAAAAATTTCAGAATTGCACCTTGCAATGCGGAGAAATTACAGTTTGTGCATTTACAATATTCATTGATTTTTGCCATTGAAAAACATCCAGAAATGATTGAAGCTACTGACTGAATGAAAGGAGCTGGCATCTCACTCTCTTTGAATCTTCTTTATCATGCTAAGAGGAGCAGGAAAAAGCAAAAAATTTCAGAATTGCACCTTGCAATGCGGAGAAATTACTGTTTGTGCATTTACAATATTCATTGATTTTTGCCATTGAAAAACATCATGTTATTCATATACCAGAAATGTTTGAAGCTACTGACTGAATGAAAGGAGCTGGCATCTCACTCTCTTTGAATCTTCGTTATCATGCTAAGAGGAGCAGGAAAAAGCAAAAAATTTCAGAATTGCACCTTGCAATGTGGAGAAATTACTGTTTGTGCATTTACAATATTCATTGATTTTTACCATTGAAAAACGTCCAGAAATGATTGAAGCTACTGACTGAATGAAAGTAGCTGGCATCTCACTCTCTTTGAATCTTCTTTATCATGCTAAGAGGAGCAGGAAAAAGCAAAAAATTTCAGACTTGCACCTTGCAATGCGGAGAAATTACTGTTTGTGCATTTACAATATTCATTGATTTTTGCCATTGAAAAACGTCCAGAAATGATTGAAGGTACTGACTGAATGAAAGGAGCTGGCATCTCACTCTCTTTGAATCTTCTTTATCATGCTAAGAGGAGCAGGAAAAAGCAAAAAATTTCAGAATTGCACCTTGCAATGCGGAGAAATTACTGTTTGTGCATTTACAATATTCATTGATTTTTGCCACTGAAAAACGTCCAGAAATGATTGAAGATACTGACTGAATGAAAGGAGCTGGCATCTCACTCTCTTTGAATCTTCTTTATCATGCTAAGAGGAGCAGGAAAAAGCAAAAAATTTCAGAATTGCACCTTGCAATGCGGAGAAATTACAGTTTGTGCATTTACAATATTCATTGATTTTTGCCATTGAAAAACATCCAGAAATGATTGAAGCTACTGACTGAATGAAAGGAGCTGGCATCTCACTCTCTTTGAATCTTCTTTATCATGCTAAGAGGAGCAGGAAAAAGCAAAAAATTTCAGAATTGCACCTTGCAATGCGGAGAAATTACTGTTTGTGCATTTACAATATTCATTGATTTTTGCCATTGAAAAACATCATGTTATTCATATACCAGAAATGTTTGAAGCTACTGACTGAATGAAAGGAGCTGGCATCTCACTCTCTTTGAATCTTCTTTATCATGCTAAGAGGAGCAGGAAAAAGCAAAAAATTTCAGAATTGCACCTTGCAATGTGGAGAAATTACTGTTTGTGCATTTACAATATTCATTGATTTTTACCATTGAAAAACGTCCAGAAATGATTGAAGCTACTGACTGAATGAAAGTAGCTGGCATCTCACTCTCTTTGAATCTTCTTTATCATGCTAAGAGGAGCAGGAAAAAGCAAAAAATTTCAGACTTGCACCTTGCAATGCGGAGAAATTACTGTTTGTGCATTTACAATATTCATTGATTTTTGCCATTGAAAAACATCATGTTATTCATATACCAGAAATGTTTGAAGCTACTGACTGAATGAAAGGAGCTGGCATCTCACTCTCTTTGAATCTTCTTTATCATGCTAAGAGGAGCAGGAAAAAGCAAAAAATTTCAGAATTGCACCTTGCAATGCGGAGAAATTACTGTTTGTGCATTTACAATATTCATTGATTTTTGCCATTGAAAAACATCATGTTATTCATATACCAGAAATGTTTGAAGCTACTGACTGAATGAAAGGAGCTGGCATCTCACTCTCTTTGAATCTTCTTTATCATGCTAAGAGGAGCAGGAAAAAGCAAAAAATTTCAGAATTGCACCTTGCAATGTGGAGAAATTACTGTTTGTGCATTTACAATATTCATTGATTTTTACCATTGAAAAACGTCCAGAAATGATTGAAGCTACTGACTGCATGAAAGTAACTGGCATCTCACTCTCTTTGAATCTTCTTTATCATGCTAAGAGGAGCAGGAAAAAGCAAAAAATTTCAGACTTGCACCTTGCAATGCGGAGAAATTACTGTTTGTGCATTTACAATATTCATTGATTTTTGCCATTGAAAAACATCATGTTATTCATATACCAGAAATGTTTGAAGCTACTGACTGAATGAAAGGAGCTGGCATCTCACTCTCTTTGAATCTTCTTTATCGTGCTAAGAGGAGCAGGAAAAAGCAAAAAATTTCAGAATTGCACCTTGCAATGCGGAGAAATTACTGTTTGTGCATTTACAATATTCATTGATTTTTGCCATTGAAAAACGTCCAGAAATGATTGAAGCTACTGACTGAATGAAAGGAGCTGGCATCTCACTCTCTTTGAATCTTCTTTATCATGCTAAGAGGAGCAGGAAAAAGCCAAAAATTTCAGAATTGCACCTTGCAATGCGGAGAAATTACTGTTTGTGCATTTACAATATTCATTGATTTTTGCCATTGAAAAACGTCCAGAAATGATTGAAGCTACTGACTGAATGAAAGGAGCTGGCATGTCACTCTCTTTGAATCTTCTTTATCATGCTAAGAGGAGCAGGAAAAATCAAAAAATTTCAGAATTGCACCTTGCAATGCGGAGAAATTACTGTTTGTGCATTTACAATATTCATTGATTTTTGCCATTGAAAAACATGTTATTCATATACCAGAAATGTTTGAAGCTACTGACTGAATGAAAGGAGCTGGCACCTCACTCTCTTTGAATCTTCTTTATCATGCTAAGAGGAGCGGGAAAAAGCAAAAAATTTCAGAATTGCACCTTGCAATGCGGAGAAATTACTGTTTGTGCATTTACAATATTCATTGATTTTTGCCATTGAAAAACGTCCAGAAATGATTGAAGGTACTGACTGAATGAAAGGAGCTGGCATCTCACTCTCTTTGAATCTTCTTTATCATGCTAAGAGGAGCAGGAAAAAGCAAAAAATTTCAGAATTGCACCTTGCAATGCGGAGAAATTACTGTTTGTGCATTTACAATATTCATTGATTTTTGCCATTGAAAAACATCATGTTATTCATATACCAGAAATGTTTGAAGCTACTGACTGAATGAAAGGAGCTGGCATCTCACTCTCTTTGAATCTTCTTTATCATGCTAAGAGGAGCAGGAAAAAGCAAAAAATTTCAGAATTGCACCTTGCAATGCGGAGAAATTACTGTTTGTGCATTTACAATATTCATTGATTTTTGCCATTGAAAAACGTCCAGAAATGATTGAAGCTACTGACTGAATGAAAGGAGCTGGCATCTCACTCTCTTTGAATCTTCTTTATCATGCTAAGAGGAGCAGGAAAAAGCAAAAAATTTCAGAATTGCACCTTGCAATGCGGAGAAATTACTGTTTGTGCATTTACAATATTCATTGATTTTTGCCATTGAAAAACGTCCAGAAATGATTGAAGCTACTGACTGAATGAAAGGAGCTGGCATCTCACTCTCTTTGAATCTTCTTTATCATGCTAAGAGGAGCAGGAAAAAGCAAAAAATTTCAGAATTGCACCTTGCAATACGGAGAAATTACAGTTTGTGCATTTACAATATTCATTGATTTTTGCCATTGAAAAACATCCAGAAATGATTGAAGCTACTGACTGAATGAAAGGAGCTGGCATCTCACTCTCTTTGAATCTTCTTTATCATGCTAAGAGGAGCAGGAAAAAGCAAAAAATTTCAGACTTGCACCTTGCAATGCGGAGAAATTACTGTTTGTGCATTTACAATATTCATTGATTTTTGCCATTGAAAAACATCATGTTATTCATATACCAGAAATGTTTGAAGCTACTGACTGAATGAAAGGAGCTGGCATCTCACTCTCTTTGAATCTTCTTTATCATGCTAAGAGGAGCAGGAAAAAGCAAAAAATTTCAGAATTGCACCTTGCAATGCGGAGAAATTACTGTTTGTGCATTTACAATATTCATTGATTTTTGCCATTGAAAAACGTCCAGAAATGATTGAAGCTACTGACTGAATGAAAGGAGCTGGCATCTCACTCTCTTTGAATCTTCTTTATCATGCTAAGAGGAGCAGGAAAAAGCAAAAAATTTCAGAATTGCACCTTGCAATGCGGAGAAATTACAGTTTGTGCATTTACAATATTCATTGATTTTTGCCATTGAAAAACATCCAGAAATGATTGAAGCTACTGACTGAATGAAAAGAGCTGGCATCTCACTCTCTTTGAATCTTCTTTATCATGCTAAGAGGAGCAGGAAAAAGCAAAAAATTTCAGAATTGCACCTTGCAATGCGGAGAAATTACTGTTTGTGCATTTACAATATTCATTGATTTTTGCCATTGAAAAACATCATGTTATTCATATACCAGAAATGTTTGAAGCTACTGACTGAATGAAAGGAGCTGGCATCTCACTCTCTTTGAATCTTCGTTATCATGCTAAGAGGAGCAGGAAAAAGCAAAAAATTTCAGAATTGCACCTTGCAATGTGGAGAAATTACTGTTTGTGCATTTACAATATTCATTGATTTTTACCATTGAAAAACGTCCAGAAATGATTGAAGCTACTGACTGAATGAAAGTAGCTGGCATCTCACTCTCTTTGAATCTTCTTTATCATGCTAAGAGGAGCAGGAAAAAGCAAAAAATTTCAGACTTGCACCTTGCAATGCGGAGAAATTACTGTTTGTGCATTTACAATATTCATTGATTTTTGCCATTGAAAAACGTCCAGAAATGATTGAAGGTACTGACTGAATGAAAGGAGCTGGCATCTCACTCTCTTTGAATCTTCTTTATCATGCTAAGAGGAGCAGGAAAAAGCAAAAAATTTCAGAATTGCACCTTGCAATGCGGAGAAATTACTGTTTGTGCATTTACAATATTCATTGATTTTTGCCACTGAAAAACGTCCAGAAATGATTGAAGATACTGACTGAATGAAAGGAGCTGGCATCTCACTCTCTTTGAATCTTCTTTATCATGCTAAGAGGAGCAGGAAAAAGCAAAAAATTTCAGAATTGCACCTTGCAATGCGGAGAAATTACAGTTTGTGCATTTACAATATTCATTGATTTTTGCCATTGAAAAACATCCAGAAATGATTGAAGCTACTGACTGAATGAAAGGAGCTGGCATCTCACTCTCTTTGAATCTTCTTTATCATGCTAAGAGGAGCAGGAAAAAGCAAAAAATTTCAGAATTGCACCTTGCAATGCGGAGAAATTACTGTTTGTGCATTTACAATATTCATTGATTTTTGCCATTGAAAAACATCATGTTATTCATATACCAGAAATGTTTGAAGCTACTGACTGAATGAAAGGAGCTGGCATCTCACTCTCTTTGAATCTTCTTTATCATGCTAAGAGGAGCAGGAAAAAGCAAAAAATTTCAGAATTGCACCTTGCAATGTGGAGAAATTACTGTTTGTGCATTTACAATATTCATTGATTTTTACCATTGAAAAACGTCCAGAAATGATTGAAGCTACTGACTGAATGAAAGTAGCTGGCATCTCACTCTCTTTGAATCTTCTTTATCATGCTAAGAGGAGCAGGAAAAAGCAAAAAATTTCAGACTTGCACCTTGCAATGCGGAGAAATTACTGTTTGTGCATTTACAATATTCATTGATTTTTGCCATTGAAAAACATCATGTTATTCATATACCAGAAATGTTTGAAGCTACTGACTGAATGAAAGGAGCTGGCATCTCACTCTCTTTGAATCTTCTTTATCATGCTAAGAGGAGCAGGAAAAAGCAAAAAATTTCAGAATTGCACCTTGCAATGCGGAGAAATTACTGTTTGTGCATTTACAATATTCATTGATTTTTGCCATTGAAAAACATCATGTTATTCATATACCAGAAATGTTTGAAGCTATTGACTGAATGAAAGGAGCTGGCATCTCACTCTCTTTGAATCTTCTTTATCATGCTAAGAGGAGCAGGAAAAAGCAAAAAATTTCAGAATTGCACCTTGCAATGCGGAGAAATTACTGTTTGTGCATTTACAATATTCATTGATTTTTGCCATTGAAAAACGTCCAGAAATGATTGAAGCTACTGACTGAATGAAAGGAGCTGGCATCTCACTCTCTTTGAATCTTCTTTATCATGCTAAGAGGAGCAGGAAAAAGCAAAAAATTTCAGAATTGCACCTTGCAATGCGGAGAAATTACTGTTTGTGCATTTACAATATTCATTGATTTTTGCCATTGAAAAACGTCCAGAAATGATTGAAGCTACTGACTGAATGAAAGGAGCTGGCATCTCACTCTCTTTGAATCTTCTTTATCATGCTAAGAGGAGCAGGAAAAAGCAAAAAATTTCAGAATTGCACCTTGCAATACGGAGAAATTACAGTTTGTGCATTTACAATATTCATTGATTTTTGCCATTGAAAAACATCCAGAAATGATTGAAGCTACTGACTGAATGAAAGGAGCTGGCATCTCACTCTCTTTGAATCTTCTTTATCATGCTAAGAGGAGCAGGAAAAAGCAAAAAATTTCAGACTTGCACCTTGCAATGCGGAGAAATTACTGTTTGTGCATTTACAATATTCATTGATTTTTGCCATTGAAAAACATCATGTTATTCATATACCAGAAATGTTTGAAGCTACTGACTGAATGAAAGGAGCTGGCATCTCACTCTCTTTGAATCTTCTTTATCATGCTAAGAGGAGCAGGAAAAAGCAAAAAATTTCAGAATTGCACCTTGCAATGCGGAGAAATTACTGTTTGTGCATTTACAATATTCATTGATTTTTGCCATTGAAAAACGTCCAGAAATGATTGAAGCTACTGACTGAATGAAAGGAGCTGGTATCTCACTCTCTTTGAATCTTCTTTATCATGCTAGGATTAACAGGAAAAAGCAAAAAATTTCAGAATTGCACCTTGCAATGTGGAGATATTACTGTTTGTGCATTTACAATATTCATTGATTTTTGGCATTGAAAAACGTCCAGAAATGTTTGAAGCTACTGACTGAATGAAAGGAGCTGGCATCTCACTCTCTTTGAATCTTCTTTATCATGCTAGGATTAACAGGAAAAAGCTAAAAATTTCAGAATTGCACCTTGCAATGTGGAGATATTACTGTTTGTGCATTTACAATATTCATTGATTTTTGCCATTGAAAAACATGTTTTTCGTATACCAGAAATGTTTGAAGCTACTGACTGAATGAAAGGAGCTGGCATCTCACTCTCTTTGAATCTTCTTTATCATGCTAGGATTAGCAGGAAAAAGCAAAAAATTTCAGAATTGCACCTTGCAATGTGGAGATATTACTGTTTGTGCATTTACAATATTCATTGATTTTTGCCATTGAAAAACATGTTTTTCATATACCAGAAATGTTTGAAGCTACTGACTGAATGAAAGGAGCTGGCATCTCACTCTCTTTGAATCTTCTTTATCATGCTAGGATTAGCAGGAAAAAGCAAAAAATTTCAGAATTGCACCTTGCAATGTGGAGATATTACTGTTTGTGCATTTACAATATTCATTGATTTTTGCCATTGAAAAACATGTTTTTCATATACCAGAAATGTTTGAAGCTACTGACTGAATGAAAGGAGCTGGCATCTCACTCTCTTTGAATCTTCTTTATCATGCTAGGATTAGCAGGAAAAAGCAAAAAATTTCAGAATTGCACCTTGCAATGTGGAGATATTACTGTTTGTGCATTTACAATATTCATTGATTTTTGCCATTGAAAAACATGTTTTTCATATACCAGAAATGTTTGA
Organism: Phyllobates terribilis; assembly: GCF_046119375.1. Lineage (NCBI taxonomy): Eukaryota > Metazoa > Chordata > Amphibia > Anura > Dendrobatidae > Phyllobates > Phyllobates terribilis. Next base: position 236,113 of record NW_027364053.1, on the reverse strand, counting down.
AGCTACTGACTGAATGAAAGGAGCTGGCATCTCACTCTCTTTGAATCTTCTTTATCATGCTAGGATTAACAGGAAAAAACAAAAAATTTCAGAATTGCACCTTGCAATGTGGAGATATTACTGTTTGTGCATTTACAATATTCATTGATTTTTGCCATTGAAAAACATGTTTTTCATATACCAGAAATGTTTGAAGCTACTGACTGAATGAAAGGAGCTGGCATCTCACTCTCTTTGAATCTTCTTTATCATGCTAGGATTAACAGGAAAAAGCAAAAAATTTCAGAATTGCACCTTGCAATGTGGAGATATTACTGTTTGTGCATTTACAATATTCATTGATTTTTGCCATTGAAAAACGTCCAGAAATGTTTGAAGCTACTGACTGAATGAAAGGAGCTGGCATCTCACTCTCTTTGAATCTTCTTTATCATGCTAGGATTAGCAGGAAAAAGCAAAAAATTTCAGAATTGCACCTTGCAATGTGGAGATATTACTGTTTGTGCATTTACAATATTCATTGATTTTTGCCATTGAAAAACGTCCAGAAATGTTTGAAGCTACTGACTGAATGAAAGGAACTGGCATCTCACTCTCTTTGAATCTTCTTTATCATGCTAGGATTAGCAGGAAAAAGCAAAAAATTTCAGAATTGCACCTTGCAATGTGGAGATATTACTGTTTGTGCATTTACAATATTCATTGATTTTTGCCATTGAAAAACATGTTTTTCATATACCAGAAATGTTTGAAGCTACTGACTGAATGAAAGGAGCTGGCATCTCACTCTCTTTGAATCTTCTTTATCATGCTAGGATTAGCAGGAAAAAGCAAAAAATTTCAGAATTGCACCTTGCAATGTGGAGATATTACTGTTTGTGCATTTACAATATTCATTGATTTTTGCCATTGAAAAACATGTTTTTCATATACCAGAAATGTTTGAAGCTACTGACTGAATGAAAGGAGCTGGCATCTCACTCTCTTTAAATCTTCTTTATCATGCTAGGATTAACAGGAAAAGCAAAAAATTTCAGAATTGCACCTTGCAATGTGGAGATATTACTGTTTGTGCATTTACAATATTCATTGATTTTTGCCATTGAAAAACGTCCAGAAATGTTTGAAGCTACTGACTGAATGAAAGGAGCTGGCATCTCACTCTCTTTGAATCTTCTTTATCATGCTAGGATTAGCAGGAAAAAGCAAAAAATTTCAGAATTGCACCTTGCAATGCGGAGAAATTACTGTTTGTGCATTTACAATATTCATTGATTTTTGCCATTGAAAAACATCAATCATTTCTGGTATATGAATAACATGATATTTTTCAATGGCAAAAATCAATGAATTTTGTAAATGCACAAACAGTAATTTCTCCGCATTGCAAGGCGCAATTCTGAAATTTTTTGCTTTTTCCTGCTCCTCTTAGCATGATAAAGAAGATTCAAAGAGAGTGAGATGCCAGCTCCTTTCATTCAGTCAGTAGCTTCAATCATTTCTGGACATTTTTCAATGGCAAAAATCAATGAATATTGTAAATGCACAAACAGTAATTTCTCCGCATTGCAAGGTGCAATTCTGAAATTTTTTGCTTTTTCCTGCTCCTCTTAGCATGATAAAGAAGATTCAAAGAGAGTGAGATGCCAGCTCCTTTCATTCAGTCAGTAGCTTCAATCATTTCTGGACGTTTTTCAATGGCAAAAATCAATGAATATTGTAAATGCACAAACAGTAATTTCTCCGCATTGCAAGGTGCAATTCTGAAATTTTTTGCTTTTTCCTGCTCCTCTTAGCATGATAAAGAAGATTCAAAGAGAGTGAGATGCCAGCTCCTTTCATTCAGTCAGTACCTTCAATCATTTCTGGACGTTTTTCAATGGCAAAAATCAATGAATATTGTAAATGCACAAACAGTAATTTCTCCGCATTGCAAGGTGCAATTCTGAAATTTTTTGCTTTTTCCTGCTCCTCTTAGCATGATAAAGAAGATTCAAAGAGAGTGAGATGCCAGCTCCTTTCATTCAGTCAGTAGCTTCAATCATTTCTGGACGCTTTTCAATGGCAAAATTCAATGAATATTGTAAATGCACAAACTGTAATTTCTCCGCATTGCAAGGTGCAATTCTGAAATTTTTTGCTTTTTCCTGCTCCTCTTAGCATGATAAAGAAGATTCAAAGAGAGTGAGATGCCAGCTCCTTTCATTCAGTCAGTAGCTTCAATCATTTCTGGTATATGAATAACATGATGTTTTTCAATAGCAAAAATCAATGAATATTGTAAATGCACAAACAGTAATTTCTCCGCATTGCAAGGTGCAATTCTGAAATTTTTTGCTTTTTCCTGCTCCTCTTAGCATGATAAAGAAGATTCAAAGAGAGTGAGATGCCAGCTCCTTTCATTCAGTCAGTAGCTTCAATCATTTCTGGACGTTTTTCAATGGCAAAAATCAATGAATATTGTAAATGCACAAACAGTAATTTCTCCGCATTGCAAGGTGCAATTCTGAAATTTTTTGCTTTTTCCTGCTCCTCTTAGCATGATAAAGAAGATTCAAAGAGAGTGAGATGCCAGCTCCTTTCATTCAGTCAGTAGCTTCAATCATTTCTGGACGTTTTTCAATGGCAAAAATCAATGAATATTGTAAATGCACAAACTATAATTTCTCCGCATTGCAAGGTGCAATTCTGAAATTTTTTGCTTTTTCCTGCTCCTCTTAGCATGATAAAGAAGATTCAAAGAGAGTGAGATGCCAGCTCCTTTCATTCAGTCAGTAGCTTCAATCATTTCTGGTATATGAATAACATGATGTTTTTCAATAGCAAAAATCAATGAATATTGTAAATGCACAAACAGTAATTTCTCCGCATTGCAAGGTGCAATTCTGAAATTTTTTGCTTTTTCCTGCTCCTCTTAGCATGATAAAGAAGATTCAAAGAGAGTGAGATGCCAGCTCCTTTCATTCAGTCAGTAGCTTCAATCATTTCTGGACGTTTTTCAATGGCAAAAATCAATGAATATTGTAAATGCACAAACAGTAATTTCTCCGCATTGCAAGGTGCAATTCTGAAATTTTTTGCTTTTTCCTGCTCCTCTTAGCATGATAAACAAGATTCAAAGAGAGTGAGATGCCAGCTCCTTTCATTCAGTCAGTAGCTTCAATCATTTCTGGACGTTTTTCAATGGCAAAAATCATTGAATATTGTAAATGCACAAACAGTAATTTCTCCGCATTGCAAGGTGCAATTCTGAAATGTTTTGCTTTTTCCTGCTCCTCTTAGCATGATAAAGAAGATTCAAAGAGAGTGAGATGCCAGCTCCTTTCATTCAGTCAGTAGCTTCAAACATTTCTGGTATATGAATAACATGATGTTTTTCAATGGCAAAAATCAATGAATATTGTAAATGCACAAACAGTAATTTCTCCGCATTGCAAGGTGCAATTCTGAAATTTTTTGCTTTTTCCTGCTCCTCTTAGCATGATAAAGAAGATTCAAAGAGAGTGAGATGCCAGCTCCTTTCATTCAGTCAGTAGCTTCAATCATTTCTGGACGTTTTTCAATGGCAAAAATCAATGAATATTGTAAATGCACAAACAGTAATTTCTCCGCATTGCAAGGTGCAATTCTGAAATTTTTTGCTTTTTCCTGCTCCTCTTAGCATGATAAAGAAGATTCAAAGAGAGTGAGATGCCAGCTCCTTTCATTCAGTCAGTAGCTTCAATCATTTCTGGACGTTTTTCAATGGCAAAAATCATTGAATATTGTAAATGCACAAACAGTAATTTCTCCGCATTGCAAGGTGCAATTCTGAAATTTTTTACTTTTTCCTGCTCCTCTTAGCATGATAAAGAAGATTCAAAGAGAGTGAGATGCCAGCTCCTTTCATTCAGTCAGTAGCTTCAATCATTTCTGGTATATGAATAACATGATGTTTTTCAATCGCAAAAATCAATGAATATTGTAAATGCACAAACAGTAATTTCTCCGCATTGCAAGGTGCAATTCTGAAATGTTTTGCTTTTTCCTGCTCCTCTTAGCATGATAAAGAAGATTCAAAGAGAGTGAGATGCCAGCTCCTTTCATTCAGTCAGTAGCTTCAATCATTTCTGGACGTTTTTCAATGGCAAAAATCAATGAATATTGTAAATGCACAAACAGTAATTTCTCCGCATTGCAAGGTGCAATTCTGAAATTTTTTGCTTTTTCCTGCTCCTCTTAGCATGACAAAGAAGATTCAAAGAGAGTGAGATGCCAGATCCTTTCCTTCAGTCAGTAGCTTCAATCATTTCTGGTATATGAATAACATGATGTTTTTCAATCGCAAAAATCAATGAATTTTGTAAATGCACAAACAGTAATTTCTCCGCATTGCAAGGCGCAATTCTGAAATTTTTTGCTTTTTCCTGCTCCTCTTAGCATGATAAAGAAGATTCAAAGAGAGTGAGATGCCAGCTCCTTTCATTCAGTCAGTAGCTTCAATCATTTCTGGACATTTTTCAATGGCAAAAATCAATGAATATTGTAAATGCACAAACAGTAATTTCTCCGCATTGCAAGGTGCAATTCTGAAATTTTTTGCTTTTTCCTGCTCCTCTTAGCATGATAAAGAAGATTCAAAGAGAGTGAGATGCCAGCTCCTTTCATTCAGTCAGTAGCTTCAATCATTTCTGGACGTTTTTCAATGGCAAAAATCAATGAATATTGTAAATGCACAAACAGTAATTTCTCCGCATTGCAAGGTGCAATTCTGAAATTTTTTGCTTTTTCCTGCTCCTCTTAGCATGATAAAGAAGATTCAAAGAGAGTGAGATGCCAGCTACTTTCATTCAGTCAGTAGCTTCAATCATTTCTGGTATATGAATAACATGATGTTTTTCAATGGCAAAAATCAATGAATATTGTAAATGCACAAACAGTAATTTCTCCGCATTGCAAGGTGCAATTCTGAAATTTTTTGCTTTTTCCTGCTCCTCTTAGCATGATAAAAAAGATTCAAAGAGAGTGAGATGCCAGCTCCTTTCATTCAGTCAGTAGCTTCAATCATTTCTGGACGTTTTTCAATGGCAAAAATCAATGAATTTTGTAAATGCACAAACAGTAATTTCTCCGCATTGCAAGGCGCAATTCTGAAATTTTTTGCTTTTTCCTGCTCCTCTTAGCATGATAAAGAAGATTCAAAGAGAGTGAGATGCCAGCTCCTTTCATTCAGTCAGTAGCTTCAATCATTTCTGGACATTTTTCAATGGCAAAAATCAATGAATATTGTAAATGCACAAACAGTAATTTCTCCGCATTGCAAGGTGCAATTCTGAAATTTTTTGCTTTTTCCTGCTCCTCTTAGCATGATAAAGAAGATTCAAAGAGAGTGAGATGCCAGCTCCTTTCATTCAGTCAGTAGCTTCAATCATTTCTGGACGTTTTTCAATGGCAAAAATCAATGAATATTGTAAATGCACAAACAGTAATTTCTCCGCATTGCAAGGTGCAATTCTGAAATTTTTTGCTTTTTCCTGCTCCTCTTAGCATGATAAAGAAGATTCAAAGAGAGTGAGATGCCAGCTCCTTTCATTCAGTCAGTAGCTTCAATCATTTCTGGACGTTTTTCAATGGCAAAAATCATTGAATATTGTAAATGCACAAACAGTAATTTCTCCGCATTGCAAGGTGCAATTCTGAAATTTTTTACTTTTTCCTGCTCCTCTTAGCATGATAAAGAAGATTCAAAGAGAGTGAGATGCCAGCTCCTTTCATTCAGTCAGTAGCTTCAATCATTTCTGGTATATGAATAACATGATGTTTTTCAATCGCAAAAATCAATGAATATTGTAAATGCACAAACAGTAATTTCTCCGCATTGCAAGGTGCAATTCTGAAATGTTTTGCTTTTTCCTGCTCCTCTTAGCATGATAAAGAAGATTCAAAGAGAGTGAGATGCCAGCTCCTTTCATTCAGTCAGTAGCTTCAATCATTTCTGGACGTTTTTCAATGGCAAAAATCAATGAATATTGTAAATGCACAAACAGTAATTTCTCCGCATTGCAAGGTGCAATTCTGAAATTTTTTGCTTTTTCCTGCTCCTCTTAGCATGACAAAGAAGATTCAAAGAGAGTGAGATGCCAGATCCTTTCCTTCAGTCAGTAGCTTCAATCATTTCTGGTATATGAATAACATGATGTTTTTCAATCGCAAAAATCAATGAATTTTGTAAATGCACAAACAGTAATTTCTCCGCATTGCAAGGCGCAATTCTGAAATTTTTTGCTTTTTCCTGCTCCTCTTAGCATGATAAAGAAGATTCAAAGAGAGTGAGATGCCAGCTCCTTTCATTCAGTCAGTAGCTTCAATCATTTCTGGACATTTTTCAATGGCAAAAATCAATGAATATTGTAAATGCACAAACAGTAATTTCTCCGCATTGCAAGGTGCAATTCTGAAATTTTTTGCTTTTTCCTGCTCCTCTTAGCATGATAAAGAAGATTCAAAGAGAGTGAGATGCCAGCTCCTTTCATTCAGTCAGTAGCTTCAATCATTTCTGGACGTTTTTCAATGGCAAAAATCAATGAATATTGTAAATGCACAAACAGTAATTTCTCCGCATTGCAAGGTGCAATTCTGAAATTTTTTGCTTTTTCCTGCTCCTCTTAGCATGATAAAGAAGATTCAAAGAGAGTGAGATGCCAGCTACTTTCATTCAGTCAGTAGCTTCAATCATTTCTGGTATATGAATAACATGATGTTTTTCAATGGCAAAAATCAATGAATATTGTAAATGCACAAACAGTAATTTCTCCGCATTGCAAGGTGCAATTCTGAAATTTTTTGCTTTTTCCTGCTCCTCTTAGCATGATAAAAAAGATTCAAAGAGAGTGAGATGCCAGCTCCTTTCATTCAGTCAGTAGCTTCAATCATTTCTGGACGTTTTTCAATGGCAAAAATCAATGAATATTGTAAATGCACAAACAGTAATTTCTCCGCATTGCAAGGTGCAATTCTGAAATTTTTTGCTTTTTCCTGCTCCTCTTAGCATGACAAAGAAGATTCAAAGAGAGTGAGATGCCAGATCCTTTCCTTCAGTCAGTAGCTTCAATCATTTCTGGTATATGAATAACATGATGTTTTTCAATGGCAAAAATCAATGAATTTTGTAAATGCACAAACAGTAATTTCTCCGCATTGCAAGGCGCAATTCTGAAATTTTTTGCTTTTTCCTGCTCCTCTTAGCATGATAAAGAAGATTCAAAGAGAGTGAGATGCCAGCTCCTTTCATTCAGTCAGTAGCTTCAATCATTTCTGGACATTTTTCAATGGCAAAAATCAATGAATATTGTAAATGCACAAACAGTAATTTCTCCGCATTGCAAGGTGCAATTCTGAAATTTTTTGCTTTTTCCTGCTCCTCTTAGCATGATAAAGAAGATTCAAAGAGAGTGAGATGCCAGCTCCTTTCATTCAGTCAGTAGCTTCAATCATTTCTGGACGTTTTTCAATGGCAAAAATCAATGAATATTGTAAATGCACAAACAGTAATTTCTCCGCATTGCAAGGTGCAATTCTGAAATTTTTTGCTTTTTCCTGCTCCTCTTAGCATGATAAAGAAGATTCAAAGAGAGTGAGATGCCAGCTCCTTTCATTCAGTCAGTAGCTTCAATCATTTCTGGACGTTTTTCAATGGCAAAAATCATTGAATATTGTAAATGCACAAACAGTAATTTCTCCGCATTGCAAGGTGCAATTCTGAAATTTTTTACTTTTTCCTGCTCCTCTTAGCATGATAAAGAAGATTCAAAGAGAGTGAGATGCCAGCTCCTTTCATTCAGTCAGTAGCTTCAATCATTTCTGGTATATGAATAACATGATGTTTTTCAATCGCAAAAATCAATGAATATTGTAAATGCACAAACAGTAATTTCTCCGCATTGCAAGGTGCAATTCTGAAATGTTTTGCTTTTTCCTGCTCCTCTTAGCATGATAAAGAAGATTCAAAGAGAGTGAGATGCCAGCTCCTTTCATTCAGTCAGTAGCTTCAATCATTTCTGGACGTTTTTCAATGGCAAAAATCAATGAATATTGTAAATGCACAAACAGTAATTTCTCCGCATTGCAAGGTGCAATTCTGAAATTTTTTGCTTTTTCCTGCTCCTCTTAGCATGACAAAGAAGATTCAAAGAGAGTGAGATGCCAGATCCTTTCCTTCAGTCAGTAGCTTCAATCATTTCTGGTATATGAATAACATGATGTTTTTCAATGGCAAAAATCAATGAATTTTGTAAATGCACAAACAGTAATTTCTCCGCATTGCAAGGCGCAATTCTGAAATTTTTTGCTTTTTCCTGCTCCTCTTAGCATGATAAAGAAGATTCAAAGAGAGTGAGATGCCAGCTCCTTTCATTCAGTCAGTAGCTTCAATCATTTCTGGACATTTTTCAATGGCAAAAATCAATGAATATTGTAAATGCACAAACAGTAATTTCTCCGCATTGCAAGGTGCAATTCTGAAATTTTTTACTTTTTCCTGCTCCTCTTAGCATGATAAAGAAGATTCAAAGAGAGTGAGATGCCAGCTCCTTTCATTCGGTCAGTAGCTTCAATCATTTCTGGTATATGAATAACATGATGTTTTTCAATCGCAAAAATCAATGAATATTGTAAATGCACAAACAGTAATTTCTCCGCATTGCAAGGTGCAATTCTGAAATGTTTTGCTTTTTCCTGCTCCTCTTAGCATGATAAAGAAGATTCAAAGAGAGTGAGATGCCAGCTCCTTTCATTCAGTCAGTAGCTTCAATCATTTCTGGACGTTTTTCAATGGCAAAAATCAATGAATATTGTAAATGCACAAACAGTAATTTCTCCGCATTGCAAGGTGCAATTCTGAAATTTTTTGCTTTTTCCTGCTCCTCTTAGCATGACAAAGAAGATTCAAAGAGAGTGAGATGCCAGATCCTTTCCTTCAGTCAGTAGCTTCAATCATTTCTGGTATATGAATAACATGATGTTTTTCAATCGCAAAAATCAATGAATTTTGTAAATGCACAAACAGTAATTTCTCCGCATTGCAAGGCGCAATTCTGAAATTTTTTGCTTTTTCCTGCTCCTCTTAGCATGATAAAGAAGATTCAAAGAGAGTGAGATGCCAGCTCCTTTCATTCAGTCAGTAGCTTCAATCATTTCTGGACATTTTTCAATGGCAAAAATCAATGAATATTGTAAATGCACAAACAGTAATTTCTCCGCATTGCAAGGTGCAATTCTGAAATTTTTTGCTTTTTCCTGCTCCTCTTAGCATGATAAAGAAGATTCAAAGAGAGTGAGATGCCAGCTCCTTTCATTCAGTCAGTAGCTTCAATCATTTCTGGACGTTTTTCAATGGCAAAAATCAATGAATATTGTAAATGCACAAACAGTAATTTCTCCGCATTGCAAGGTGCAATTCTGAAATTTTTTGCTTTTTCCTGCTCCTCTTAGCATGATAAAGAAGATTCAAAGAGAGTGAGATGCCAGCTACTTTCATTCAGTCAGTAGCTTCAATCATTTCTGGTATATGAATAACATGATGTTTTTCAATGGCAAAAATCAATGAATATTGTAAATGCACAAACAGTAATTTCTCCGCATTGCAAGGTGCAATTCTGAAATTTTTTGCTTTTTCCTGCTCCTCTTAGCATGATAAAAAAGATTCAAAGAGAGTGAGATGCCAGCTCCTTTCATTCAGTCAGTAGCTTCAATCATTTCTGGACGTTTTTCAATGGCAAAAATCAATGAATATTGTAAATGCACAAACAGTAATTTCTCCGCATTGCAAGGTGCAATTCTGAAATTTTTTGCTTTTTCCTGCTCCTCTTAGCATGACAAAGAAGATTCAAAGAGAGTGAGATGCCAGATCCTTTCCTTCAGTCAGTAGCTTCAATCATTTCTGGTATATGAATAACATGATGTTTTTCAATGGCAAAAATCAATGAATTTTGTAAATGCACAAACAGTAATTTCTCCGCATTGCAAGGCGCAATTCTGAAATTTTTTGCTTTTTCCTGCTCCTCTTAGCATGATAAAGAAGATTCAAAGAGAGTGAGATGCCAGCTCCTTTCATTCAGTCAGTAGCTTCAATCATTTCTGGACATTTTTCAATGGCAAAAATCAATGAATATTGTAAATGCACAAACAGTAATTTCTCCGCATTGCAAGGTGCAATTCTGAAATTTTTTGCTTTTTCCTGCTCCTCTTAGCATGATAAAGAAGATTCAAAGAGAGTGAGATGCCAGCTCCTTTCATTCAGTCAGTAGCTTCAATCATTTCTGGACGTTTTTCAATGGCAAAAATCAATGAATATTGTAAATGCACAAACAGTAATTTCTCCGCATTGCAAGGTGCAATTCTGAAATTTTTTGCTTTTTCCTGCTCCTCTTAGCATGATAAAGAAGATTCAAAGAGAGTGAGATGCCAGCTCCTTTCATTCAGTCAGTAGCTTCAATCATTTCTGGACGTTTTTCAATGGCAAAAATCATTGAATATTGTAAATGCACAAACAGTAATTTCTCCGCATTGCAAGGTGCAATTCTGAAATTTTTTACTTTTTCCTGCTCCTCTTAGCATGATAAAGAAGATTCAAAGAGAGTGAGATGCCAGCTCCTTTCATTCAGTCAGTAGCTTCAATCATTTCTGGTATATGAATAACATGATGTTTTTCAATCGCAAAAATCAATGAATATTGTAAATGCACAAACAGTAATTTCTCCGCATTGCAAGGTGCAATTCTGAAATGTTTTGCTTTTTCCTGCTCCTCTTAGCATGATAAAGAAGATTCAAAGAGAGTGAGATGCCAGCTCCTTTCATTCAGTCAGTAGCTTCAATCATTTCTGGACGTTTTTCAATGGCAAAAATCAATGAATATTGTAAATGCACAAACAGTAATTTCTCCGCATTGCAAGGTGCAATTCTGAAATTTTTTGCTTTTTCCTGCTCCTCTTAGCATGACAAAGAAGATTCAAAGAGAGTGAGATGCCAGATCCTTTCCTTCAGTCAGTAGCTTCAATCATTTCTGGTATATGAATAACATGATGTTTTTCAATGGCAAAAATCAATGAATTTTGTAAATGCACAAACAGTAATTTCTCCGCATTGCAAGGCGCAATTCTGAAATTTTTTGCTTTTTCCTGCTCCTCTTAGCATGATAAAGAAGATTCAAAGAGAGTGAGATGCCAGCTCCTTTCATTCAGTCAGTAGCTTCAATCATTTCTGGACATTTTTCAATGGCAAAAATCAATGAATATTGTAAATGCACAAACAGTAATTTCTCCGCATTGCAAGGTGCAATTCTGAAATTTTTTGCTTTTTCCTGCTCCTCTTAGCATGATAAAGAAGATTCAAAGAGAGTGAGATGCCAGCTCCTTTCATTCAGTCAGTAGCTTCAATCATTTCTGGACGTTTTTCAATGGCAAAAATCAATGAATATTGTAAATGCACAAACAGTAATTTCTCCGCATTGCAAGGTGCAATTCTGAAATTTTTTGCTTTTTCCTGCTCCTCTTAGCATGATAAAGAAGATTCAAAGAGAGTGAGATGCCAGCTCCTTTCATTCAGTCAGTAGCTTCAATCATTTCTGGACGTTTTTCAATGGCAAAAATCAATGAATATTGTAAATGCACAAACTGCAATTTCTCCGCATTGCAAGGTGCAATTCTGAAATTTTTTGCTTTTTCCTGCTCCTCTTAGCATGATAAAGAAGATTCAAAGAGAGTGAGATGCCAGCTCCTTTCATTCAGTCAGTAGCTTCAATCATTTCTGGTATATGAATAACATGATGTTTTTCAATGGCAAAAATCAATGAATATTGTAAATGCACAAACAGTAATTTCTCCGCATTGCAAGGTGCAATTCTGAAATTTTTTGCTTTTTCCTGCTCCTCTTAGCATGATAAAGAAGATTCAAAGAGAGTGAGATGCCAGCTCCTTTCATTCAGTCAGTAGCTTCAATCATTTCTGGACGTTTTTCAATGGCAAAAATCAATGAATATTGTAAATGCACAAACTGCAATTTCTCCGCATTGCAAGGTGCAATTCTGAAATTTTTTGCTTTTTCCTGCTCCTCTTAGCATGATAAAGAAGATTCAAAGAGAGTGAGATGCCAGCTCCTTTCATTCAGTCAGTAGCTTCAATCATTTCTGGTATATGAATAACATGATGTTTTTCAATAGCAAAAATCAATGAATATTGTAAATGCACAAACAGTAATTTCTCCGCATTGCAAGGTGCAATTCTGAAATTTTTTGCTTTTTCCTGCTCCTCTTAGCATGATAAAGAAGATTCAAAGAGAGTGAGATGCCAGCTCCTTTCATTCAGTCAGTAGCTTCAATCATTTCTGGACGTTTTTCAATGGCAAAAATCAATGAATATTGTAAATGCACAAACAGTAATTTCTCCGCATTGCAAGGTGCAATTCTGAAATTTTTTGCTTTTTCCTGCTCCTCTTAGCATGATAAAGAAGATTCAAAGAGAGTGAGATGCCAGCTCCTTTCATTCAGTCAGTAGCTTCAATCATTTCTGGACGTTTTTCAATGGCAAAAATCAATGAATATTGTAAATGCACAAACAGTAATTTCTCCGCATTGCAAGGTGCAATTCTGAAATTTTTTGCTTTTTCCTGCTCCTCTTAGCATGATAAACAAGATTCAAAGAGAGTTAGATGCCAGCTCCTTTCATTCAGTCAGTAGCTTCAATCATTTCTGGACGTTTTTCAATGGCAAAAATCATTGAATATTGTAAATGCACAAACAGTAATTTCTCCGCATTGCAAGGTGCAATTCTGAAATTTTTTACTTTTTCCTGCTCCTCTTAGCATGATAAAGAAGATTCAAAGAGAATGAGATGCCAGCTCCTTTCATTCAGTCAGTAGCTTCAATCATTTCTGGTATATGAATAACATGATGTTTTTCAATCGCAAAAATCAATGAATATTGTAAATGCACAAACAGTAATTTCTCCGCATTGCAAGGAGCAATTCTGAAATTTTTTGCTTTTTCCTGCTCCTCTTAGCATGATAAAGAAGATTCAAAGAGAGTGAGATGCCAGCTCCTTTCATTCAGTCAGTAGCTTCAATCATTTCTGGTATATGAATAACATGATGTTTTTCAATAGCAAAAATCAATGAATATTGTAAATGCACAAACAGTAATTTCTCCGCATTGCAAGGTGCAATTCTGAAATTTTTTGCTTTTTCCTGCTCCTCTTAGCATGATAAAGAAGATTCAAAGAGAGTGAGATGCCAGCTCCTTTCATTCAGTCAGTAGCTTCAATCATTTCTGGACGTTTTTCAATGGCAAAAATCAATGAATATTGTAAATGCACAAACAGTAATTTCTCCGCATTGCAAGGTGCAATTCTGAAATTTTTTGCTTTTTCCTGCTCCTCTTAGCATGATAAAGAAGATTCAAAGAGAGTGAGATGCCAGCTCCTTTCATTCAGTCAGTAGCTTCAATCATTTCTGGACGTTTTTCAATGGCAAAAATCAATGAATATTGTAAATGCACAAACAGTAATTTCTCCGCATTGCAAGGTGCAATTCTGAAATTTTTTGCTTTTTCCTGCTCCTCTTAGCATGATAAACAAGATTCAAAGAGAGTGAGATGCCAGCTCCTTTCATTCAGTCAGTAGCTTCAATCATTTCTGGACGTTTTTCAATGGCAAAAATCATTGAATATTGTAAATGCACAAACAGTAATTTCTCCGCATTGCAAGGTGCAATTCTGAAATTTTTTACTTTTTCCTGCTCCTCTTAGCATGATAAAGAAGATTCAAAGAGAATGAGATGCCAGCTCCTTTCATTCAGTCAGTAGCTTCAATCATTTCTGGTATATGAATAACATGATGTTTTTCAATCGCAAAAATCAATGAATATTGTAAATGCACAAACAGTAATTTCTCCGCATTGCAAGGAGCAATTCTGAAATTTTTTGCTTTTTCCTGCTCCTCTTAGCATGATAAAGAAGATTCAAAGAGAGTGAGATGCCAGCTCCTTTCATTCAGTCAGTAGCTTCAATCATTTCTGGACGTTTTTCAATGGCAAAAATCAATGAATATTGTAAATGCACAAACAGTAATTTCTCCGCATTGCAAGGTGCAATTCTGAAATTTTTTGCTTTTTCCTGCTCCTCTTAGCATGATAAAGAAGATTCAAAGAGAGTGAGATGCCAGCTCCTTTCCTTCAGTCAGTAGCTTCAATCATTTCTGGTATATGAATAACATGATGTTTTTCAATGGCAAAAATCAATGAATTTTGTAAATGCACAAACAGTAATTTCTCCGCATTGCAAGGCGCAATTCTGAAATTTTTTGCTTTTTCCTGCTCCTCTTAGCATGATAAAGAAGATTCAAAGAGAGTGAGATGCCAGCTCCTTTCATTCAGTCAGTAGCTTCAATCATTTCTGGACATTTTTCAATGGCAAAAATCAATGAATATTGTAAATGCACAAACAGTAATTTCTCCGCATTGCAAGGTGCAATTCTGAAATTTTTTGCTTTTTCCTGCTCCTCTTAGCATGATAAAGAAGATTCAAAGAGAGTGAGATGCCAGCTCCTTTCATTCAGTCAGTAGCTTCAATCATTTCTGGACGTTTTTCAATGGCAAAAATCAATGAATATTGTAAATGCACAAACAGTAATTTCTCCGCATTGCAAGGTGCAATTCTGAAATTTTTTGCTTTTTCCTGCTCCTCTTAGCATGATAAAGAAGATTCAAAGAGAGTGAGGTGCCAGCTCCTTTCATTCAGTCAGGAGCTTCAAACATTTCTGGTATATGAATAACATGTTTTTCAATGGCAAAAATCAATGAATATTGTAAATGCACAAACAGTAATTTCTCCGCATTGCAAGGTGCAATTCTGAAATTTTTTGCTTTTTCCTGCTCCTCTTAGCATGATAAAGAACATTCAAAGAGAGTGAGATGCCAGCTCCTTTCATTCAGTCAGTAGCTTCAATCATTTCTGGACGTTTTTCAATGGCAAAAATCAATGAATATTGTAAATGCACAAACTGTAATTTCTCCGCATTGCAAGGTGCAATTCTGAAATTTTTTGCTTTTTCCTGCTCCTCTTAGCATGATAAAAAAGATTCAAAGAGAGTGAGATGCCAGCTCCTTTCATTCAGTCAGTAGCTTCAATCATTTCTGGACGTTTTTCAATGGCAAAAATCAATGAATATTGTAAATGCACAAACAGTAATTTCTCCGCATTGCAAGGTGCAATTCTGAAATTTTTTGCTTTTTCCTGCTCCTCTTAGCATGACAAAGAAGATTCAAAGAGAGTGAGATGCCAGATCCTTTCCTTCAGTCAGTAGCTTCAATCATTTCTGGTATATGAATAACATGATGTTTTTCAATGGCAAAAATCAATGAATTTTGTAAATGCACAAACAGTAATTTCTCCGCATTGCAAGGCGCAATTCTGAAATTTTTTGCTTTTTCCTGCTCCTCTTAGCATGATAAAGAAGATTCAAAGAGAGTGAGATGCCAGCTCCTTTCATTCAGTCAGTAGCTTCAATCATTTCTGGACGTTTTTCAATGGCAAAAATCAATGAATATTGTAAATGCACAAACAGTAATTTCTCCGCATTGCAAGGTGCAATTCTGAAATTTTTTGCTTTTTCCTGCTCCTCTTAGCATGATAAAGAAGATTCAAAGAGAGTGAGATGCCAGCTCCTTTCATTCAGTCAGTAGCTTCAATCATTTCTGGACGTTTTTCAATGGCAAAAATCATTGAATATTGTAAATGCACAAACAGTAATTTCTCCGCATTGCAAGGTGCAATTCTGAAATTTTTTACTTTTTCCTGCTCCTCTTAGCATGATAAAGAAGATTCAAAGAGAGTGAGATGCCAGCTCCTTTCATTCAGTCAGTAGCTTCAATCATTTCTGGTATATGAATAACATGATGTTTTTCAATCGCAAAAATCAATGAATATTGTAAATGCACAAACAGTAATTTCTCCGCATTGCAAGGTGCAATTCTGAAATGTTTTGCTTTTTCCTGCTCCTCTTAGCATGATAAAGAAGATTCAAAGAGAGTGAGATGCCAGCTCCTTTCATTCAGTCAGTAGCTTCAATCATTTCTGGACGTTTTTCAATGGCAAAAATCAATGAATATTGTAAATGCACAAACAGTAATTTCTCCGCATTGCAAGGTGCAATTCTGAAATTTTTTGCTTTTTCCTGCTCCTCTTAGCATGACAAAGAAGATTCAAAGAGAGTGAGATGCCAGATCCTTTCCTTCAGTCAGTAGCTTCAATCATTTCTGGTATATGAATAACATGATGTTTTTCAATGGCAAAAATCAATGAATTTTGTAAATGCACAAACAGTAATTTCTCCGCATTGCAAGGCGCAATTCTGAAATTTTTTGCTTTTTCCTGCTCCTCTTAGCATGATAAAGAAGATTCAAAGAGAGTGAGATGCCAGCTCCTTTCATTCAGTCAGTAGCTTCAATCATTTCTGGACATTTTTCAATGGCAAAAATCAATGAATATTGTAAATGCACAAACAGTAATTTCTCCGCATTGCAAGGTGCAATTCTGAAATTTTTTGCTTTTTCCTGCTCCTCTTAGCATGATAAAGAAGATTCAAAGAGAGTGAGATGCCAGCTCCTTTCATTCAGTCAGTAGCTTCAATCATTTCTGGACGTTTTTCAATGGCAAAAATCAATGAATATTGTAAATGCACAAACAGTAATTTCTCCGCATTGCAAGGTGCAATTCTGAAATTTTTTGCTTTTTCCTGCTCCTCTTAGCATGATAAAGAAGATTCAAAGAGAGTGAGATGCCAGCTCCTTTCATTCAGTCAGTAGCTTCAATCATTTCTGGACGTTTTTCAATGGCAAAAATCAATGAATATTGTAAATGCACAAACTGCAATTTCTCCGCATTGCAAGGTGCAATTCTGAAATTTTTTGCTTTTTCCTGCTCCTCTTAGCATGATAAAGAAGATTCAAAGAGAGTGAGATGCCAGCTCCTTTCATTCAGTCAGTAGCTTCAATCATTTCTGGTATATGAATAACATGATGTTTTTCAATGGCAAAAATCAATGAATATTGTAAATGCACAAACAGTAATTTCTCCGCATTGCAAGGTGCAATTCTGAAATTTTTTGCTTTTTCCTGCTCCTCTTAGCATGATAAAGAAGATTCAAAGAGAGTGAGATGCCAGCTCCTTTCATTCAGTCAGTAGCTTCAATCATTTCTGGACGTTTTTCAATGGCAAAAATCAATGAATATTGTAAATGCACAAACTGCAATTTCTCCGCATTGCAAGGTGCAATTCTGAAATTTTTTGCTTTTTCCTGCTCCTCTTAGCATGATAAAGAAGATTCAAAGAGAGTGAGATGCCAGCTCCTTTCATTCAGTCAGTAGCTTCAATCATTTCTGGTATATGAATAACATGATGTTTTTCAATAGCAAAAATCAATGAATATTGTAAATGCACAAACAGTAATTTCTCCGCATTGCAAGGTGCAATTCTGAAATTTTTTGCTTTTTCCTGCTCCTCTTAGCATGATAAAGAAGATTCAAAGAGAGTGAGATGCCAGCTCCTTTCATTCAGTCAGTAGCTTCAATCATTTCTGGACGTTTTTCAATGGCAAAAATCAATGAATATTGTAAATGCACAAACAGTAATTTCTCCGCATTGCAAGGTGCAATTCTGAAATTTTTTGCTTTTTCCTGCTCCTCTTAGCATGATAAAGAAGATTCAAAGAGAGTGAGATGCCAGCTCCTTTCATTCAGTCAGTAGCTTCAATCATTTCTGGACGTTTTTCAATGGCAAAAATCAATGAATATTGTAAATGCACAAACAGTAATTTCTCCGCATTGCAAGGTGCAATTCTGAAATTTTTTGCTTTTTCCTGCTCCTCTTAGCATGATAAACAAGATTCAAAGAGAGTTAGATGCCAGCTCCTTTCATTCAGTCAGTAGCTTCAATCATTTCTGGACGTTTTTCAATGGCAAAAATCATTGAATATTGTAAATGCACAAACAGTAATTTCTCCGCATTGCAAGGTGCAATTCTGAAATTTTTTACTTTTTCCTGCTCCTCTTAGCATGATAAAGAAGATTCAAAGAGAATGAGATGCCAGCTCCTTTCATTCAGTCAGTAGCTTCAATCATTTCTGGTATATGAATAACATGATGTTTTTCAATCGCAAAAATCAATGAATATTGTAAATGCACAAACAGTAATTTCTCCGCATTGCAAGGAGCAATTCTGAAATTTTTTGCTTTTTCCTGCTCCTCTTAGCATGATAAAGAAGATTCAAAGAGAGTGAGATGCCAGCTCCTTTCATTCAGTCAGTAGCTTCAATCATTTCTGGTATATGAATAACATGATGTTTTTCAATAGCAAAAATCAATGAATATTGTAAATGCACAAACAGTAATTTCTCCGCATTGCAAGGTGCAATTCTGAAATTTTTTGCTTTTTCCTGCTCCTCTTAGCATGATAAAGAAGATTCAAAGAGAGTGAGATGCCAGCTCCTTTCATTCAGTCAGTAGCTTCAATCATTTCTGGACGTTTTTCAATGGCAAAAATCAATGAATATTGTAAATGCACAAACAGTAATTTCTCCGCATTGCAAGGTGCAATTCTGAAATTTTTTGCTTTTTCCTGCTCCTCTTAGCATGATAAAGAAGATTCAAAGAGAGTGAGATGCCAGCTCCTTTCATTCAGTCAGTAGCTTCAATCATTTCTGGACGTTTTTCAATGGCAAAAATCAATGAATATTGTAAATGCACAAACAGTAATTTCTCCGCATTGCAAGGTGCAATTCTGAAATTTTTTGCTTTTTCCTGCTCCTCTTAGCATGATAAACAAGATTCAAAGAGAGTGAGATGCCAGCTCCTTTCATTCAGTCAGTAGCTTCAATCATTTCTGGACGTTTTTCAATGGCAAAAATCATTGAATATTGTAAATGCACAAACAGTAATTTCTCCGCATTGCAAGGTGCAATTCTGAAATTTTTTACTTTTTCCTGCTCCTCTTAGCATGATAAAGAAGATTCAAAGAGAATGAGATGCCAGCTCCTTTCATTCAGTCAGTAGCTTCAATCATTTCTGGTATATGAATAACATGATGTTTTTCAATCGCAAAAATCAATGAATATTGTAAATGCACAAACAGTAATTTCTCCGCATTGCAAGGAGCAATTCTGAAATTTTTTGCTTTTTCCTGCTCCTCTTAGCATGATAAAGAAGATTCAAAGAGAGTGAGATGCCAGCTCCTTTCATTCAGTCAGTAGCTTCAATCATTTCTGGACGTTTTTCAATGGCAAAAATCAATGAATATTGTAAATGCACAAACAGTAATTTCTCCGCATTGCAAGGTGCAATTCTGAAATTTTTTGCTTTTTCCTGCTCCTCTTAGCATGATAAAGAAGATTCAAAGAGAGTGAGATGCCAGCTCCTTTCCTTCAGTCAGTAGCTTCAATCATTTCTGGTATATGAATAACATGATGTTTTTCAATGGCAAAAATCAATGAATTTTGTAAATGCACAAACAGTAATTTCTCCGCATTGCAAGGCGCAATTCTGAAATTTTTTGCTTTTTCCTGCTCCTCTTAGCATGATAAAGAAGATTCAAAGAGAGTGAGATGCCAGCTCCTTTCATTCAGTCAGTAGCTTCAATCATTTCTGGACGTTTTTCAATGGCAAAAATCAATGAATATTGTAAATGCACAAACAGTAATTTCTCCGCATTGCAAGGTGCAATTCTGAAATTTTTTGCTTTTTCCTGCTCCTCTTAGCATGATAAAGAAGATTCAAAGAGAGTGAGATGCCAGCTCCTTTCATTCAGTCAGTAGCTTCAATCATTTCTGGACGTTTTTCAATGGCAAAAATCAATGAATATTGTAAATGCACAAACAGTAATTTCTCCGCATTGCAAGGTGCAATTCTGAAATTTTTTGCTTTTTCCTGCTCCTCTTAGCATGATAAACAAGATTCAAAGAGAGTTAGATGCCAGCTCCTTTCATTCAGTCAGTAGCTTCAATCATTTCTGGACGTTTTTCAATGGCAAAAATCATTGAATATTGTAAATGCACAAACAGTAATTTCTCCGCATTGCAAGGTGCAATTCTGAAATTTTTTACTTTTTCCTGCTCCTCTTAGCATGATAAAGAAGATTCAAAGAGAATGAGATGCCAGCTCCTTTCATTCAGTCAGTAGCTTCAATCATTTCTGGTATATGAATAACATGATGTTTTTCAATCGCAAAAATCAATGAATATTGTAAATGCACAAACAGTAATTTCTCCGCATTGCAAGGAGCAATTCTGAAATTTTTTGCTTTTTCCTGCTCCTCTTAGCATGATAAAGAAGATTCAAAGAGAGTGAGATGCCAGCTCCTTTCATTCAGTCAGTAGCTTCAATCATTTCTGGTATATGAATAACATGATGTTTTTCAATAGCAAAAATCAATGAATATTGTAAATGCACAAACAGTAATTTCTCCGCATTGCAAGGTGCAATTCTGAAATTTTTTGCTTTTTCCTGCTCCTCTTAGCATGATAAAGAAGATTCAAAGAGAGTGAGATGCCAGCTCCTTTCATTCAGTCAGTAGCTTCAATCATTTCTGGACGTTTTTCAATGGCAAAAATCAATGAATATTGTAAATGCACAAACAGTAATTTCTCCGCATTGCAAGGTGCAATTCTGAAATTTTTTGCTTTTTCCTGCTCCTCTTAGCATGATAAAGAAGATTCAAAGAGAGTGAGATGCCAGCTCCTTTCATTCAGTCAGTAGCTTCAATCATTTCTGGACGTTTTTCAATGGCAAAAATCAATGAATATTGTAAATGCACAAACAGTAATTTCTCCGCATTGCAAGGTGCAATTCTGAAATTTTTTGCTTTTTCCTGCTCCTCTTAGCATGATAAACAAGATTCAAAGAGAGTGAGATGCCAGCTCCTTTCATTCAGTCAGTAGCTTCAATCATTTCTGGACGTTTTTCAATGGCAAAAATCATTGAATATTGTAAATGCACAAACAGTAATTTCTCCGCATTGCAAGGTGCAATTCTGAAATTTTTTACTTTTTCCTGCTCCTCTTAGCATGATAAAGAAGATTCAAAGAGAATGAGATGCCAGCTCCTTTCATTCAGTCAGTAGCTTCAATCATTTCTGGTATATGAATAACATGATGTTTTTCAATCGCAAAAATCAATGAATATTGTAAATGCACAAACAGTAATTTCTCCGCATTGCAAGGAGCAATTCTGAAATTTTTTGCTTTTTCCTGCTCCTCTTAGCATGATAAAGAAGATTCAAAGAGAGTGAGATGCCAGCTCCTTTCATTCAGTCAGTAGCTTCAATCATTTCTGGACGTTTTTCAATGGCAAAAATCAATGAATATTGTAAATGCACAAACAGTAATTTCTCCGCATTGCAAGGTGCAATTCTGAAATTTTTTGCTTTTTCCTGCTCCTCTTAGCATGATAAAGAAGATTCAAAGAGAGTGAGATGCCAGCTCCTTTCCTTCAGTCAGTAGCTTCAATCATTTCTGGTATATGAATAACATGATGTTTTTCAATGGCAAAAATCAATGAATTTTGTAAATGCACAAACAGTAATTTCTCCGCATTGCAAGGCGCAATTCTGAAATTTTTTGCTTTTTCCTGCTCCTCTTAGCATGATAAAGAAGATTCAAAGAGAGTGAGATGCCAGCTCCTTTCATTCAGTCAGTAGCTTCAATCATTTCTGGACATTTTTCAATGGCAAAAATCAATGAATATTGTAAATGCACAAACAGTAATTTCTCCGCATTGCAAGGTGCAATTCTGAAATTTTTTGCTTTTTCCTGCTCCTCTTAGCATGATAAAGAAGATTCAAAGAGAGTGAGATGCCAGCTCCTTTCATTCAGTCAGTAGCTTCAATCATTTCTGGACGTTTTTCAATGGCAAAAATCAATGAATATTGTAAATGCACAAACAGTAATTTCTCCGCATTGCAAGGTGCAATTCTGAAATTTTTTGCTTTTTCCTGCTCCTCTTAGCATGATAAAGAAGATTCAAAGAGAGTGAGGTGCCAGCTCCTTTCATTCAGTCAGGAGCTTCAAACATTTCTGGTATATGAATAACATGTTTTTCAATGGCAAAAATCAATGAATATTGTAAATGCACAAACAGTAATTTCTCCGCATTGCAAGGTGCAATTCTGAAATTTTTTGCTTTTTCCTGCTCCTCTTAGCATGATAAAGAAGATTCAAAGAGAGTGAGATGCCAGCTCCTTTCATTCAGTCAGTAGCTTCAATCATTTCTGGACGTTTTTCAATGGCAAAAATCAATGAATATTGTAAATGCACAAACTGTAATTTCTCCGCATTGCAAGGTGCAATTCTGAAATTTTTTGCTTTTTCCTGCTCCTCTTAGCATGATAAAGAAGATTCAAAGAGAGTGAGATGCCAGCTCCTTTCATTCAGTCAGTAGCTTCAATCATTTCTGGACGTTTTTCAATGGCAAAAATCAACGAATATTGTAAATGCACAAACAGTAATTTCTCCGCATTGCAAGGTGCAATTCTGAAATTTTTTGCTTTTTCCTGCTCCTCTTAGCATGATAAAGAAGATTCAAAGAGAGTGAGATGCCAGCTCCTTTCATTCAGTCAGTAGCTTCAATCATTTCTGGACGTTTTTCAATGGCAAAAATCAATGAATATTGTAAATGCACAAACTGTAATTTCTCCGCATTGCAAGGTGCAATTCTGAAATTTTTTGCTTTTTCCTGCTCCTCTTAGCATGATAAAGAAGATTCAAAGAGAGTGAGATGCCAGCTCCATTCATTGAGTCAGTAGCTTCAATCATTTCTGGACGTTTTTCAATGGCAAAAATCAATGAATATTGTAAATGCACAAACAGTAATTTCTCCGCATTGCAAGGTGCAATTCTGAAATTTTTTGTTTTTTCCTGCTCCTCTTAGAATGATAAAGAAGATTCAAAGAGAGTGAGATGCCAGCTCCTTTCATTCAGTCAGTACCTTCAATCATTTCTGGACGTTTTTCAATGGCAAAAATCAATGAATATTGTAAATGCACAAACAGTAATTTCTCCGCATTGCAAGGTGCAATTCTGAAATTTTTTGCTTTTTCCTGC
This sequence comes from Phyllobates terribilis, assembly GCF_046119375.1. Lineage (NCBI taxonomy): Eukaryota > Metazoa > Chordata > Amphibia > Anura > Dendrobatidae > Phyllobates > Phyllobates terribilis. The sequence continues at coordinate 212,999 of NW_027364053.1, read as the reverse complement.
TCCTCTTAGCATGATAAAGAAGATTCAAAGAGAGTGAGATGCCAGTTCCTTTCATTCAGTCAGTAGCTTCAAACATTTCTGGTATATGAATAACATGATGTTTTTCAATGGCAAAAATCAATGAATATTGTAAATGCACAAACAGTAATTTCTCCGCATTGCAAGGTGCAAGTCTGAAATTTTTTGCTTTTTCCTGCTCCTCTTAGCATGATAAAGAAGATTCAAAGAGAGTGAGATGCCAGCTCCTTTCATTCAGTCAGTAGCTTCAAACATTTCTGGTATATGAATAACATGATGTTTTTCAATGGCAAAAATCAATGAATATTGTAAATGCACAAACAGTAATTTCTCCGCATTGCAAGGTGCAAGTCTGAAATTTTTTGCTTTTTCCTGCTCCTCTTAGCATGATAAAGAAGATTCAAAGAGAGTGAGATGCCAGCTACTTTCATTCAGTCAGTAGCTTCAATCATTTCTGGACGTTTTTCAATGGTAAAAATCAATGAATATTGTAAATGCACAAACAGTAATTTCTCCACATTGCAAGGTGCAATTCTGAAATTTTTTGCTTTATCCTGCTCCTCTTAGCATGATAAAGAAGATTCAAAGAGATTGAGATGCCAGCTCCTTTCATTCAGTCAGTAGCTTCAAACATTTCTGGTATATGAATAACATGATGTTTTTCAATGGCAAAAATCAATGAATATTGTAAATGCACAAACAGTAATTTCTCCGCATTGCAAGGTGCAATTCTGAAATTTTTTGCTTTTTCCTGCTCCTCTTAGCATGATAAAGAAGATTCAAAGAGAGTGAGATGCCAGCTCCTTTCATTCAGTCAGTAGCTTCAAACATTTCTGGTATATGAATAACATGATGTTTTTCAATGGCAAAAATCAATGAATATTGTAAATGCACAAACAGTAATTTCTCCGCATTGCAAGGTGCAAGTCTGAAATTTTTTGCTTTTTCCTGCTCCTCTTAGCATGATAAAGAAGATTCAAAGAGAGTGAGATGCCAGCTACTTTCATTCAGTCAGTATCTTCAATCATTTCTGGACGTTTTTCAATGGTAAAAATCAATGAATATTGTAAATGCACAAACAGTAATTTCTCCACATTGCAAGGTGCAATTCTGAAATTTTTTGCTTTTTCCTGCTCCTCTTAGCATGATAAAGAAGATTCAAAGAGAGTGAGATGCCAGCTCCTTTCATTCAGTCAGTAGCTTCAAACATTTCTGGTATATGAATAACATGATGTTTTTCAATGGCAAAAATCAATGAATATTGTAAATGCACAAACAGTAATTTCTCCGCATTGCAAGGTGCAATTCTGAAATTTTTTGCTTTTTCCTGCTCCTCTTAGCATGATAAAGAAGATTCAAAGAGAGTGAGATGCCAGCTCCTTTCATTCAGTCAGTAGCTTCAATCATTTCTGGATGTTTTTCAATGGCAAAAATCAATGAATATTGTAAATGCACAAACTGTAATTTCTCCGCATTGCAAGGTGCAATTCTGAAATTTTTTGCTTTTTCCTGCTCCTCTTAGCATGATAAAGAAGATTCAAAGAGAGTGAGATGCCAGCTCCTTTCATTCAGTCAGTAGCTTCAAACATTTCTTGTATATGAATAACATGATGTTTTTCAATGGCAAAAATCAATGAATATTGTAAATGCACAAACAGTAATTTCTCCGCATTGCAAGGTGCAATTCTGAAATTTTTTGCTTTTTCCTGCTCCTCTTAGCATGATAAAGAAGATTCAAAGAGAGTGAGATGCCAGCTCCTTTCATTCAGTCAGTAGCTTCAAACATTTCTGGTATATGAATAACATGATGTTTTTCAATGGCAAAAATCAATGAATATTGTAAATGCACAAACAGTAATTTCTCCGCATTGCAAGGTGCAAGTCTGAAATTTTTTGCTTTTTCCTGCTCCTCTTAGCATGATAAAGAAAATTCAAAGAGAGTGAGATGCCAGCTACTTACATTCAGTCAGTAGCTTCAATCATTTCTGGACGTTTTTCAATGGTAAAAATCAATGAATATTGTAAATGCACAAACAGTAATTTCTCCACATTGCAAGGTGCAATTCTGAAATTTTTTGCTTTTTCCTGCTCCTCTTAGCATGATAAAGAAGATTCAAAGAGAGTGAGATGCCAGCTCCTTTCATTCAGTCAGTAGCTTCAAACATTTCTGGTATATAAATAACATGATGTTTTTCAATGGCAAAAATCAATGAATATTGTAAATGCACAAACAGTAATTTCTCCGCATTGCAAGGTGCAATTCTGAAATTTTTTGCTTTTTCCTGTTCCTCTTAGCATGATAAAGAAGATTCAAAGAGAGTGAGATGCCAGCTCCTTTCATTCAGTCAGTAGCTTCAATCATTTCTGGACGTTTCTCAATGGCAAAAATCAATGAATATTGTAAATGCACAAACTGTAATTTCTCCGCATTGCAAGGTGCAATTCTGAAATTTTTTGCTTTTTCCTGCTCCTCTTAGCATGATAAAGAAGATTCAAAGAGAGTGAGATGCCAGCTCCTTTCATTCAGTTAGTAGCTTCAATCATTTCTGGACGTTTTTCAATGGCAAAAATCAATGAATATTGTAAATGCACAAACAGTAAATTCTCCGCATTGCAAGGTGCAATTCTGAAATTTTTTGCTTTTTCCTGCTCCTCAGCATGATAAAGAAGATTCAAAGAGAGTGAGATGCCAGCTCCTTTCATTCAGTCAGTACCTTCAATCATTTCTGGACGTTTTTCAATGGCAAAAATCAATGAATATTGTAAATGCACAAACAGTAATTTCTCCGCATTGCAAGGTGCAATTCTGAAATTTTTTGCTTTTTCCCGCTCCTCTTAGCATGATAAAGAAGATTCAAAGAGAGTGAGGTGCCAGCTCCTTTCATTCAGTCAGTAGCTTCAAGCATTTCTGGTATATGAATTACATGTTTTTCAATGGCAAAAATCAATGAATATTGTAAATGCACAAACAGTAATTTCTCCGCATTGCAAGGTGCAATTCTGAAATTTTTTGCTTTTTCCTGCTCCTCTTAGCATGATAAAGAAGATTCAAAGAGAGTGAGATGCCAGCTCCTTTCATTCAGTCAGTAGCTTCAATCATTTCTGGACGTTTTTCAATGGCAAAAATCAATGAATATTGTAAATGCACAAACAGTAATTTCTCCGCATTGCAAGGTGTAATTCTGAAATTTTTTGCTTTTTCCTGCTCCTCTTAGCATGATAAAGAAGATTCAAAGAGAGTGAGATGCCAGCTCCTTTCATTCAGTCAGTAGCTTCAATCATTTCTGGACGTTTTTCAATGGCAAAAATCAATGAATATTGTAAATGCACAAAAAGTAATTTCTCCGCATTGCAAGGTGCAATTCTGAAATTTTTTGCTTTTTCCTGCTCCTCTTAGCATGATAAAGAAGATTCAAAGAGAGTGAGATGCCAGCTCCTTTCATTCAGTCAGTAGCTTCAAACATTTCTGGTATATGAATAACATGATGTTTTTCAATGGCAAAAATCAATGAATATTGTAAATGCACAAACAGTAATTTCTCCGCATTGCAAGGTGCAAGTCTGAAATTTTTTGCTTTTTCCTGCTCCTCTTAGCATGATAAAAAAGATTCAAAGAGAGTGAGATGGCAGCTACTTTCATTCAGTCAGTAGCTTCAATCATTTCTGGACATTTTTCAATGGTAAAAATCAATGAATATTGTAAATGCACAAACAGTAATTTCTCCACATTGCAAGGTGCAATTCTGAAATTTTTTGCTTTTTCCTGCTCCTCTTAGCATGATAAAGAAGATTCAAAGAGAGTGAGATGCCAGCTCCTTTCATTCAGTCAGTAGCTTCAAACATTTCTGGTATATGAATAACATGATGTTTTTCAATGGCAAAAATCAATGAATATTGTAAATGCACAAACAGTAATTTCTCCGCATTGCAAGGTGCAATTCTGAAATTTCTTGCTTTTTCCTGCTCCTCTTAGCATGATAAAGAAGATTCAAAGAGAGTGAGATGCCAGCTCCTTTCATTCAGTCAGTAGCTTCAATCATTTCTGGTATATGAATAACATGATGTTTTTCAATGGCAAAAATCAATGAATATTGTAAATGCACAAACAGTAATTTCTCCGCATTGCAAGGTGCAATTCTGAAATTTTTTGCTTTTTCCTGCTCCTCTTAGCATGATAAAGAAGATTCAAAGAGAGTGAGATGCCAGCTCCTTTCATTCAGTCAGTAGCTTAAATCATTTCTGGACTTTTTTCAACGGCAAAAATCAATGAATATTGTAAATGCACAAACAGTAATTTCTCCGCATTGCAAGGTGCAATTCTGAAATTTTTTGCTTTTTCCTGCTCCTCTTAGCATGATAAAGAAGATTCAAAGAGAGTGAGATGCCAGCTCCTTTCATTCAGTCAGTAGCTTCAATCATTTCTGGACGTTTTTCAATGGCAAAAATCAATGTATATTGTAAATGCACAAACAGTAATTTCTCCGCATTGCAAGGTGCAATTCTGAAATTTTTTGCTTTTTCCTGCTCCTCTTAGCATGATAAAGAAGATTCAAAGAGAGTGAGATGCCAGCTCCTTTCATTCAGTCAGTAGCTTCAATCATTTCTGGACGTTTTTCAATGGCAAAAATCAATGAATATTGTAAATGCACAAACAGTAATTTCTCCGCATTGCAAGGTGCAATTCTGAAATTTTTTGCTTTTTCCTGCTCCTCTTAGCATGATAAAGAAGATTCAAAGAGAGTGAGATGCCAGCTCCTTTCATTCAGTCAGTAGCTTCAAACATTTCTGGTATATGAATAACATGATGTTTTTCAATGGCAAAAATCAATGAATTTTGTAAATGCACAAACAGCAATTTCTCCGCATTGCAAGGTGCAATTCTGAAATTTTTTGCTTTTTCCTGCTCCTCTTAGCATGATAAAGAAGATTCAAAGAGAGTGAGATGCCAGCTCCTTTCATTCAGTCAGTAGCTTCAATCATTTCTGGACGTTTTTCAATGGCAAAAATCAATGAATATTGTAAATGCACAAACAGTAATTTCTCCGCATTGCGAGGTGCAATTCTGAAATTTTTTGCTTTTTCCTGCTCCTCTTAGCATGATAAAGAAGATTCAAAGAGAGTGAGATGCCAGCTCCTTTCATTCAGTCAGTAGCTTCAATCATTTCTGGTATGTGAATAACATGATGTTTTTCAATGGCAAAAATCAATGAATATTGTAAATGCACAAACAGTAATTTCTCCGCATTGCAAGGTGCAATTCTGAAATGTTTTGCTTTTTCCTGCTCCTCTTAGCATGATAAAGAAGATTCAAAGAGAGCGAGATGCCAGCTCCTTTCATTCATTCAGTAGCTTCAATCATTTCTGGTATATGAATAACATGATGTTTTTCAATGGCAAAAATCAATGAATATTGTAAATGCACAAACAGTAATTTATTCGCATTGCAAGGTGCAATTCTGAAATTTTTTGTTTTTTCCTGCTCCTCTTAGCATGATAAAGAAGATTCAAAGAGAGTGAGATGCCAGCTCCTTTCATTCAGTCAGTAGCTTCAAACATTTCTGGTATATGAATAACATGATGTTTTTCAATGGCAAAAATCAATGAATATTGTAAATGCACAAACAGTAATTTCTCCGCATTTCAAGGTGCAATTCTGAAATTTTTTGCCTTTTCCTGCTCCTCTTAGCATGATAAAGAAGATTCAAAGAGAGTGAGATGCCAGCTCCTTTCATTCAGTCAGTAGCTTCAATCATTTCTGGACGTTTTTCAATGGCAAAAATCAATGAATATTGTAAATGCACAAACAGTAATTTCTCCGCATTGCAAGGTGCAATTCTGAAATTTTTTGCTTTTTCCTGCTCCTCTTAGCATGATAAAGAAGATTCAAAGAGAGTGAGATTCCAGCTCCTTTCATTCAGTCAGTAGCTTCAAACATTTCTGGTATATGAATAACATGATGTTTTTCAATGGCAAAAATCAATGAATATTGTAAATGCACAAACAGTAATTTCTCCGCATTGCAAGGTGCAATTCTGAAATTTTTTGCTTTTTCCTGCTCCTCTTAGCATGATAAAGAAGATTCAAAGAGAGTGAGATGCCAGCTCCTTTCATTCAGTCAGTAGCTTCAATCATTTCTGGACGTTTTTCAATGGCAAAAATCAATGAATATTGTAAATGCACAAACAGTAATTTCTCCGCATTGCAAGGTGCAATTCTGAAATTTTTTGCTTTTTCCTGCTCCTCTTAGCATGATAAAGAAGATTCAAAGAGAGTGAGATGCCAGCTCCTTTCATTCAGTCAGTAGCTTCAATCATTTCTGGTATATGAATAACATGATGTTTTTCAATGGCAAAAATCAATGAATATTGTAAATGCACAAACAGTAATTTCTCCGCATTGCAAGGTGCAATTCTGAAATTTTTTGCTTTTTCCTGCTCCTCTTAGCATGATAAAGAAGATTCAAAGAGAGTGAGATGCCAGCTCCTTTCATTCAGTCAGTAGCTTCAAACATTTCTGGTATATGAATAACATGATGTTTTTCAATGGCAAAAATCAATGAATATTGTAAATGCACAAACAGTAATTTCTCCGCATTGCAAGGTGCAAGTCTGAAATTTTTTGCTTTTTCCTGCTCCTCTTAGCATGATAAAGAAGATTCAAAGAGAGTGAGATGCCAGCTACTTTCATTCAGTCAGTAGCTTCAATCATTTCTGGACGTTTTTCAATGGTAAAAATCAATGAATATTGTAAATGCACAAACAGTAATTTCTCCACATTGCAAGGTGCAATTCTGAAATTTTTTGCTTTTTCCTGCTCCTCTTAGCATGATAAAGAAGATTCAAAGAGAGTGAGATGCCAGCTCCTTTCATTCAGTCAGTAGCTTCAAACATTTCTGGTATATGAATAACATGATGTTTTTCAATGGCAAAAATCAATGAATATTGTAAATGCACAAACAGTAATTTCTCCGCATTGCAAGGTGCAATTCTGAAACTTTTTGCTTTTTCCTGCTCCTCTTAGCATGATAAAGAAGATTCAAAGAGAGTGAGATGCCAGCTCCTTTCATTCAGTCAGTAGCTTCAATCATTTCTGGATGTTTTTCAATGGCAAAAATCAATGAATATTGTAAATGCACAAACTGTAATTTCTCCGCATTGCAAGGTGCAATTCTGAAATTTTTTGCTTTTTCCTGCTCCTCTTAGCATGATAAAGAAGATTCAAAGAGAGTGAGATGCCAGCTCCTTTCATTCAGTCAGTAGCTTCAATCATTTCTGGACGTTTTTCAATGGCAAAAATCAATGAATATTGTAAATGCACAAACAGTAATTTCTCCGCATTGCAAGGTGCAATTCTGAAATTTTTTGCTTTTTCCTGCTCCTCTTAGCATGATAAAGAAGATTCAAAGAGAGTGAGATGCCAGCTCCTTTCATTCAGTCAGTACCTTCAATCATTTCTGGACGTTTTTCAATGGCAAAAATCAATGAATATTGTAAATGCACAAACAGTAATTTTTCCGCATTGCAAGGTGCAATTCTGAAATTTTTTGCTTTTTCCCGCTCCTCTTAGCATGATAAAGAAGATTCAAAGAGAGTGAGGTGCCAGCTCCTTTCATTCAGTCAGTAGCTTCAAACATTTCTGGTATATGAATAACATGTTTTTCAATGGCAAAAATCAATGAATATTGTAAATGCACAAACAGTAATTTCTCCGCATTGCAAGGTGCAATTCTGAAATTTTTTGCTTTTTCCTGCTCCTCTTAGCATGATAAAGAAGATTCAAAGAGAGTGAGATGCCAGCTCCTTTCATTCAGTCAGTAGCTTCAATCATTTCTGGACGTTTTTCAATGGCAAAAATCAATGAATATTGTAAATGCACAAACAGTAATTTCTCCGCATTGCAAGGTGCAATTCTGAAATTTTTTGCTTTTTCCTGCTCCTCTTAGCATGATAAAGAAGATTCAAAGAGAGTGAGATGCCAGCTCCTTTCATTCAGTCAGTAGCTTCAATCATTTCTGGACGTTTTTCAATGGCAAAAATCAATGAATTTTGTAAATGCACAAACAGTAATTTCTCCGCATTGCAAGGTGCAATTCTGAAATTTTTTGCTTTTTCCTGCTCCTCTTAGCATGATAAAGAAGATTCAAAGAGAGTGAGATGCCAGCTCCTTTCATTCAGTCAGTAGCTTCAAACATTTCTGGTATATGAATAACATGATGTTTTTCAATGGCAAAAATCAATGAATATTGTAAATGCACAAACAGTAATTTCTCCGCATTGCAAGGTGCAAGTCTGAAATTTTTTGCTTTTTCCTGCTCCTCTTAGCATGATAAAGAAGATTCAAAGAGAGTGAGATGCCAGCTACTTTCATTCAGTCAGTAGCTTCAATCATTTCTGGACGTTTTTCAATGGTAAAAATCAATGAATATTGTAAATGCACAAACAGTAATTTCTCCACATTGCAAGGTGCAATTCTAAAATTTTTTGCTTTTTCCTGCTCCTCTTAGCATGATAAAGAAGATTCAAAGAGAGTGAGATGCCAGCTCCTTTCATTCAGTCAGTAGCTTCAAACATTTCTGGTATATGAATAACATGATGTTTTTCAATGGCAAAAATCAATGAATATTGTAAATGCACAAACAGTAATTTCTCCGCATTGCAAGGTGCAATTCTGAAATTTTTTGCTTTTTCCTGCTCCTCTTAGCATGATTCAAAGAGAGTGAGATGCCAGCTCCTTTCATTCAGTCAGTAGCTTCAATCATTTCTGGACATTTTTCAATGGCAAAAATCAATGAATATTGTAAATGCACAAACAGTAATTTCTCCGCATTGCAAGGTGCAATTCTGAAATTTTTTGCTTTTTCCTGCTCCTCTTAGCATGATAAAGAAGATTCAAAGAGAGTGAGATGTCAGCTCCTTTCATTCAGTCAGTAGCTTCAAACATTTCTGGTATATGAATAACATGATGTTTTTCAATGGCAAAAATCAATGAATATTGTAAATGCACAAATAGTAATTTCTCCGCATTGCAAGGTGCAAGTCTGAAATTTTTTGCTTTTTCCTGCTCCTCTTAGCATGATAAAGAAGATTCAAAGAGAGTGAGATGCCAGCTACTTTCATTCAGTCAGTAGCTTCAATCATTTCTGGACGTTTTTCAATGGTAAAAATCAATGAATATTGTAAATGCACAAACAGTAATTTCTCCACATTGCAAGGTGCAATTCTGAAATTTTTTGCTTTTTCCTGCTCCTCTTAGCATGATAAAGAAGATTCAAAGAGATTGAGATGCCAGCTCCTTTCATTCAGTCAGTAGCTTCAAACATTTCTTGTATATGAATAACATGATGTTTTTCAATGGCAAAAATCAATGAATATTGTAAATGCACAAACAGTAATTTCTCCGCATTGCAAGGTGCAATTCTGAAATTTTTTGCTTTTTCCTGCTCCTCTTAGCATGATAAAGAAGATTCAAAGAGAGTGAGATGCCAGCTCCTTTCATTCAGTCAGTAGCTTCAAACATTTCTGGTATATGAATAACATGATGTTTTTCAATGGCAAAAATCAATGAATATTGTAAATGCACAAACAGTAATTTCTCCGCATTGCAAGGTGCAAGTCTGAAATTTTTTGCTTTTTCCTGCTCCTCTTAGCATGATAAAGAAAATTCAAAGAGAGTGAGATGCCAGCTACTTTCATTCAGTCAGTAGCTTCAATCATTTCTGGACGTTTTTCAATGGTAAAAATCAATGAATATTGTAAATGCACAAACAGTAATTTCTCCACATTGCAAGGTGCAATTCTGAAATTTTTTGCTTTTTCCTGCTCCTCTTAGCATGATAAAGAAGATTCAAAGAGAGTGAGATGCCAGCTCCTTTCATTCAGTCAGTAGCTTCAAACATTTCTGGTATATAAATAACATGATGTTTTTCAATGGCAAAAATCAATGAATATTGTAAATGCACAAACAGTAATTTCTCCGCATTGCAAGGTGCAATTCTGAAATTTTTTGCTTTTTCCTGTTCCTCTTAGCATGATAAAGAAGATTCAAAGAGAGTGAGTTGCCAGCTCCTTTCATTCAGTCAGTAGCTTCAATCATTTCTGGACGTTTCTCAATGGCAAAAATCAATGAATATTGTAAATGCACAAACTGTAATTTCTCCGCATTGCAAGGTGCAATTCTGAAATTTTTTGCTTTTTCCTGCTCCTCTTAGCATGATAAAGAAGATTCAAAGAGAGTGAGATGCCAGCTCCTTTCATTCAGTTAGTAGCTTCAATCATTTCTGGACGTTTTTCAATGGCAAAAATCAATGAATATTGTAAATGCACAAACAGTAATTTCTCCGCATTGCAAGGTGCAATTCTGAAATTTTTTGCTTTTTCCTGCTCCTCTTAGCATGATAAAGAAGATTCAAAGAGAGTGAGATGCCAGCTCCTTTCATTCAGTCAGTACCTTCAATCATTTCTGGACGTTTTTCAATGGCAAAAATCAATGAATATTGTAAATGCACAAACAGTAATTTCTCCGCATTGCAAGGTGCAATTCTGAAATTTTTTGCTTTTTCCCGCTCCTCTTAGCATGATAAAGAAGATTCAAAGAGAGTGAGGTGCCAGCTCCTTTCATTCAGTCAGTAGCTTCAAACATTTCTGGTATATGAATTACATGTTTTTCAATGGCAAAAATCAATGAATATTGTAAATGCACAAACAGTAATTTCTCCGCATTGCAAGGTGCAATTCTGAAATTTTTTGCTTTTTCCTGCTCCTCTTAGCATGATAAAGAAGATTCAAAGAGAGTGAGATGCCAGCTCCTTTCATTCAGTCAGTAGCTTCAATCATTTCTGGACGTTTTTCAATGGCAAAAATCAATGAATATTGTAAATGCACAAACAGTAATTTCTCCGCATTGCAAGGTGCAATTCTGAAATTTTTTGCTTTTTCCTGCTCCTCTTAGCATGATAAAGAAGATTCAAAGAGAGTGAGATGCCAGCTCCTTTCATTCAGTCAGTAGCTTCAATCATTTCTGGACGTTTTTCAATGGCAAAAATCAATGAATATTGTAAATGCACAAAAAGTAATTTCTCCGCATTGCAAGGTGCAATTCTGAAATTTTTTGCTTTTTCCTGCTCCTCTTAGCATGATAAAGAAGATTCAAAGAGAGTGAGATGTCAGCTCCTTTCATTCAGTCAGTAGCTTCAAACATTTCTGGTATATGAATAACATGATGTTTTTCAATGGCAAAAATCAATGAATATTGTAAATGCACAAACAGTAATTTCTCCGCATTGCAAGGTGCAAGTCTGAAATTTTTTGCTTTTTCCTTCTCCTCTTAGCATGATAAAAAAGATTCAAAGAGAGTGAGATGGCAGCTACTTTCATTCAGTCAGTAGCTTCAATCATTTCTGGACGTTTTTCAATGGTAAAAATCAATGAATATTGTAAATGCACAAACAGTAATTTCTCCACATTGCAAGGTGCAATTCTGAAATTTTTTGCTTTTTCCTGCTCCTCTTAGCATGATAAAGAAGATTCAAAGAGAGTGAGATGCCAGCTCCTTTCATTCAGTCAGTAGCTTCAAACATTTCTGGTATATGAATAACATGATGTTTTTCAATGGCAAAAATCAATGAATATTGTAAATGCACAAACAGTAATTTCTCCGCATTGCAAGGTGCAATTCTGAAATTTCTTGCTTTTTCCTGCTCCTCTTAGCATGATAAAGAAGATTCAAAGAGAGTGAGATGCCAGCTCCTTTCATTCAGTCAGTAGCTTCAATCATTTCTGGTATATGAATAACATGATGTTTTTCAATGGCAAAAATCAATGAATATTGTAAATGCACAAACAGTAATTTCTCCGCATTGCAAGGTGCAATTCTGAAATTTTTTGCTTTTTCCTGCTCCTCTTAGCATGATAAAGAAGATTCAAAGAGAGTGAGATGCCAGCTCCTTTCATTCAGTCAGTAGCTTCAATCATTTCTGGACTTTTTTCAACGGCAAAAATCAATGAATATTGTAAATGCACAAACAGTAATTTCTCCGCATTGCAAGGTGCAATTCTGAAATTTTTTGCTTTTTCCTGCTCCTCTTAGCATGATAAAGAAGATTCAAAGAGAGTGAGATGCCAGCTCCTTTCATTCAGTCAGTAGCTTCAATCATTTCTGGACGTTTTTCAATGGCAAAAATCAATGAATATTGTAAATGCACAAACAGTAATTTCTCCGCATTGCAAGGTGCAATTCTGAAATTTTTTGCTTTTTCCTGCTCCTCTTAGCATGATAAAGAAGATTCAAAGAGAGTGAGATGCCAGCTCCTTTCATTCAGTCAGTAGCTTCAAACATTTCTGGTATATGAATAACATGATGTTTTTCAATGGCAAAAATCAATGAATTTTGTAAATGCACAAACAGCAATTTCTCCGCATTGCAAGGTGCAATTCTGAAATTTTTTGCTTTTTCCTGCTCCTCTTAGCATGATAAAGAAGATTCAAAGAGAGTGAGATGCCAGCTCCTTTCATTCAGTCAGTAGCTTCAATCATTTCTGGACGTTTTTCAATGGCAAAAATCAATGAATATTGTAAATGCACAAACAGTAATTTCTCCGCATTGCGAGGTGCAATTCTGAAATTTTTTGCTTTTTCCTGCTCCTCTTAGCATGATAAAGAAGATTCAAAGAGAGTGAGATGCCAGCTCCTTTCAATCAGTCAGTAGCTTCAATCATTTCTGGTATGTGAATAACATGATGTTTTTCAATGGCAAAAATCAATGAATATTGTAAATGCACAAACAGTAATTTCTCCGCATTGCAAGGTGCAATTCTGAAATGTTTTGCTTTTTCCTGCTCCTCTTAGCATGATAAAGAAGATTCAAAGAGATTGAGATGCCAGCTCCTTTCATTCAGTCAGTAGCTTCAAACATTTCTTGTATATGAATAACATGATGTTTTTCAATGGCAAAAATCAATGAATATTGTAAATGCACAAACAGTAATTTCTCCGCATTGCAAGGTGCAATTCTGAAATTTTTTGCTTTTTCCTGCTCCTCTTAGCATGATAAAGAAGATTCAAAGAGAGTGAGATGCCAGCTCCTTTCATTCAGTCAGTAGCTTCAAACATTTCTGGTATATGAATAACATGATGTTTTTCAATGGCAAAAATCAATGAATATTGTAAATGCACAAACAGTAATTTCTCCGCATTGCAAGGTGCAAGTCTGAAATTTTTTGCTTTTTCCTGCTCCTCTTAGCATGATAAAGAAAATTCAAAGAGAGTGAGATGCCAGCTCCTTTCATTCAGTCAGTAGTTTCAAACATTTCTGGTATATGAAAAACATGTTTTTCAATGGCAAAAATCAATGAATATTGTAAATGCACAAACAGTAATATCTCCACATTGCAAGGTGCAATTCTGAAATTTTTAGCTTTTTCCTGTTAATCCTAGCATGATAAAGAAGATTCAAAGAGAGTGAGATGCCAGCTCCTTTCATTCAGTCAGTAGCTTCAAACATTTCTGGACGTTTTTCAATGGCAAAAATCAATGAATATTGTAAATGCACAAACAGTAATATCTCCACATTGCAAGGTGCAATTCTGAAATTTTTTGCTTTTTCCTGTTAATCCTAGCATGATAAAGAAGATTCAAAGAGAGTGAGATACCAGCTCCTTTCATTCAGTCAGTAGCTTCAAACATTTCTGGTATATGAAAAACATGTTTTTCAATGGCAAAAATCAATGAATATTGTAAATGCACAAACAGTAATATCTCCACATTGCAAGGTGCAATTCTGAAATTTTTTGCTTTTTCCTGCTAATCCTAGCATGATAAAGAAGATTCAAAGAGAGTGAGATGCCAGCTAATTTCATTCAGTCAGTAGCTTCAAACATTTCTGGACGTTTTTCAATGGCAAAAATCAATGAATATTGTAAATGCACAAACAGTAATATCTCCACATTGCAAGGTGCAATTCTGAAATTTTTTGCTTTTTCCTGCTAATCCTAGCATGATAAAGAAGATTCAAAGAGAGTGAGATGCCAGCTCCTTTCATTCAGTCAGTAGCTTCAAACATTTCTTGTATATGAAAAACATGTTTTTCAATGGCAAAAATCAATGAATATTGTAAATGCATAAACAGTAATATCTCCACATTGCAAGGTGCAATTCTGAAATTTTTTGCTTTTTCCTGCTAATCCTAGCATGATAAAGAAGATTCAAAGAGAGTGAGATACCAGCTCCTTTCATTCAGTCAGTAGCTTCAAACATTTCTGGACGTTTTTCAATGGCAAAAATCAATGAATATTGTAAATGCACAAACAGTAATATCTCCACATTGCAAGGCGCAATTCTGAAATTTTTTGCTTTTTCCTGTTAATCCTAGCATGATAAAGAAGATTCAAAGAGAGTGAGATGCCAGCTCCTTTCATTCAAGTCAGTAGCTTCAAACATTTCTGGTATATGAAAAACATGTTTTTCAATGGCAAAAATCAATGAATATTGTAAATGCACAAACAGTAATATCTCCACATTGCAAGGTGCAATTCTGAAATTTTTTGCTTTTTCCTGCTTATCCTAGCATGATAAAGAAGATTCAAAGAGAGTGAGATGCCAGCTCCTTTCATTCAGTCAGTAGCTTCAAACATTTCTGGTATATGAAAAACATGTTTTTCAATGGCAAAAATCAATGAATATTGTAAATGCACAAACAGTAATATCTCCACATTGCAGGGTGCAATTCTGAAATTTTTTTGCTTTTTCCTGCTAATCCTAGCATGATAAAGAAGATTCAAAGAGAGTGAGATGCCAGCTCCTTTCATTCAGTCAGTAGCTTCAAACATTTCTGGACGTTTTTCAATGGCAAAATCAATGAATATTGTAAATGCACAAACAGTAATATCTCCACATTGCAAGGTGCAATTCTGAAATTTTTTGCTTTTTCCTGTTAATCCTAGCATGATAAAGAATATTCAAAGACAGTGAGATGCCAGCTCCTTTCATTCAGTCAGTAGCTTCAAACATTTCTGGTATATGAAAAACATGTTTTTCAATGGCAAAAATCAATGAATATTGTAAATGCACAAACAGTAATATCTCCACATTGCAAGGTGCAATTCTGAAATTTTTTGCTTTTTCCTGCTAATCCTAGCATGATAAAGAAGATTCAAAGAGAGTGAGATGCCAGCTCCTTTCATTCCGTCAGTAGCTTCAAACATTTCTGGTATATGAAAAACATGTTTTTCAATGGCAAAAATCAATGAATATTGTAAATGCACAAACAGTAATATCTCCACATTGCAAGGTGCAATTCTGAAATTTTTTGCTTTTTCCTGCTTATCCTAGCATGATAAAGAAGATTCAAAGAGAGTGAGATGCCAGCTCCTTTCATTCAGTCAGTAGCTTCAAACATTTCTGGACGTTTTTCAATGGCAAAATCAATGAATATTGTAAATGCACAAACAGTAATATCTCCACATTGCAGGGTGCAATTCTGAAATTTTTTGCTTTTTCCTGTTAATCCTAGCATGATAAAGAAGATTCAAAGACAGTGAGATGCCAGCTCCTTTCATTCAGTCAGTAGCTTCAAACATTTCTGGTATATGAAAAACATGTTTTTCAATGGCAAAAATCAATGAATATTGTAAATGCACAAACAGTAATATCTCCACATTGCAAGGTGCAATTCTGAAATTTTTTGCTTTTTCCTGCTAATCCTAGCATGATAAAGAAGATTCAAAGAGAGTGAGATGCCAGCTCCTTTCATTCCGTCAGTAGCTTCAAACATTTCTGGTATATGAAAAACATGTTTTTCAATGGCAAAAATCAATGAATATTGTAAATGCACAAACAGTAATATCTCCACATTGCAAGGTGCAATTCTGAAATTTTTTGCTTTTTCCTGCTAATCCTAGCATGATAAAGAAGATTCAAAGAGAGTGAGATGCCAGCTCCTTTCATTCAGTCAGTAGCTTCAAACATTTCTGGACGTTTTTCAATGGCAAAATCAATGAATATTGTAAATGCACAAACAGTAATATCTCCACATTGCAAGGTGCAATTCTGAAATTTTTTGCTTTTTCCTGCTAATCCTAGCATGATAAAGAAGATTCAAAGAGAGTGAGATGCCAGCTAATTTCATTCAGTCAGTAGCTTCAAACATTTCTGGACGTTTTTCAATGGCAAAAATCAATGAATATTGTAAATGCACAAACAGTAATATCTCCACATTGCAAGGTGCAATTCTGAAATTTTTTGCTTTTTCCTGCTAATCCTAGCATGATAAAGAAGATTCAAAGAGAGTGAGATGCCAGCTCCTTTCATTCAGTCAGTAGCTTCAAACATTTCTTGTATATGAAAAACATGTTTTTCAATGGCAAAAATCAATGAATATTGTAAATGCACAAACAGTAATATCTCCACATTGCAAGGTGCAATTCTGAAATTTTTTGCTTTTTCCTGCTAATCCTAGCATGATAAAGAAGATTCAAAGAGAGTGAGATACCAGCTCCTTTCATTCAGTCAGTAGCTTCAAACATTTCTGGACGTTTTTCAATGGCAAAAATCAATGAATATTGTAAATGCACAAACAGTAATATCTCCACATTGCAAGGTGCAATTCTGAAATTTTTTGCTTTTTCCTGTTAATCCTAGCATGATAAAGAAGATTCAAAGAGAGTGAGATGCCAGCTCCTTTCATTCAAGTCAGTAGCTTCAAACATTTCTGGTATATGAAAAACATGTTTTTCAATGGCAAAAATCAATGAATATTGTAAATGCACAAACAGTAATATCTCCACATTGCAAGGTGCAATTCTGAAATTTTTTGCTTTTTCCTGCTTATCCTAGCATGATAAAGAAGATTCAAAGAGAGTGAGATGCCAGCTCCTTTCATTCAGTCAGTAGCTTCAAACATTTCTGGTATATGAAAAACATGTTTTTCAATGGCAAAAATCAATGAATATTGTAAATGCACAAACAGTAAAATCTCCACATTGCAAGGTGCAATTCTGAAATTTTTTTGCTTTTTCCTGCTAATCCTAGCATGATAAAGAAGATTTAAAGAGAGTGAGATGCCAGCTCCTTTCATTCAGTCAGTAGCTTCAAACATTTCTGGACGTTTTTCAATGGCAAAATCAATGAATATTGTAAATGCACAAACAGTAATATCTCCACATTGCAAGGTGCAATTCTGAAATTTTTTGCTTTTTCCTGTTAATCCTAGCATGATAAAGAAGATTCAAAGACAGTGAGATGCCAGCTCCTTTCATTCAGTCAGTAGCTTCAAACATTTCTGGTATATGAAAAACATGTTTTTCAATGGCAAAAATCAATGAATATTGTAAATGCACAAACAGTAATATCTCCACATTGCAAGGTGCAATTCTGAAATTTTTTGCTTTTTCCTGCTAATCCTAGCATGATAAAGAAGATTCAAAGAGAGTGAGATGCCAGCTCCTTTCATTCCGTCAGTAGCTTCAAACATTTCTGGTATATGAAAAACATGTTTTTCAATGGCAAAAATCAATGAATATTGTAAATGCACAAACAGTAATATCTCCACATTGCAAGGTGCAATTCTGAAATTTTTTGCTTTTTCCTGCTAATCCTAGCATGATAAAGAAGATTCAAAGAGAGTGAGATGCCAGCTCCTTTCATTCAGTCAGTAGCTTCAAACATTTCTGGACGTTTTTCAATGGCAAAAATCAATGAATATTGTAAATGCACAAACAGTAATATCTCCACATTGCAAGGTGCAATTCTGAAATTTTTTGCTTTTTCCTGCTAATCCTAGCATGATAAAGAAGATTCAAAGAGAGTGAGATGCCAGCTCCTTTCATTCAGTCAGTAGCTTCAAACATTTCTGGACGTTTTTCAATGGCAAAAATCAATGAATATTGTAAATGCACAAACAGTAATATCTCCACATTGCAAGGTGCAATTCTGAAATTT
The DNA here is from genome assembly GCF_046119375.1 of Phyllobates terribilis. Lineage (NCBI taxonomy): Eukaryota > Metazoa > Chordata > Amphibia > Anura > Dendrobatidae > Phyllobates > Phyllobates terribilis. The sequence continues at coordinate 195,051 of NW_027364053.1, read as the reverse complement.
TTTGCTTTTTCCTGTTAATCCTAGCATGATAAAGAAGATTCAAAGAGAGTGAGATGCCAGCTCCTTTCATTCAGTCAGTAGCTTCAAACATTTCTGGTATATGAAAAACATGTTTTTCAATGGCAAAAATCAATGAATATTGTAAATGCACAAACAGTAATATCTCCACATTGCAAGGTGCAATTCTGAAATTTTTTGCTTTTTCCTGCTAATCCTAGCATGATAAAGAAGATTCAAAGAGAGTGAGATGCCAGCTCCTTTCATTCAGTCAGTAGCTTCAAACATTTCTGGTATATGAAAAACATGTTTTTCAATGGCAAAAATCAATGAATATTGTAAATGCACAAACAGTAATATCTCCACATTGCAAGGTGCAATTCTGAAATTTTTTGCTTTTTCCTGCTAATCCAAGCATGATAAAGAAGATTCAAAGAGAGTGAGATGCCAGCTCCTTTCATTCAGTCAGTAGCTTCAAACATTTCTGGTATATGAATAACATGATGTTTTTCAATGGCAAAAATCAATGAATATTGTAAATGCACAAACAGTAATTTCTCCGCATTGCAAGGTGCAATTCTGAAATTTTTTGCTTTTTCCTGCTCCTCTTAGCATGATAAAGAAGATTCAAAGAGAGTGAGATGCCAGCTCCTTTCATTCAGTCAGTAGCTTCAAACATTTCTGGTATATGAATAACATGATGTTTTTCAATGGCAAAAATCAATGAATATTGTAAATGCACAAACAGTAATTTCTCCGCATTGCAATGTGCAATTCTGAAATTTTTTGCTTTTTCCTGCTCCTCTTAGCATGATAAAGACGATTCAAAGAGAGTGAGATGCCAGCTCCTTTCATTCAGTCAGTAGCTTCAATCATTTCTGGACGTTTTTCAATGGCAAAAATCAATGAATATTGTAAATGCACAAACAGTAATTTCTCCGCATTGCAAGGTGCAATTCTGAAATTTTTTGCTTTTTCCTGCTCCTCTTAGCATGATAAAGAAAATTCAGTGAGATGCCAGCTGCTTTCATTCAGTCAGTAGCTTCAATCATTTCTGGACGTTTTTCAATGGCAAAAATCAATGAATATTGTAAATGCACAAACAGTAATATCTCCACATTGCAAGGTGCAATTCTGAAATTTTTTGCTTTTTCCTGTTAATCCTAGCATGATAAAGAAGATTCAAAGAGAGTGAGATGCCAGCTCCTTTCATTCAGTCAGTAGCTTCAAACATTTCTGGTATATGAAAAACATGTTTTTCAATGGCAAAAATCAATGAATATTGTAAATGCACAAACAGTAATATCTCCACATTGCAAGGTGCAATTCTGAAATTTTTTGCTTTTTCCTGCTAATCCAAGCATGATAAAGAAGATTCAAAGAGAGTGAGATGCCAGCTCCTTTCATTCAGTCAGCAGCTTCAAACATTTCTGGTATATGAATAACATGATGTTTTTCAATGGCAAAAATCAATGAATATTGTAAATGCACAAACAGTAATTTCTCCGCATTGCAAGGTGCAATTCTGAAATTTTTTGCTTTTTCCTGCTCCTCTTAGCATGATAAAGAAGATTCAAAGAGAGTGAGATGCCAGCTCCTTTCATTCAGTCAGTAGCTTCAAACATTTCTGGTATATGAATAACATGATGTTTTTCAATGGCAAAAATCAATGAATATTGTAAATGCACAAACAGTAATTTCTCCGCATTGCAAGGTGCAATTCTGAAATTTTTTGCTTTTTCCTGCTCCTCTTAGCATGATAAAGAAGATTCAAAGAGAGTGAGATGCCATCTCCTTTCGTTCAGTCAGTAGCTTCAATCATTTCTGGACGTTTTTCAAAGGCAAAAATCATTGAATATTGTAAATGCACAAACAGTAATTTCTCCGCATTGCAAGGTGCAATTCTGAAATTTTTTACTTTTTCCTGCTCCTCTTAGCATGATAAAGAAGATTCAAAGAGAGTGAGATGCCAGCTCCTTTCATTCAGTCAGTAGCTTCAATCATTTCTGGTATATGAATAACATGATGTTTTTCAATGGCAAAAATCAATGAATATTGTAAATGCACAAACAGTAATTTCTCCGCATTGCAAGGTGCAATTCTGAAGTTTTTTGCTTTTTCCTGCTCCTCTTAGCATGATAAAGAAGATTCACAGAGAGTGAGATGCCAGCTCCTTTCATTCAGTCAGTAGCTTCAATCATTTCTGGACGTTTTTCAATGGCAAAAATCATTGAATATTGTAAATGCACAAACAGTAATTTCTCCGCATTGCAAGGTGCAATTCTGAAATTTTTTACTTTTTCCTGCTCCTCTTAGCATGATAAAGAAGATTCAAAGAGAGTGAGATGCCAGCTCCTTTCATTCAGTCAGTAGCTTCAATCATTTCTGGTATATGAATAACATGATGTTTTTCAATGGCAAAAATCAATGAATATTGTAAATGCACAAACAGTAATTTCTCCGCATTGCAAGGTGCAATTCTGAAATTTTTTGCTTTTTCCTGCTCCTCTTAGCATAATAAAGAAGATTCAAAGAAAGTGAGATGCCAGCTCCTTTCATTCAGTCAGTAGCTTCAATCATTTCTGGACGTTTTTCAATGGCAAACATCAATGAATATTGTAAATGCACAAACAGTAATTTCTTCGCATTGCAAGGTGCAATTCTGAAATTTTTTGCTTTTTCCTGCTCCTCTTAGCATGATAAACAAGATTCAAAGAGAGTGAGATGCCAGCTCCTTTCATTCAGTCAGTAGCTTCAATCATTTCTGGACGTTTTTCAATGGCAAAAATCAATGAATATTGTAAATGCACAAACAGTAATTTCTCCGCATTGCAAGGTGCAATTCTGAAATTTTTTACTTTTTCCTGCTCCTCTTAGCATGATAAAGAAGATTCAAAGAGAGTGAGATGCCAGCTCCTTTCATTCAGTCAGTAGCTTCAAACATTTCTGGTATATGAATAACATGATGTTTTTCAATGGCAAAAATCAATGAATATTGTAAATGCACAAACAGTAATTTCTCCGCATTGCAAGGTGCAATTCTGAAATTTTTTGCTTTTTCCTGCTCCTCTTAGCATGATAAAGAAGATTCAAAGAGAGTGAGATGGGGCGTGGCTTAGGCACAGACCAAGATGGCAGCATAGGTCTGTGCTCCTTGAGGGCTATAATCATAAAGCGACGATAAAAGCAACTTAAGAGGATTTATTCACTCAACTTTTACATGGACAAACTTCTTACAGCCTAAGGATCATCTGGATATTGAAAAAACTTTCCCTGACCCGTTATTCTGGGAGTTTTAACATGCGGAAGCAGTGAGGTGCGTCCTTGATTTCATTCCAGTCGTGGGTATTGCGACATAGACCTGCAGGCTTGCAGGTTTGCGTGTCTCTGCAAAGGGACCCCCACCGCTCCCTACCTCCGGTCTTCAGAGCGCTGCTCACCGGGGGTTACTGAATAGACTGTGCAGGATTTATATTTTGAAGCCGGCGGCACCAGAGCCCCGTGAATCAGCTGATCGCTATATGCTGAGAAAACCTCTACTGACCCGGCACCCAGAATAGCCCCACTGAGGAGGATCAGATATCGGATACCATCTACAGGCTGTCTTCATCGGGTAATCAGCCCCCTGCAACATAAGTAGAGACCTACCTTGAAACCGTGGGGGCACACAGTCGTGCCCTGGATTGGTCCCCCCGTGCTGGCAAGCTGCTTTTGTCCTGTCGGCAAGTCGCGCGGCTCTGCTGCTGTGAGGTGCCGGTGGTTGCGAGACGAGTCGGCTCTGTACATCAGCCTATGCAGTTTCTGCAAAAAGAAATATGGACTGAGTCCTGACCGGACCTTGTTCAGCTACACTATTACACCGGATCACTGCCCTGTAAACTGCCCCGACCTTCAATCCACCCAGCTGACAACTGCGACCGGTGGCAGGTCTCCTGCAGAGATATCACCGCCCGGCGCTGTACCACCCTGCTATCAGCTGCGACCAGTGACAGGATTCCGGAAGTTAAAACACCGGCCGGCTTGTGGAGGATCGCGGACCCCAAGGACCCCCGGATCTACAATCAAGTAAAGGGACCGGGAGTCCGGAGCACTAAGAAACTTGACAAGACCCCGCTCCCATAGAAGGATTGACCCACCGATACCAAGCTACGGGACCCTTCCTGCTCCAGGACGCCGGCGGCAGCCCGAAGACCCGGCCTTGCTCACAGCTGACGCGGCTATACAGAGGACCCGTCCGGAGCGGAACTGCACTCTCCATTTAACAAGGTTAGATAAGCCCTGGCTGACGCCAGGGCTCCTACCGTGACTCAGTGGGGCTGCTGACTGAGGTCTGGTGGCGGCGGTGTCCCCTTTTCTTTTGCGGAGCGATTCTGTCCCTCTCTCCCTCCTGCTGCCGGGCGCTGCTTGTGTCTGCGGCCGGGCTCCCTGCTCTGTGCGGCTGTTCCCTGGGTTCAGGGGCTGTTCCGGGGGTGGTCGTGCCCCCTCCTCTGCTCCGGAGCCGCTCTGCTCCTGTCTTTCCTCAGCAGACCGACACCGCCGGTGTAAAGGGCTGGTAGCTCCGCAACACACGGGGCTGATTTGCCGGCGGCGGTATCTCCTTCCTGCTGCTGGGGGGGCCGCTTTGCTCCTCCCTGCCTTTGACTGACAGGTGCCACCGGTCCCCACGCTCTGCTCCAGTTATATTCCCCCTGTGCCGCTCTGCTAACTGTGTCCCTCCGGTGTCTGGTCCCTGCAGACCCTTGTGACTGCCTCCCCCTCCTGTAGTAGCGCCGCTGAGCTTTGATCTTGCTTCTGGTCCCTAGCTGCAGCAGCTCCGCTATCCTCCACTGCCCTATACTCACAATCAGCTGATAACTTCAAATTCTCCCGCCCCCTGATGTAGCATCGCTCTGCACTGCTGTCCATGGTGCTGATCTTGTGTCAGTGCTGATACAGAGGTCTATTAAATACCAAACGGTTTTGCACTGCTGTCCATGGTGCTGATCTTGTATCAGTGCTGATTCTGCACTGCTGTCCATGGTGCTGATCTTGTTTCAATGCTGATATAGAGGTCTATTAAATACCAAACGGTGTATTATCATCTGGACTGTGAGACTTGATCCTGTGGGGAGGGGGGGGATAGGAGGACCTGTCTCTACCTTCATATATATATACTGTGACTACGCTACTTGATATATATATCACAGTTGGTGCCCATGGAACTCTACAGATCTGCAAGCCTTCATAATAATTAGTTTCCTGCTAAAACTATATGTGCCTTTTATTTTCATCCCTCAGGTCAATTTCATTATTTCTTTTGATACTTTGGATTGTGATTTATATTTAAAGGTTTACATTCTAGGGGGTTCATAACTCTACAGTTTTTTGTATTGATTGTCTTTTGTTGGAATGATATTTGTTTAACGCAAATTTCTTCTAGCCATTGTTTCCAGACATTTTGCAACTCTAAAGTTTTTGGCCCTCTCTTTAGGTCAATTATTTCTAGTGTCATTTTAGTATTTTCTATATATATTCACCCATAGGTCTGATATCTTATAATGGCGGCTAATAAAAAAAATACCCAAAAATCTTTGGAAGCTCCCCTTAAAACTAGTGTGGTAAGAGCAAAGTCCTCCCAACGCTTTTCATTTTCAAACCCTTCAGAAGATGATGTCAATACCATTAGCCCACTTAAGTCCAGATCACCTCATAGAAATCCTGAAGACAGACAGAGTTCTAAAATAAGCTCTCCCACCAAACAATCTTCTAAAAGTCTATTATCTCCAAAACCACAGAGAATTCCTGATGCTAAACCTGCCCCTTCTACCGTAATTAAAGAAAAAAAAGTGGAAGAGATGGATATTTCCATCTCATCAAAAAGAAGGGATCCAGGTACCTGGAGCAACAAATATTCTGCACTGGCTACGAGTTCGGAGGAGGAATCATCGGACACGTCTCCCAATCCTAGTCCAGATAAGAGACGTGCTAAAAAGGACGTCTCCCCTTCGTCCTCAGACCCTACGCCTAGTGTCCCGGCCAAAATACCCATTTCTCAAGAGTTGGGAAATACCGACCTTGGTTCATATCTGGACAATCTTTTAAAGACGATTGACAGAAATATGAAACTGGGTTTTGAGAAACAGGTAGACACCATGAAATCTACTTTGGAAGCTTTTGGAGTTAAATTGGAGGAAAACACTAAAAGACTTGAAAAGGTGGAGGGTAAGGTAGAGTCTGTCTCTTCTGATAATTTAGAAATTAAATCCGAGCTCAAAAGACTTAGATTAAAAGTTGCGGATTTGGAGGACAGGAGTAGGAGAAATAATTTGAAGATTAGAGGCATATCTGAGGATGTTTCTCCCTCAGATATCTCGGCTTTTCTCAAAGACTTATTTCACAAGACAATCCCATCCCTTTCTGAGCAGGATCTTATCATTGATAGGGCCCATCGCTTATTTCGTCCGACCTCCATTTCCTCGGATCTTCCTAGGGATGTAATAGCTAGGTTACATTTTTTCTCGACCAAAGAGAGAATTTTGAATTATATTAGGGAAAACAGGACTTTTCCAGAGCCTTTCTCGCACCTAAAAATCTTCTCAGATTTTTCCAAAGAAACCATGGATGCGAGAAGGTCATACAAATTGACAACAGATAGACTGAGGGATATGAATATCCCGTATAGGTGGGGCTTTCCAGTAAAGTTGCTGATTTTCTTTAAGGGGGAAACATTTACTCTTACAGATCCTGATGAAGGCCCTAAATTTTTTGATTTTATAAGGGACATTCCTTATAAGGTTACAAAGGCACCCCACCGCTGAAATGAGAAATACTACTCCCTCGGGAGCCCTCTTCAAAAATAAACTCATCCTTCTACCTCACCTAACATGTTATACTAGATTTATTATTCTTCTTCACATTTAGCCTTCGTAGTTGTCCACATTATTTTTCCCCCCCAATCTGAGGGAGAACCTTTACGGTAAAGGTTCCCTCAGGAGATTTTTGGATTCGTTTTTTTTTTTCTTTTCTCTTTGAATATCTGGTTATTGTTATTACTATTTTTGTATTAGTATTGGAGATATTGTATTCCAGCTTTGATTGTCGGTTGATTTTATTTGGGAATTTGTTGGACCAACTGACCCCTCTCTTTTTGGCCTTTTCTGATTACAAATTTACCTATGCCCATCAAGATCATCACCTATAATGTAAGAGGCCTAAACAGTCCTAATAAGAGATTCTCCCTTTGGAAGGAATTGGGTTATCTTGGTGCTGATGTTGCGTGTCTTCAGGAGACAAGGTTTGCCGAGGGGAAACACCCTACCTTCACCCACAAGCGCTACCCTCATATATTTGAATCTACTAGCGACCGGAAAAAAGCCGGTGTAGCTACAGTGATCAAGGATTCTGTCCCATTTGAGTTTTTAGATCAACATAAGGATGTCAATGGAAGGTTTCATATATTGCTCTGTAAACTGAATAATCATGAGTGCACTGTTATTAACGTATACGCCCCAAATAAAAAGCAAATACCCTTTTTGAACAAGGTTTTTAGGAAGGTTGAAGAGGTTAGGAGAGGAGAGTTGATTTTTTTAGGAGACTTCAACATGGTCCCGGACGGGCATATGGACTCCTCCTCCCCCAGCCGCCACCTATACCCGACGCTAAATAATTGGCTTTATAAAAATGAACTATTTGATACATTTAGATGTCTGCAAACTACTTCCAAAGAGTTCTCCCATTTTTCGGATGCGCACCAAACGGCCTCTAGAATTGACTTAATAGTTACTGATGTCTTTTCTTTACCCAAATTTTCTAACGTATCTATAGGCCACAGATCTCTATCAGATCATGCCCCTACGTCATGTGAAATTCATATTGGTCCTCTTATTAAAAATGGATTTCTTTGGAAATGTAGGTCTTCACTTATTCATAACCCCAAAAACAAAAAAATTATTGAAAAAGCTATTTCCGACTATTTTAGGGAAAACGATACCCCAGATTTGACCAATCCCTTTTCCAGCTGGTGTGCTCACAAAGCAGTCATTCGTGGAGTGCTAATGCAGATATCCTCTTCTGAAAAAAAAGAAAAAAGATCAAAAATTAATTCTCTTCAAAAACTGATTAGGGAAAAAGAACTTGAGCAAATTAATCTTCCTTCCCCTTCCCCAATAATTCAAAAAGAGCTGTCAAATTTAAGGATAGAGCTAAAATCAGAAATTTCTTCCTCTTATGATGCGATTATTCGAAAATCAAAATTTAATTACTATGCGGCTCTAAATAAACCGACCCGCTTTATGGCTCGCTTAGTTAAATGTAAAAGAGCAATTAATAGAATAGATAAAATAAAAAATAATAGTGGAATAACGTTTTGTCACCCTAAAGATATAGTGAACCAGTTTGCAGACTTTTACAAAAAACTCTACAACATTAAAACTGACCCTCTAATTCCTCATCCTCATCCAGACGCAATCAACAAATTTTTAGCCTCCATTAACCTACCAAAATTGAACCCTCTGGACCACGAGTCATTGAACAAGCCTTTCTCTAACCTTGAAATTATTAACACAATAAAGCAACTTAAAGCTTTCAAGGCCCCGGGTCCAGATGGGTTCATTAACGAATATTATAAAACCTTTTGTGACCTACTTTCTCTCCCCCTCACGAAAATTTTCAATCATGCTTCCTCAATAAGCTCCTTCCCCTCAGAAATGCTGGAAGCTACCATTACCCTAATACCCAAGTCTAAGGAAGAGAGAGATAATGTTAAAAATTATAGGCCCATTTCGCTAATTAACACTGACATCAAGATATACTCGAAAATTCTGGCCAATCGTTTATCGACTATTCTCCCATCTCTCATCAATGACGACCAAATTTGCTTCGTTGGTGGGAGACAAGCTACTGATGGCTCTAGAAGACTCCTGAATATTATTAAGGTGATAAATACGGCGAAACTCCCAGCCTCGTTGCTTGCTTTAGATGCTGAAAAAGCTTTCGACAGGTTAAATTGGCTATACCTTAAACTCACCCTTATTAAATTTGGCTTTGATAACAATTTTCTCTCTTCAATTATGGCCCTATATTCCAACCCCCAAGCTAAAATCTATGTTAATAACTATCTCTCAAATCCAATTCCTATTACAAACGGTACTAGACAGGGTTGCCCGCTTTCCCCCCTTCTTTTTGTCTTGGCTATGGAGCCCCTTGCTCAGAGGATTAGAGAAAATACTGACATTAGGGGGATATCTACCCCATCTCGAGAATTTAAAATTGGCCTCTTTGCGGATGATGTTATGCTTTCCTTGCTGGACCCAGTAAATTCGGTTGCGGAGGTTTCAAAGGTTCTAGAACTATTCTCTCAGATTTCTTATTTTAAAATTAACAATGAGAAGTCTAAACTTTTGAATATTAATCTGGACCGCCAGACGAGAGAGGTTTTACACTCAAGATTTTCCTTTGGTCTGGCTAAACGCAATCTGACTTATTTGGGGATCAGTATTGGTAAATCTATTAATTCAACAATCTCTGACAATCTGGTTCTGATTGATGACATCGTCCGCGGAGATTTGATGGATTTTATGAAAAGAGATTTGTCGTGGTGGGGTAGAGTCCTCTCTATCAAGATGTTTGTTCTTCCCAAAATTTTGTATTTTTTCCGCAACCTACCTTTATCTATTTCCCATATCTTTGTTCAAAAAATTCAAAATCAGATTAATTCTTATGTCTGGGATAATAAACGTGCGAGGATATCTGCTGATATATTGTACAAGAATAAAAGTAACGGAGGTCTGAGCCATCCTAATATTTCCGCTTACTATCTGGCAAACCTTATCAAACAGAGCAGTTACTGGTTTAATTCTGACAGCCTCCCAGCTTGGATGATTCTGGAGACCTTCTTAAATAACGGTTCTTCTCCTCGTGAATTGTTACTCAGGCATCTCTTTAGACAGTGTACTCATGATTCTTCCCACCCTATTTTCCAGGCGATCATTGACGCCTGGAAAAAAATCACCAAAAAAAAGAAAAAGAATCCTTTAAGAGATTCTGATATGGATAAGCTTTCCCTTGTCAAAAAATTTCCAATTGGTTTTGTTGCTGATCTGTATAACTCTTCCATTCCAGATCAATGGGACATTAAAGGGTTAAGGAAAATTGGAGACTTGTATGAAGCTTCTGTCTTTATCCCTTTCCAAATTCTTAAGAAAAGATTCAATTTGCCTTTTTCTGATTTCTTTTTATACTCTCATTTAAAGAGCATTATTCTGGAATTCATTTCTAGCAAATTTATCGTTTCCGAAATCTCGGTGAACCTGTTAAGTAACCCATCCCATAAGATTTTTTGGAGCCTGAGACACCTATATAACAGCTTCAATAATGACCTCTCTTTCCAAAAACATCTTTACATGATTCGATGGGAAAAGGACCTAAAACTCAATTTCCAATCCGACCAATGGGAGAATGCTCTTCTTTTCTCACAAGCCTCTAATATATCTATGCCCTTACAAGAGGCCTACTTCAAAATTTTAACCAGATGGTACTACACTCCAATCAGGCTCCACTATATAAAGCCCAGCAACTCTCCCCTCTGTTGGAGGGAGTGCGGCCTTAGGGGAGATCTGTTACATCTCTTTTGGAGCTGCCCTAAAATCCGCAATCTATGGGCTCAGATCTCTTCTTTGGTAGATGATCTCTTGGGCAGACCACTAATATTGACCCCTCAAAGGGCTTTACTATCCTTGGATCTTGAATCATACAAGTCGTTTGAAAGATCTTTGGTGATTCATTTATTCTCAGTTTGTAAGAATACATTGGCTTTTTATTGGAGAAAGTCACATGTCCCCACTTTGGAGGACTTAGTTGATAAGATGAATCTCCATAGAATATTTGAACTCAGATTTGCCCTTATTAACAATAATTTACTTAAATTTTCTAAGAAGTGGGATATTTGGTCCATTAAGTTCCCTCAACCATCTCATAATGCTGGAATATCTTAATAGGTGTTACATGTTTAGCTTATTAATATGTTTAATTTTGCTAATATGATAGTAGTGTGTGTTTAATTGTTCAAGTTATCTATTATCGTGTTTATTATTTGACGAACAAATTTCTCCCACCTTCCCTGATTATTCCATTCCCGTTTGTACCCTTTCCCTTCCCCTTCCTCGGAATTACCCCTTCCCACGAATATTCTTATTTCACTACTTTATGCTACGATTGTTATTCCCCTGTTAAACTGTTTATTAAAAATAAAAAAAATATGGTAAAACAAAGAGAGTGAGATGCCAGCTCCTTTCGTTCAGTCAGTAGCTTCAATCATTTCTGGACGTTTTTCAAAGGCAAAAATCATTGAATATTGTAAATGCACAAACAGTAATTTCTCCGCATTGCAAGGTGCAATTCTGAAATTTTTTACTTTTTCCTGCTCCTCTTAGCATGATAAAGAAGATTCAAAGAGAGTGAGATGCCAGCTCCTTTCATTCAGTCAGTAGCTTCAATCATTTCTGGTATATGAATAACATGATGTTTTTCAATGGCAAAAATCAATGAATATTGTAAATGCACAAACAGTAATTTCTCCGCATTGCAAGGTGCAATTCTGAAGTTTTTTGCTTTTTCCTGCTCCTCTTAGCATGATAAAGAAGATTCACAGAGAGTGAGATGCCAGCTCCTTTCATTCAGTCAGTAGCTTCAATCATTTCTGGACGTTTTTCAATGGCAAAAATCATTGAATATTGTAAATGCACAAACAGTAATTTCTCCGCATTGCAAGGTGCAATTCTGAAATTTTTTACTTTTTCCTGCTCCTCTTAGCATGATAAAGAAGATTCAAAGAGAGTGAGATGCCAGCTCCTTTCATTCAGTCAGTAGCTTCAATCATTTCTGGTATATGAATAACATGATGTTTTTCAATGGCAAAAATCAATGAATATTGTAAATGCACAAACAGTAATTTCTCCGCATTGCAAGGTGCAATTCTGAAATTTTTTGCTTTTTCCTGCTCCTCTTAGCATAATAAAGAAGATTCAAAGAAAGTGAGATGCCAGCTCCTTTCATTCAGTCAGTAGCTTCAATCATTTCTGGACGTTTTTCAATGGCAAACATCAATGAATATTGTAAATGCACAAACAGTAATTTCTCCGCATTGCAAGGTGCAATTCTGAAATTTTTTGCTTTTTCCTGCTCCTCTTAGCATGATAAACAAGATTCAAAGAGAGTGAGATGCCAGCTCCTTTCATTCAGTCAGTAGCTTCAATCATTTCTGGACGTTTTTCAATGGCAAAAATCAATGAATATTGTAAATGCACAAACAGTAATTTCTCCGCATTGCAAGGTGCAATTCTGAAATTTTTTACTTTTTCCTGCTCCTCTTAGCATGATAAAGAAGATTCAAAGAGAGTGAGATGCCAGCTCCTTTCATTCAGTCAGTAGCTTCAAACATTCCTGGTATATGAATAACATAATGTTTTTCAATGGCAAAAATCAATGAATATTGTAAATGCACAAACAGTAATTTCTCCGCATTGCAAGGTGCAATTCTGAAATTTTTTGCTTTTTCCTGCTCCTCTTAGCATGATAAAGAAGATTCAAAGAGAGTGAGATGCCAGCTCCTTTCATTCAGTCAGTAGCTTCAATCATTTCTGGACGTTTTTCAATTGCAAAAATCAATGAATATTGTAAATGCACAAACAGTAATTTCTCCGCATTGCAAGGTGCAATTCTGAAATTTTTTGCTTTTTCCTGCTCCTCTTAGCATGATAAAGAAGATTCAAAGAGAGTGAGATGCCAGCTCCTTTCATTCAGTCAGTAGCTTCAAACATTTCTGGTATATGAATAACATGATGTTTTTCAATGGCAAAAATCAATGAATATTGTAAATGCACAAACAGTAATTTCTCCGCATTGCAAGGTGCAATTCTGAAATTTTTTGCTTTTTCCTGCTCCTCTTAGCATGATAAAGAAGATTCAAAGAGAGTGAGATGCCAGCTCCTTTCATTCAGTCAGTAGCATCAATCATTTCTGGTATATGAATAACATGATGTTTTTCAATGGCAAAAATCAATGAATATTGTAAATGCACAAACAGTAATTTCTCCGCATTGCAAGGTGCAATTCTGAAATTTTTTGCTTTTTCCTGCTCCTCTTAGCATGATAAAGAAGATTCAAAGAGAGTGAGATGCCAGCTCCTTTCGTTCAGTCAGTAGCTTCAATCATTTCTGGACGTTTTTCAAAGGCAAAAATCATTGAATATTGTAAATGCACAAACAGTAATTTCTCCGCATTGCAAGGTGCAATTCTGAAATTTTTTACTTTTTCCTGCTCCTCTTAGCATGATAAAGAAGATTCAAAGAGAGTGAGATGCCAGCTCCTTTCATTCAGTCAGTAGCTTCAATCATTTCTGGTATATGAATAACATGATGTTTTTCAATGGCAAAAATCAATGAATATTGTAAATGCACAAACAGTAATTTCTCCGCATTGCAAGGTGCAATTCTGAAATTTTTTGCTTTTTCCTGCTCCTCTTAGCATGATAAAGAAGATTCAAAGAGAGTGAGATGCCAGCTCCTTTCATTCAGTCAGTAGCTTCAATCATTTCTGGACGTTTTTCAATGGCAAAAATCATTGAATATTGTAAATGCACAAACAGTAATTTCTCCGCATTGCAAGGTGCAATTCTGAAATTTTTTACTTTTTCCTGCTCCTCTTAGCATGATAAAGAAGATTCAAAGAGAGTGAGATGCCAGCTCCTTTCATTCAGTCAGTAGCTTCAATCATTTCTGGTATATGAATAACATGATGTTTTTCAATGGCAAAAATCAATGAATATTGTAAATGCACAAACAGTAATTTCTCCGCATTGCAAGGTGCAATTCTGAAATTTTTTGCTTTTTCCTGCTCCTCTTAGCATGATAAAGAAGATTCAAAGAGAGTGAGATGCCAGCTCCTTTCATTCAGTCAGTAGCTTCAATCATTTCTGGACGTTTTTCAATGGCAAAAATCAATGAATATTGTAAATGCACAAACAGTAATTTCTCCGCATTGCAAGGTGCAATTCTGAAATTTTTTGCTTTTTCCTGCTCCTCTTAGCATGATAAACAAGATTAAAAGAGAGTGAGATGCCAGCTCCTTTCATTCAGTCAGTAGCTTCAATCATTTCTGGACGTTTTTCAATGGCAAAAATCAATGAATATTGTAAATGCACAAACAGTAATTTCTCCGCATTGCAAGGTGCAATTCTGAAATTTTTTGCTTTTTCCTGCTCCTCTTAGCATGATAAAGAAGATTCAAAGAGAGTGAGATGCCAGCTCCTTTCATTCAGTCAGTAGCTTCAAACATTCCTGGTATATGAATAACATGATGTTTTTCAATGGCAAAAATCAATGAATATTGTAAATGCACAAACAGTAATTTCTCCGCATTGCAAGGTGCAATTCTGAAATTTTTTGCTTTTTCCTGCTCCTCTTAGCATGATAAAGAAGATTCAAAGAGAGTGAGATGCCAGCTCCTTTCATTCAGTCAGTAGCTTCAATCATTTCTGGACGTTTTTCAATTGCAAAAATCAATGAATATTGTAAATGCACAAACAGTAATTTCTCCGCATTGCAAGGTGCAACTCTGAAATTTTTTGCTTTTTCCTGCTCCTCTTAGCATGATAAAGAAGATTCAAAGAGAGTGAGATGCCAGCTCCTTTCATTCAGTCAGTAGCTTCAATCATTTCTGGTATATGAATAACGTGATGTTTTTCAATGGCAAAAATCAATGAATATTGTAAATGCACAAACAGTAATTTCTCCGCATTGCAAGGTGCAATTCTGAAATTTTTTGCTTTTTCCTGCTCCTCTTAGCATGATAAAGAAGATTCAAAGAGAGTGAGATGCCAGCTCCTTTCATTCAGTCAGTAGCTTCAAACATTTCTGGTATATGAATAACATGATGTTTTTCAATGGCAAAAATCAATGAATATTGTAAATGCACAAACAGTAATTTCTCCGCATTGCAAGGTGCAATTCTGAAATTTTTTGCTTTTTCCTGCTCCTCTTAGCATGATAAAGAAGATTCAAGGAGAGTGAGATGCCAGCTCCTTTCATTCAGTCAGTAGCTTCAAACATTTCTGGTATATGAATAACATGATGTTTTTCAATGGCAAAAATCAATGAATATTGTAAATGCACAAACAGTAATTTCTCCGCATTGCAAGGTGCAATTCTGAAATTTTTTGCTTTAACCTGCTCCTCTTAGCATGATAAAGAAGATTCAAAGAGAGTGAGATGCCAGCTCCTTTCATTCAGTCAGTAGCTTCAATCATTTCTGGACGTTTTTCAATGGCAAAAATCATTGAATATTGTAAATGCACAAACAGTAATTTCTCCGCATTGCAAGGTGCAATTCTGAAATTTTTTACTTTTTCCTGCTCCTCTTAGCATGATAAAAAGATTCAAAGAGAGTGAGATGCCAGCTCCTTTCATTCAGTCAGTAGCTTCAATCATTTCTGGTATATGAATAACATGATGTTTTTCAATGGCAAAAATCAATGAATATTGTAAATGCACAAACAGTAATTTCTCCGCATTGCAAGGTGCAATTCTGAGATTTTTTGCTTTTTCTTGCTCCTCTTAGCATGATAAAGAAGATTCAAAGAGAGTGAGATGCCAGCTCCTTTCATTCAGTCAGTAGCTTCAATCATTTCTGGACGTTTTTCAATGGCAAAAATCAATGAATATTCTAAATGCACAAACAGTAATTTCTCCGCATTGCAAGGTGCAATTCTGAAATTTTTTGCTTTTTCCTGCTCCTCTTAGCATGATAAACAAGATTCAAAGAGAGTGAGATGCCAGCTCCTTTCATTCAGTCAGTAGCTTCAATCATTTCTGGACGTTTTTCAATGGCAAAAATCAATGAATATTGTAAATGCACAAACAGTAATTTCTCCGCATTGCAAGGTGCAATTCTGAAATTTTTTGCTTTTTCCTGCTCCTCTTAGCATGATAAAGAAGATTCAAAGAGAGTGAGAAGCCAGCTCCTTTCATTCAGTCAGTAGCTTCAATCATTTCTGGACGTTTTTCAATGGCAAAAATCAATGAATATTGTAAATGCACAAACAGTAATTTCTCCGCATTGCAAGGTGCAATTCTGAAATTTTTTGCTTTTTCCTGCTCCTCTTAGCATGATAAAGAAGATTCAAAGAGAGTGAGATGCCAGCTCCTTTCATTCAGTCAGTAGCTTCAATCATTTCTGGTATATGAATAACATGATGTTTTTCAAAGGCAAAAATCAATGAATATTGTAAATGCACAAACAGTAATTTCTCCGCATTGCAAGGTGCAATTCTGAAATTTTTTGCTTTTTCCTGCTCCTCTTAGCATGATAAAGAAGATTCAAAGAGAGTGAGATGCCAGCTCCTTTCATTCAGTCAGTAGCTTCAATCATTTCTGGACGTTTTTCAATGGCAAAAATCAATGAATATTGTAAATGCACAAACAGTAATTTCTCCGCATTGCAAGGTGCAATTCTGAAATTTTTTGCTTTTTCCTGCTCCTCTTAGCATGATAAAGAAGATTCAAAGAGAGTGAGATGCCAGCTCCTTTCATTCAGTCAGTAGCTTCAATCATTTCTGGACGTTTTTCAATGGCAAAAATCAATGAATATTGTAAATGCACAAACAGTAATTTCTCCGCATTGCAAGGTGCAATTCTGAAATTTTTTGCTTTTTCCTGCTCCTCTTAGCATGATAAAAAAGATTCAAAGAGAGTGAGATGCCAGCTCCTTTCATTCAGTCAGTAGCTTCAAACATTTCTGGTATATGAATAACATGATGTTTTTCAATGGCAAAAATCAATGAATATTGTAAATGCACAAACAGTAATTTCTCCGCATTGCAAGGTGCAATTCTGAATTTTTTTGCTTTTTCCTGCTCCTCATAGCATGATAAAGAATATTCAAAGAGAGTGAGACGCCAGCTCCTTTCGTTCAGTCAGTAGCTTCAATCATTTCTGGACGTTTTTCAATGGCAAAAATCATTGAATATTGTAAATGCACAAACAGTAATTTCTCCGCATTGCAAGGTGCAATTCTGAAATTTTTTACTTTTTCCTGCTCCTCTTAGCATGATAAAGAAGATTCAAAGAGAGTGAGATGCCAGCTCCTTTCATTCAGTCAGTAGCTTCAATCATTTCTGGTATATGAATAACATGATGTTTTTCAATGGCAAAAATCAATGAATATTGTAAATGCACAAACAGTAATTTCTCCGCATTGCAAGGTGCAATTCTGAAATTTTTTGCTTTTTCCTGCTCCTCTTAGCATGATAAAGAAGATTCAAAGAGAGTGAGATGCCAGCTCCTTTCATTCAGTCAGTAGCTTCAATCATTTCTGGACGTTTTTCAATGGCAAAAATCAACGAATATTGTAAATGCACAAACAGTAATTTCTCCGCATTGCAAGGTGCAATTCTGAAATTTTTTGCTTTTTCCTGCTCCTCTTAGCATGATAAAGAAGATTCAAAGAGAGTGAGATGCCAGCTCCTTACATTCAGTCAGTAGCTTCAATCATTTCTGGTAAATGAATAACATGATGTTTTTCAATGGCAAAAATCAATGAATATTGTAAATGCACAAACAGTAATTTCTCCGCATTGCAAGGTGCAATTCTGAAATTTTTTGCTTTTTCCTGCTCCTCTTAGCATGATAAAGAAGATTCAAAGAGAGTGAGATGCCAGCTCCTTTCATTCAGTCAGTAGCTTCAATCATTTCTGGACGTTTTTCAATGGCAAAAATCATTGAATATTGTAAATGCACAAACAGTAATTTCTCCGCATTGCAAGGTGCAATTCTGAAATTTTTTACTTTTTCCTGCTCCTCTTAGCATGATAAAGAAGATTCAAAGAGAGTGAGATGCCAGCTCCTTTCATTCAGTCAGTAGCTTCAATCATTTCTGGTATATGAATAACATGATGTTTTTCAATGGCAAAAATCAATGAATATTGTAAATGCACAAACAGTAATTTCTCCGCATTGCAAGGTGCAATTCTGAAATTTTTTGCTTTTTCCTGCTCCTCTTAGCATGATAAAGAAGATTCAAAGAGAGTGAGATGCCAGCTCCTTTCATTCAGTCAGTAGCTTCAATCATTTCTGGACGTTTTTCAATGGCAAAAATCAATGAATATTGTAAATGCACAAACAGTAATTTCTCCGCATTGCAAGGTGCAATTCTGAAATTTTTTGCTTTTTCCTGCTCCTCTTAGCATGATAAACAAGATTAAAAGAGAGTGAGATGCCAGCTCCTTTCATTCAGTCAGTAGCTTCAATCATTTCTGGACGTTTTTCAATGGCAAAAATCAATGAATATTGTAAATGCACAAACAGTAATTTCTCCGCATTGCAAGGTGCAATTCTGAAATTTTTTGCTTTTTCCTGCTCCTCTTAGCATGATAAAGAAGATTCAAAGAGAGTGAGATGCCAGCTCCTTTCATTCAGTCAGTAGCTTCAAACATTCCTGGTATATGAATAACATGATGTTTTTCAATGGCAAAAATCAATGAATATTGTAAATGCACAAACAGTAATTTCTCCGCATTGCAAGGTGCAATTCTGAAATTTTTTGCTTTTTCCTGCTCCTCTTAGCATGATAAAGAAGATTCAAAGAGAGTGAGATGCCAGCTCCTTTCATTCAGTCAGTAGCTTCAATCATTTCTGGACGTTTTTCAATTGCAAAAATCAATGAATATTGTAAATGCACAAACAGTAATTTCTCCGCATTGCAAGGTGCAACTCTGAAATTTTTTGCTTTTTCCTGCTCCTCTTAGCATGATAAAGAAGATTCAAAGAGAGTGAGATGCCAGCTCCTTTCATTCAGTCAGTAGCTTCAATCATTTCTGGTATATGAATAACGTGATGTTTTTCAATGGCAAAAATCAATGAATATTGTAAATGCACAAACAGTAATTTCTCCGCATTGCAAGGTGCAATTCTGAAATTTTTTGCTTTTTCCTGCTCCTCTTAGCATGATAAAGAAGATTCAAAGAGAGTGAGATGCCAGCTCCTTTCATTCAGTCAGTAGCTTCAAACATTTCTGGTATATGAATAACATGATGTTTTTCAATGGCAAAAATCAATGAATATTGTAAATGCACAAACAGTAATTTCTCCGCATTGCAAGGTGCAATTCTGAAATTTTTTGCTTTTTCCTGCTCCTCTTAGCATGATAAAGAAGATTCAAGGAGAGTGAGATGCCAGCTCCTTTCATTCAGTCAGTAGCTTCAAACATTTCTGGTATATGAATAACATGATGTTTTTCAATGGCAAAAATCAATGAATATTGTAAATGCACAAACAGTAATTTCTCCGCATTGCAAGGTGCAATTCTGAAATTTTTTGCTTTATCCTGCTCCTCTTAGCATGATAAAGAAGATTCAAAGAGAGTGAGATGCCAGCTCCTTTCATTCAGTCAGTAGCTTCAATCATTTCTGGACGTTTTTCAATGGCAAAAATCATTGAATATTGTAAATGCACAAACAGTAATTTCTCCGCATTGCAAGGTGCAATTCTGAAATTTTTTACTTTTTCCTGCTCCTCTTAGCATGATAAAGAAGATTCAAAGAGAGTGAGATGCCAGCTCCTTTCATTCAGTCAGTAGCTTCAATCATTTCTGGTATATGAATAACATGATGTTTTTCAATGGCAAAAATCAATGAATATTGTAAATGCACAAACAGTAATTTCTCCGCATTGCAAGGTGCAATTCTGAGATTTTTTGCTTTTTCCTGCTCCTCTTAGCATGATAAAGAAGATTCAAAGAGAGTGAGATGCCAGCTCCTTTCATTCAGTCAGTAGCTTCAATCATTTCTGGACGTTTTTCAATGGCAAAAATCAATGAATATTCTAAATGCACAAACAGTAATTTCTCCGCATTGCAAGGTGCAATTCTGAAATTTTTTGCTTTTTCCTGCTCCTCTTAGCATGATAAACAAGATTCAAAGAGAGTGAGATGCCAGCTCCTTTCATTCAGTCAGTAGCTTCAATCATTTCTGGACGTTTTTCAATGGCAAAAATCAATGAATATTGTAAATGCACAAACAGTAATTTCTCCGCATTGCAAGGTGCAATTCTGAAATTTTTTGCTTTTTCCTGCTCCTCTTAGCATGATAAAGAAGATTCAAAGAGAGTGAGAAGCCAGCTCCTTTCATTCAGTCAGTAGCTTCAATCATTTCTGGACGTTTTTCAATTGCAAAAATCAATGAATATTGTAAATGCACAAACAGTAATTTCTCCGCATTGCAAGGTGCAATTCTGAAATTTTTTGCTTTTTCCTGCTCCTCTTAGCATGATAAAGAAGATTCAAAGAGAGTGAGATGCCAGCTCCTTTCATTCAGTCAGTAGCTTCAATCATTTCTGGTATATGAATAACATGATGTTTTTCAAAGGCAAAAATCAATGAATATTGTAAATGCACAAACAGTAATTTCTCCGCATTGCAAGGTGCAATTCTGAAATTTTTTGCTTTTTCCTGCTCCTCTTAGCATGATAAAGAAGATTCAAAGAGAGTGAGATGCCAGCTCCTTTCATTCAGTCAGTAGCTTCAATCATTTCTGGACGTTTTTCAATGGCAAAAATCAATGAATATTGTAAATGCACAAACAGTAATTTCTCCGCATTGCAAGGTGCAATTCTGAAATTTTTTGCTTTTTCCTGCTCCTCTTAGCATGATAAAGAAGATTCAAAGAGAGTGAGATGCCAGCTCCTTTCATTCAGTCAGTAGCTTCAATCATTTCTGGACGTTTTTCAATGGCAAAAATCAATGAATATTGTAAATACACAAACAGTAATTTCTCCGCATTGCAAGGTGCAATTCTGAAATTTTTTGCTTTTTCCTGCTCCTCTTAGCATGATAAAAAAGATTCAAATAGAGTGAGATGCCAGCTCCTTTCATTCAGTCAGTAGCTTCAAACATTTCTGGTATATGAATAACATGATGTTTTTCAATGGCAAAAATCAATGAATATTGTAAATGCACAAACAGTAATTTCTCCGCATTGCAAGGTGCAATTCTGAATTTTTTTGCTTTTTCCTGCTCCTCTTAGCATGATAAAGAATATTCAAAGAGAGTGAGACGCCAGCTCCTTTCGTTCAGTCAGTAGCTTCAATCATTTCTGGACGTTTTTCAATGGCAAAAATCATTGAATATTGTAAATGCACAAACAGTAATTTCTCCGCATTGCAATGTGCAATTCTGAAATTTTTTACTTTTTCCTGCTCCTCTTAGCATGATAAAGAAGATTCAAAGAGAGTGAGATGCCAGCTCCTTTCATTCAGTCAGTAGCTTCAATCATTTCTGGTATATGAATAACATGATGTTTTTCAATGGCAAAAATCAATGAATATTGTAAATGCACAAACAGTAATTTCTCCGCATTGCAAGGTGCAATTCTGAAATTTTTTGCTTTTTCCTGCTCCTCTTAGCATGATAAAGAAGATTCAAAGAGAGTGAGATGCCAGCTCCTTTCATTCAGTCAGTAGCTTCAATCATTTCTGGACGTTTTTCAATGGCAAAAATCAACGAATATTGTAAATGCACAAACAGTAATTTCTCCGCATTGCAAGGTGCAATTCTGAAATTTTTTGCTTTTTCCTGCTCCTCTTAGCATGATAAAGAAGATTCAAAGAGAGTGAGATGCCAGCTCCTTACATTCAGTCAGTAGCTTCAATCATTTCTGGTAAATGAATAACATGATGTTTTTCAATGGCAAAAATCAATGAATTTTGTAAATGCACAAACAGTAATTTCTCCGCATTGCAAGGCGCAATTCTGAAATTTTTTGCTTTTTCCTGCTCCTCTTAGCATGATAAAGAAGATTCAAAGAGAGTGAGATGCCAGCTCCTTTCAATCAGTCAGTAGCTTCAATCATTTCTGGACGTTTTTCAATGGCAAAAATCAATGAATATTGTAAATGCACAAACAGTATTTTCTCCGCATTGCAAGGTGCAATTCTGAAATTTTTTGCTTTTACCTGCTCCTCTTAGCATGATAAAGAAGATTCAAAGAGAGTGAGATGCCAGCTCCTTTCATTCAGTCAGTAGCTTCAATCATTTCTGGACGTTTTTCAATGGCAAAAATCAATGAATATTGTAAATGCACAAACAGTAATTTTTCCGCATTGCAAGGTGCAATTCTGAAATTTTTTGCTTATTCCTGCTCCTCTTAGCATGATAAAGAAGATTCAAAGAGAGTGAGGTGCCAGCTCCTTTCATTCAGTCAGTAGCTTCAAACATTTCTGGTATATGAATAACGTTTTTCAATGGCAAAAATCAATGAATATTGTAAATGCACAAACAGTTATTTCTCCGCATTGCAAGGTGCAATTCTGAAATTTTTTGCTTTTTCCTGCTCCTCTTAGCATGATAAAGAAGATTCAAAGAGAGTGAGATGCCAGCTCCTTTCATTCAGTCAGTAGCTTCAATCATTTCTGGACGTTTTTCAATGGCAAAAATCAATGAATATTGTAAATGCACAAACAGTAATTTCTCCGCATTGCAAGGTGCAATTCTGAAATTTTTTGCTTTTTCCTGCTCCTCTTAGCATGATAAAGAAGATTCAAAGAGAGTGAGATGCCAGCTCCTTTCATTCAGTCAGTAGCTTCAATCATTTCTGGACGTTTTTCAATGGCAAAAATCAATGAATATTGTAAATGCACAAACAGTAATTTCTCCGCATTGCAAGGTGCAATTCTGAAATTTTTTGCTTTTTCCTGCTCCTCTTAGCATGATAAAGAAGATTCAAAGAGAGTGAGATGCCAGCTCCTTTCATTCAGTCAGTAGCTTCAATCATTTCTGGACGGTTTTCAATGGCAAAAATCAATGAATATTGTAAATGCACAAACAGTAATTTCTCCGCATTGCAAGGTGCAATTCTGAAATTTTTGCTTTTTCCTGCTCCTCTTAGCATGATAAAGAAGATTCAAAGAGAGTGAGGTGCCAGCTCCTTTCATTCAGTCAGTAGCTTCAAACATTTCTGGTATATGAATAACATGTTTTTCAATGGCAAAAATCAATGAATATTGTAAATGCACAAACAGTAATTTCTCCGCATTGCAAGGAGCAATTCTGAAATTTTTTGCTTTTTCCTGCTCCTCTTAGCATGATAAAGAAGATTCAAAGAGAGTGAGATGCCAGCTCCTTTCATTCAGTCAGTAGCTTCAATCATTTCTGGACGTTTTTCAATGGCAAAAATCAATGAATATTGTAAATGCACAAACTGTAATTTCTCCGCATTGCAAGGTGCAATTCTGAAATTTTTTGCTTTTTCCTGCTCCTCTTAGCATGATAAAGAAGATTCAAAGAGAGTGAGATGCCAGCTCTTTTCATTCAGTCAGTAGCTTCAATCATTTCTGGACGTTTTTCAATGGCAAAAATCAATGAATATTGTAAATGCACAAACAGTAATTTCTCCGCATTGCAAGGTGCAATTCTGAAATTTTTTGCTTTTTCCTGCTCCTCTTAGCATGATAAAGAAGATTCAAAGAGAGTGAGATGCCAGCTCCTTTCATTCAATCAGTAGCTTCAAACATTTCTGGTATATGAATAACATGATGTTTTTCAATGGCAAAAATCAATGAATATTGTAAATGCACAAACAGTAATTTCTCCGCATTGCAAGGTGCAATTCTGAAATTTTTTGCTTTTTCCTGCTCCTCTTAGCATGATAAAGAAGATTCAAAGAGAGTGAGATGCCAGCTCCTTTCATTCAGTCAGTAGCTTCAATCATTTCTGGACGTTTTTCAATGGCAAAAATCAATGAATATTGTAAATGCACAAACAGTAATTTCTCCGCATTGCAAGGTGCAATTCAAAAATTTTTTGCTTTTTCCTGCTCCTCTTAGCATGATAAAGAAGATTCAAAGAGAGTGAGATGCCAGCTCCTTTCATTCAGTCAGTAGCTTCAAACATTTCTGGTATATGAATAACGTTTTTCAATGGCAAAAATCAATGAATATTGTAAATGCACAAACAGTTATTTCCCTTCATTGCAAGGTGCAATTCTGAAATTTTTTGCTTTTTCCTGCTCCTCTTAGCATGATAAAGAAGATTCAAAGAGAGTGAGATGCCAGCTCCTTTCATTCAGTCAGTAGCTTCAATCATTTCTGGACGTTTTTCAATGGCAAAAATCAATGAATATTGTAAATGCACAAACAGTAATTTCTCCGCATTGCAAGGTGCAATTCTGAAATTTTTTGCTTTTTCCTGCTCCTCTTAGCATGATAAAGAAGATTCAAAGAGAGTGAGATGCCAGCTCCTTTCATTCAGTCAGTAGCTTCAATCATTTCTGGACGTTTTTCAATGGCAAAAATCAATGAATATTGTAAATGCACAAACAGTAATTTCTCCGCATTGCAAGGTGCAATTCTGAAATTTTTTGCTTTTTCCTGTTCCTCTTAGCATGATAAAGAAGATTCAAAGAGAGTGAGTTGCCAGCTCCTTTCATTCAGTCAGTAGCTTCAATCATTTCTGGACGTTTCTCAATGGCAAAAATCAATGAATATTGTAAATGCACAAACTGTAATTTCTCCGCATTGCAAGGTGCAATTCTGAAATTTTTTGCTTTTTCCTGCTCCTCTTAGCATGATAAAGAAGATTCAAAGAGAGTGAGATGCCAGCTCCTTTCATTCAGTTAGTAGCTTCAATCATTTCTGGACGTTTTTCAATGGCAAAAATCAATGAATATTGTAAATGCACAAACAGTAATTTCTCCGCATTGCAAGGTGCAATTCTGAAATTTTTTGCTTTTTCCTGCTCCTCTTAGCATGATAAAGAAGATTCAAAGAGAGTGAGATGCCAGCTCCTTTCATTCAGTCAGTACCTTCAATCATTTCTGGACGTTTTTCAATGGCAAAAATCAATGAATATTGTAAATGCACAAACAGTAATTTCTCCGCATTGCAAGGTGCAATTCTGAAATTTTTTGCTTTTTCCCGCTCCTCTTAGCATGATAAAGAAGATTCAAAGAGAGTGAGGTGCCAGCTCCTTTCATTCAGTCAGTAGCTTCAAACATTTCTGGTATATGAATTACATGTTTTTCAATGGCAAAAATCAATGAATATTGTAAATGCACAAACAGTAATTTCTCCGCATTGCAAGGTGCAATTCTGAAATTTTTTGCTTTTTCCTGCTCCTCTTAGCATGATAAAGAAGATTCAAAGAGAGTGAGATGCCAGCTCCTTTCATTCAGTCAGTAGCTTCAAACATTTCTGGTATATGAATAACGTTTTTCAATGGCAAAAATCAATGAATATTGTAAATGCACAAACAGTTATTTCCCTTCATTGCAAGGTGCAATTCTGAAATTTTTTGCTTTTTCCTGCTCCTCTTAGCATGATAAAGAAGATTCAAAGAGAGTGAGATGCCAGCTCCTTTCATTCAGTCAGTAGCTTCAATCATTTCTGGACGTTTTTCAATGGCAAAAATCAATGAATATTGTAAATGCACAAACAGTAATTTCTCCGCATTGCAAGGTGCAATTCTGAAATTTTTTGCTTTTTCCTGCTCCTCTTAGCATGATAAAGAAGATTCAAAGAGAGTGAGATGCCAGCTCCTTTCATTCAGTCAGTAGCTTCAATCATTTCTGGACGTTTTTCAATGGCAAAAATCAATGAATATTGTAAATGCACAAACAGTAATTTCTCCGCATTGCAAGGTGCAATTCTGAAATTTTTTGCTTTTTCCTGTTCCTCTTAGCATGATAAAGAAGATTCAAAGAGAGTGAGTTGCCAGCTCCTTTCATTCAGTCAGTAGCTTCAATCATTTCTGGACGTTTCTCAATGGCAAAAATCAATGAATATTGTAAATGCACAAACTGTAATTTCTCCGCATTGCAAGGTGCAATTCTGAAATTTTTTGCTTTTTCCTGCTCCTCTTAGCATGATAAAGAAGATTCAAAGAGAGTGAGATGCCAGCTCCTTTCATTCAGTTAGTAGCTTCAATCATTTCTGGACGTTTTTCAATGGCAAAAATCAATGAATATTGTAAATGCACAAACAGTAATTTCTCCGCATTGCAAGGTGCAATTCTGAAATTTTTTGCTTTTTCCTGCTCCTCTTAGCATGATAAAGAAGATTCAAAGAGAGTGAGATGCCAGCTCCTTTCATTCAGTCAGTACCTTCAATCATTTCTGGACGTTTTTCAATGGCAAAAATCAATGAATATTGTAAATGCACAAACAGTAATTTCTCCGCATTGCAAGGTGCAATTCTGAAATTTTTTGCTTTTTCCCGCTCCTCTTAGCATGATAAAGAAGATTCAAAGAGAGTGAGGTGCCAGCTCCTTTCATTCAGTCAGTAGCTTCAAACATTTCTGGTATATGAATTACATGTTTTTCAATGGCAAAAATCAATGAATATTGTAAATGCACAAACAGTAATTTCTCCGCATTGCAAGGTGCAATTCTGAAATTTTTTGCTTTTTCCTGCTCCTCTTAGCATGATAAAGAAGATTCAAAGAGAGTGAGATGCCAGCTCCTTTCATTCAGTCAGTAGCTTCAATCATTTCTGGACGTTTTTCAATGGCAAAAATCAATGAATATTGTAAATGCACAAACAGTAATTTCTCCGCATTGCAAGGTGCAATTCTGAAATTTTTTGCTTTTTCCTGCTCCTCTTAGCATGATAAAGAAGATTCAAAGAGAGTGAGATGCCAGCTCCTTTCATTCAGTCAGTAGCTTCAATCATTTCTGGACGTTTTTCAATGGCAAAAATCAATGAATATTGTAAATGCACAAAAAGTAATTTCTCCGCATTGCAAGGTGCAATTCTGAAATTTTTTGCATTTTCCTGCTCCTCTTAGCATGATAAAGAAGATTCAAAGAGAGTGAGATGTCAGCTCCTTTCATTCAGTCAGTAGCTTCAAACATTTCTGGTATATGAATAACATGATGTTTTTCAATGGCAAAAATCAATGAATATTGTAAATGCACAAACAGTAATTTCTCCGCATTGCAAGGTGCAAGTCTGAAATTTTTTGCTTTTTCCTTCTCCTCTTAGCATGATAAAAAAGATTCAAAGAGAGTGAGATGGCAGCTACTTTCATTCAGTCAGTAGCTTCAATCATTTCTGGACGTTTTTCAATGGTAAAAATCAATGAATATTGTAAATGCACAAACAGTAATTTCTCCACATTGCAAGGTGCAATTCTGAAATTTTTTGCTTTTTCCTGCTCCTCTTAGCATGATAAAGAAGATTCAAAGAGAGTGAGATGCCAGCTCCTTTCATTCAGTCAGTAGCTTCAAACATTTCTGGTATATGAATAACATGATGTTTTTCAATGGCAAAAATCAATGAATATTGTAAATGCACAAACAGTAATTTCTCCGCATTGCAAGGTGCAATTCTGAAATTTCTTGCTTTTTCCTGCTCCTCTTAGCATGATAAAGAAGATTCAAAGAGAGTGAGATGCCAGCTCCTTTCATTCAGTCAGTAGCTTCAATCATTTCTGGTATATGAATAACATGATGTTTTTCAATGGCAAAAATCAATGAATATTGTAAATGCACAAACAGTAATTTCTCCGCATTGCAAGGTGCAATTCTGAAATTTTTTGCTTTTTCCTGCTCCTCTTAGCATGATAAAGAAGATTCAAAGAGAGTGAGATGCCAGCTCCTTTCATTCAGTCAGTAGCTTCAATCATTTCTGGACTTTTTTCAACGGCAAAAATCAATGAATATTGTAAATGCACAAACAGTAATTTCTCCGCATTGCAAGGTGCAATTCTGAAATTTTTTGCTTTTTCCTGCTCCTCTTAGCATGATAAAGAAGATTCAAAGAGAGTGAGATGCCAGCTCCTTTCATTCAGTCAGTAGCTTCAATCATTTCTGGACGTTTTTCAATGGCAAAAATCAATGAATATTGTAAATGCACAAACAGTAATTTCTCCGCATTGCAAGGTGCAATTCTGAAATTTTTTGCTTTTTCCTGCTCCTCTTAGCATGATAAAGAAGATTCAAAGAGAGTGAGATGCCAGCTCCTTTCATTCAGTCAGTAGCTTCAAACATTTCTGGTATATGAATAACATGATGTTTTTCAATGGCAAAAATCAATGAATTTTGTAAATGCACAAACAGCAATTTCTCCGCATTGCAAGGTGCAATTCTGAAATTTTTTGCTTTTTCCTGCTCCTCTTAGCATGATAAAGAAGATTCAAAGAGAGTGAGATGCCAGCTCCTTTCATTCAGTCAGTAGCTTCAATCATTTCTGGACGTTTTTCAATGGCAAAAATCAATGAATATTGTAAATGCACAAACAGTAATTTCTCCGCATTGCGAGGTGCAATTCTGAAATTTTTTGCTTTTTCCTGCTCCTCTTAGCATGATAAAGAAGATTCAAAGAGAGTGAGATGCCAGCTCCTTTCATTCAGTCAGTAGCTTCAATCATTTCTGGTATGTGAATAACATGATGTTTTTCAATGGCAAAAATCAATGAATATTGTAAATGCACAAACAGTAATTTCTCCGCATTGCAAGGTGCAATTCTGAAATGTTTTGCTTTTTCCTGCTCCTCTTAGCATGATAAAGAAGATTCAAAGAGATTGAGATGCCAGCTCCTTTCATTCAGTCAGTAGCTTCAAACATTTCTTGTATATGAATAACATGATGTTTTTCAATGGCAAAAATCAATGAATATTGTAAATGCACAAACAGTAATTTCTCCGCATTGCAAGGTGCAATTCTGAAATTTTTTGCTTTTTCCTGCTCCTCTTAGCATGATAAAGAAGATTCAAAGAGAGTGAGATGCCAGCTCCTTTCATTCAGTCAGTAGCTTCAAACATTTCTGGTATATGAATAACATGATGTTTTTCAATGGCAAAAATCAATGAATATTGTAAATGCACAAACAGTAATTTCTCCGCATTGCAAGGTGCAAGTCTGAAATTTTTTGCTTTTTCCTGCTCCTCTTAGCATGATAAAGAAAATTCAAAGAGAGTGAGATTCCAGCTCCTTTCATTCAGTCAGTAGCTTCAAACATTTCTGGTATATGAAAAACATGTTTTTCAATGGCAAAAATCAATGAATATTGTAAATGCACAAACAGTAATATCTCCACATTGCAAGGTGCAATTCTGAAATTTTTAGCTTTTTCCTGTTAATCCTAGCATGATAAAGAAGATTCAAAGAGAGTGAGATGCCAGCTCCTTTCATTCAGTCAGTAGCTTCAAACATTTCTGGACGTTTTTCAATGGCAAAAATCAATGAATATTGTAAATGCACAAACAGTAATATCTCCACATTGCAAGGTGCAATTCTGAAATTTTTTGCTTTTTCCTGTTAATCCTAGCATGATAAAGAAGATTCAAAGAGAGTGAGATACCAGCTCCTTTCATTCAGTCAGTAGCTTCAAACATTTCTGGTATATGAAAAACATGTTTTTCAATGGCAAAAATCAATGAATATTGTAAATGCACAAACAGTAATATCTCCACATTGCAAGGTGCAATTCTGAAATTTTTTGCTTTTTCCTGCTAATCCTAGCATGATAAAGAAGATTCAAAGAGAGTGAGATGCCAGCTAATTTCATTCAGTCAGTAGCTTCAAACATTTCTGGACGTTTTTCAATGGCAAAAATCAATGAATATTGTAAATGCACAAACAGTAATATCTCCACATTGCAAGGTGCAATTCTGAAATTTTTTGCTTTTTCCTGCTAATCCTAGCATGATAAAGAAGATTCAAAGAGAGTGAGATGCCAGCTCCTTTCATTCAGTCAGTAGCTTCAATCATTTCTGGACGTTTTTCAATGGCAAAAATCAATGAATATTGTAAATGCACAAACTGTAATTTCTCCGCATTGCAAGGTGCAATTCTGAAATTTTTTGCTTTTTCCTGCTCCTCTTAGCATGATAAAGAAGATTCAAAGAGAGTGAGATGCCAGCTCTTTTCATTCAGTCAGTAGCTTCAATCATTTCTGGACGTTTTTCAATGGCAAAAATCAATGAATATTGTAAATGCACAAACAGTAATTTCTCCGCATTGCAAGGTGCAATTCTGAAATTTTTTGCTTTTTCCTGCTCCTCTTAGCATGATAAAGAAGATTCAAAGAGAGTGAGATGCCAGCTCCTTTCATTCAATCAGTAGCTTCAAACATTTCTGGTATATGAATAACATGATGTTTTTCAATGGCAAAAATCAATGAATATTGTAAATGCACAAACAGTAATTTCTCCGCATTGCAAGGTGCAATTCTGAAATTTTTTGCTTTTTCCTGCTCCTCTTAGCATGATAAAGAAGATTCAAAGAGAGTGAGATGCCAGCTCCTTTCATTCAGTCAGTAGCTTCAATCATTTCTGGACGTTTTTCAATGGCAAAAATCAATGAATATTGTAAATGCACAAACAGTAATTTCTCCGCATTGCAAGGTGCAATTCAAAAATTTTTTGCTTTTTCCTGCTCCTCTTAGCATGATAAAGAAGATTCAAAGAGAGTGAGATGCCAGCTCCTTTCATTCAGTCAGTAGCTTCAATCATTTCTGGACGTTTTTCAATGGCAAAAATCAATGAATATTGTAAATGCACAAACAGTAATTTTTCCGCATTGCAAGGTGCAATTCTGAAATTTTTTGCTTATTCCTGCTCCTCTTAGCATGATAAAGAAGATTCAAAGAGAGTGAGATGCCAGCTCCTTTCATTCAGTCAGTAGCTTCAAACATTTCTGGTATATGAATAACGTTTTTCAATGGCAAAAATCAATGAATATTGTAAATGCACAAACAGTTATTTCCCTTCATTGCAAGGTGCAATTCTGAAATTTTTTGCTTTTTCCTGCTCCTCTTAGCATGATAAAGAAGATTCAAAGAGAGTGAGATGCCAGCTCCTTTCATTCAGTCAGTAGCTTCAATCATTTCTGGACGTTTTTCAATGGCAAAAATCAATGAATATTGTAAATGCACAAACAGTAATTTCTCCGCATTGCAAGGTGCAATTCTGAAATTTTTTGCTTTTTCCTGCTCCTCTTAGCATGATAAAGAAGATTCTAAGAGAGTGAGATGCCAGCTCCTTTCATTCAGTCAGTAGCTTCAATCATTTCTGGACGTTTTTCAATGGCAAAAATCAATGAATATTGTAAATGCACAAACAGTAATTTCTCCGCATTGCAAGGTGCAATTCTGAAATTTTTTGCTTTTTCCTGTTCCTCTTAGCATGATAAAGAAGATTCAAAGAGAGTGAGTTGCCAGCTCCTTTCATTCAGTCAGTAGCTTCAATCATTTCTGGACGTTTCTCAATGGCAAAAATCAATGAATATTGTAAATGCACAAACTGTAATTTCTCCGCATTGCAAGGTGCAATTCTGAAATTTTTTGCTTTTTCCTGCTCCTCTTAGCATGATAAAGAAGATTCAAAGAGAGTGAGATGCCAGCTCCTTTCATTCAGTTAGTAGCTTCAATCATTTCTGGACGTTTTTCAATGGCAAAAATCAATGAATATTGTAAATGCACAAACAGTAATTTCTCCGCATTGCAAGGTGCAATTCTGAAATTTTTTGCTTTTTCCTGCTCCTCTTAGCATGATAAAGAAGATTCAAAGAGAGTGAGATGCCAGCTCCTTTCATTCAGTCAGTACCTTCAATCATTTCTGGACGTTTTTCAATGGCAAAAATCAATGAATATTGTAAATGCACAAACAGTAATTTCTCCGCATTGCAAGGTGCAATTCTGAAATTTTTTGCTTTTTCCCGCTCCTCTTAGCATGATAAAGAAGATTCAAAGAGAGTGAGGTGCCAGCTCCTTTCATTCAGTCAGTAGCTTCAAACATTTCTGGTATATGAATTACATGTTTTTCAATGGCAAAAATCAATGAATATTGTAAATGCACAAACAGTAATTTCTCCGCATTGCAAGGTGCAATTCTGAAATTTTTTGCTTTTTCCTGCTCCTCTTAGCATGATAAAGAAGATTCAAAGAGAGTGAGATGCCAGCTCCTTTCATTCAGTCAGTAGCTTCAATCATTTCTGGACGTTTTTCAATGGCAAAAATCAATGAATATTGTAAATGCACAAACAGTAATTTCTCCGCATTGCAAGGTGCAATTCTGAAATTTTTTGCTTTTTCCTGCTCCTCTTAGCATGATAAAGAAGATTCAAAGAGAGTGAGATGCCAGCTCCTTTCATTCAGTCAGTAGCTTCAATCATTTCTGGACGTTTTTCAATGGCAAAAATCAATGAATATTGTAAATGCACAAAAAGTAATTTCTCCGCATTGCAAGGTGCAATTCTGAAATTTTTTGCTTTTTCCTGCTCCTCTTAGCATGATAAAGAAGATTCAAAGAGAGTGAGATGTCAGCTCCTTTCATTCAGTCAGTAGCTTCAAACATTTCTGGTATATGAATAACATGATGTTTTTCAATGGCAAAAATCAATGAATATTGTAAATGCACAAACAGTAATTTCTCCGCATTGCAAGGTGCAAGTCTGAAATTTTTTGCTTTTTCCTTCTCCTCTTAGCATGATAAAAAAGATTCAAAGAGAGTGAGATGGCAGCTACTTTCATTCAGTCAGTAGCTTCAATCATTTCTGGACGTTTTTCAATGGTAAAAATCAATGAATATTGTAAATGCACAAACAGTAATTTCTCCACATTGCAAGGTGCAATTCTGAAATTTTTTGCTTTTTCCTGCTCCTCTTAGCATGATAAAGAAGATTCAAAGAGAGTGAGATGCCAGCTCCTTTCATTCAGTCAGTAGCTTCAAACATTTCTGGTATATGAATAACATGATGTTTTTCAATGGCAAAAATCAATGAATATTGTAAATGCACAAACAGTAATTTCTCCGCATTGCAAGGTGCAATTCTGAAATTTCTTGCTTTTTCCTGCTCCTCTTAGCATGATAAAGAAGATTCAAAGAGAGTGAGATGCCAGCTCCTTTCATTCAGTCAGTAGCTTCAATCATTTCTGGTATATGAATAACATGATGTTTTTCAATGGCAAAAATCAATGAATATTGTAAATGCACAAACAGTAATTTCTCCGCATTGCAAGGTGCAATTCTGAAATTTTTTGCTTTTTCCTGCTCCTCTTAGCATGATAAAGAAGATTCAAAGAGAGTGAGATGCCAGCTCCTTTCATTCAGTCAGTAGCTTCAATCATTTCTGGACTTTTTTCAACGGCAAAAATCAATGAATATTGTAAATGCACAAACAGTAATTTCTCCGCATTGCAAGGTGCAATTCTGAAATTTTTTGCTTTTTCCTGCTCCTCTTAGCATGATAAAGAAGATTCAAAGAGAGTGAGATGCCAGCTCCTTTCATTCAGTCAGTAGCTTCAATCATTTCTGGACGTTTTTCAATGGCAAAAATCAATGAATATTGTAAATGCACAAACAGTAATTTCTCCGCATTGCAAGGTGCAATTCTGAAATTTTTTGCTTTTTCCTGCTCCTCTTAGCATGATAAAGAAGATTCAAAGAGAGTGAGATGCCAGCTCCTTTCATTCAGTCAGTAGCTTCAAACATTTCTGGTATATGAATAACATGATGTTTTTCAATGGCAAAAATCAATGAATTTTGTAAATGCACAAACAGCAATTTCTCCGCATTGCAAGGTGCAATTCTGAAATTTTTTGCTTTTTCCTGCTCCTCTTAGCATGATAAAGAAGATTCAAAGAGAGTGAGATGCCAGCTCCTTTCATTCAGTCAGTAGCTTCAATCATTTCTGGACGTTTTTCAATGGCAAAAATCAATGAATATTGTAAATGCACAAACAGTAATTTCTCCGCATTGCGAGGTGCAATTCTGAAATTTTTTGCTTTTTCCTGCTCCTCTTAGCATGATAAAGAAGATTCAAAGAGAGTGAGATGCCAGCTCCTTTCATTCAGTCAGTAGCTTCAATCATTTCTGGTATGTGAATAACATGATGTTTTTCAATGGCAAAAATCAATGAATATTGTAAATGCACAAACAGTAATTTCTCCGCATTGCAAGGTGCAATTCTGAAATGTTTTGCTTTTTCCTGCTCCTCTTAGCATGATAAAGAAGATTCA
Organism: Phyllobates terribilis; assembly: GCF_046119375.1. NCBI lineage: Eukaryota > Metazoa > Chordata > Amphibia > Anura > Dendrobatidae > Phyllobates > Phyllobates terribilis. The sequence continues at coordinate 161,078 of NW_027364053.1, read as the reverse complement.
AAGAGATTGAGATGCCAGCTCCTTTCATTCAGTCAGTAGCTTCAAACATTTCTTGTATATGAATAACATGATGTTTTTCAATGGCAAAAATCAATGAATATTGTAAATGCACAAACAGTAATTTCTCCGCATTGCAAGGTGCAATTCTGAAATTTTTTGCTTTTTCCTGCTCCTCTTAGCATGATAAAGAAGATTCAAAGAGAGTGAGATGCCAGCTCCTTTCATTCAGTCAGTAGCTTCAAACATTTCTGGTATATGAATAACATGATGTTTTTCAATGGCAAAAATCAATGAATATTGTAAATGCACAAACAGTAATTTCTCCGCATTGCAAGGTGCAAGTCTGAAATTTTTTGCTTTTTCCTGCTCCTCTTAGCATGATAAAGAAAATTCAAAGAGAGTGAGATGCCAGCTCCTTTCATTCAGTCAGTAGCTTCAAACATTTCTGGTATATGAAAAACATGTTTTTCAATGGCAAAAATCAATGAATATTGTAAATGCACAAACAGTAATATCTCCACATTGCAAGGTGCAATTCTGAAATTTTTAGCTTTTTCCTGTTAATCCTAGCATGATAAAGAAGATTCAAAGAGAGTGAGATGCCAGCTCCTTTCATTCAGTCAGTAGCTTCAAACATTTCTGGACGTTTTTCAATGGCAAAAATCAATGAATATTGTAAATGCACAAACAGTAATATCTCCACATTGCAAGGTGCAATTCTGAAATTTTTTGCTTTTTCCTGTTAATCCTAGCATGATAAAGAAGATTCAAAGAGAGTGAGATACCAGCTCCTTTCATTCAGTCAGTAGCTTCAAACATTTCTGGTATATGAAAAACATGTTTTTCAATGGCAAAAATCAATGAATATTGTAAATGCACAAACAGTAATATCTCCACATTGCAAGGTGCAATTCTGAAATTTTTTGCTTTTTCCTGCTAATCCTAGCATGATAAAGAAGATTCAAAGAGAGTGAGATGCCAGCTAATTTCATTCAGTCAGTAGCTTCAAACATTTCTGGACGTTTTTCAATGGCAAAAATCAATGAATATTGTAAATGCACAAACAGTAATATCTCCACATTGCAAGGTGCAATTCTGAAATTTTTTGCTTTTTCCTGCTAATCCTAGCATGATAAAGAAGATTCAAAGAGAGTGAGATGCCAGCTCCTTTCATTCAGTCAGTAGCTTCAAACATTTCTTGTATATGAAAAACATGTTTTTCAATGGCAAAAATCAATGAATATTGTAAATGCATAAACAGTAATATCTCCACATTGCAAGGTGCAATTCTGAAATTTTTTGCTTTTTCCTGCTAATCCTAGCATGATAAAGAAGATTCAAAGAGAGTGAGATACCAGCTCCTTTCATTCAGTCAGTAGCTTCAAACATTTCTGGACGTTTTTCAATGGCAAAAATCAATGAATATTGTAAATGCACAAACAGTAATATCTCCACATTGCAAGGCGCAATTCTGAAATTTTTTGCTTTTTCCTGTTAATCCTAGCATGATAAAGAAGATTCAAAGAGAGTGAGATGCCAGCTCCTTTCATTCAAGTCAGTAGCTTCAAACATTTCTGGTATATGAAAAACATGTTTTTCAATGGCAAAAATCAATGAATATTGTAAATGCACAAACAGTAATATCTCCACATTGCAAGGTGCAATTCTGAAATTTTTTGCTTTTTCCTGCTTATCCTAGCATGATAAAGAAGATTCAAAGAGAGTGAGATGCCAGCTCCTTTCATTCAGTCAGTAGCTTCAAACATTTCTGGTATATGAAAAACATGTTTTTCAATGGCAAAAATCAATGAATATTGTAAATGCACAAACAGTAATATCTCCACATTGCAGGGTGCAATTCTGAAATTTTTTTGCTTTTTCCTGCTAATCCTAGCATGATAAAGAAGATTCAAAGAGAGTGAGATGCCAGCTCCTTTCATTCAGTCAGTAGCTTCAAACATTTCTGGACGTTTTTCAATGGCAAAATCAATGAATATTGTAAATGCACAAACAGTAATATCTCCACATTGCAAGGTGCAATTCTGAAATTTTTTGCTTTTTCCTGTTAATCCTAGCATGATAAAGAATATTCAAAGACAGTGAGATGCCAGCTCCTTTCATTCAGTCAGTAGCTTCAAACATTTCTGGTATATGAAAAACATGTTTTTCAATGGCAAAAATCAATGAATATTGTAAATGCACAAACAGTAATATCTCCACATTGCAAGGTGCAATTCTGAAATTTTTTGCTTTTTCCTGCTAATCCTAGCATGATAAAGAAGATTCAAAGAGAGTGAGATGCCAGCTCCTTTCATTCCGTCAGTAGCTTCAAACATTTCTGGTATATGAAAAACATGTTTTTCAATGGCAAAAATCAATGAATATTGTAAATGCACAAACAGTAATATCTCCACATTGCAAGGTGCAATTCTGAAATTTTTTGCTTTTTCCTGCTTATCCTAGCATGATAAAGAAGATTCAAAGAGAGTGAGATGCCAGCTCCTTTCATTCAGTCAGTAGCTTCAAACATTTCTGGACGTTTTTCAATGGCAAAATCAATGAATATTGTAAATGCACAAACAGTAATATCTCCACATTGCAGGGTGCAATTCTGAAATTTTTTGCTTTTTCCTGTTAATCCTAGCATGATAAAGAAGATTCAAAGACAGTGAGATGCCAGCTCCTTTCATTCAGTCAGTAGCTTCAAACATTTCTGGTATATGAAAAACATGTTTTTCAATGGCAAAAATCAATGAATATTGTAAATGCACAAACAGTAATATCTCCACATTGCAAGGTGCAATTCTGAAATTTTTTGCTTTTTCCTGCTAATCCTAGCATGATAAAGAAGATTCAAAGAGAGTGAGATGCCAGCTCCTTTCATTCCGTCAGTAGCTTCAAACATTTCTGGTATATGAAAAACATGTTTTTCAATGGCAAAAATCAATGAATATTGTAAATGCACAAACAGTAATATCTCCACATTGCAAGGTGCAATTCTGAAATTTTTTGCTTTTTCCTGCTAATCCTAGCATGATAAAGAAGATTCAAAGAGAGTGAGATGCCAGCTCCTTTCATTCAGTCAGTAGCTTCAAACATTTCTGGACGTTTTTCAATGGCAAAATCAATGAATATTGTAAATGCACAAACAGTAATATCTCCACATTGCAAGGTGCAATTCTGAAATTTTTTGCTTTTTCCTGCTAATCCTAGCATGATAAAGAAGATTCAAAGAGAGTGAGATGCCAGCTAATTTCATTCAGTCAGTAGCTTCAAACATTTCTGGACGTTTTTCAATGGCAAAAATCAATGAATATTGTAAATGCACAAACAGTAATATCTCCACATTGCAAGGTGCAATTCTGAAATTTTTTGCTTTTTCCTGCTAATCCTAGCATGATAAAGAAGATTCAAAGAGAGTGAGATGCCAGCTCCTTTCATTCAGTCAGTAGCTTCAAACATTTCTTGTATATGAAAAACATGTTTTTCAATGGCAAAAATCAATGAATATTGTAAATGCACAAACAGTAATATCTCCACATTGCAAGGTGCAATTCTGAAATTTTTTGCTTTTTCCTGCTAATCCTAGCATGATAAAGAAGATTCAAAGAGAGTGAGATACCAGCTCCTTTCATTCAGTCAGTAGCTTCAAACATTTCTGGACGTTTTTCAATGGCAAAAATCAATGAATATTGTAAATGCACAAACAGTAATATCTCCACATTGCAAGGTGCAATTCTGAAATTTTTTGCTTTTTCCTGTTAATCCTAGCATGATAAAGAAGATTCAAAGAGAGTGAGATGCCAGCTCCTTTCATTCAAGTCAGTAGCTTCAAACATTTCTGGTATATGAAAAACATGTTTTTCAATGGCAAAAATCAATGAATATTGTAAATGCACAAACAGTAATATCTCCACATTGCAAGGTGCAATTCTGAAATTTTTTGCTTTTTCCTGCTTATCCTAGCATGATAAAGAAGATTCAAAGAGAGTGAGATGCCAGCTCCTTTCATTCAGTCAGTAGCTTCAAACATTTCTGGTATATGAAAAACATGTTTTTCAATGGCAAAAATCAATGAATATTGTAAATGCACAAACAGTAAAATCTCCACATTGCAAGGTGCAATTCTGAAATTTTTTTGCTTTTTCCTGCTAATCCTAGCATGATAAAGAAGATTTAAAGAGAGTGAGATGCCAGCTCCTTTCATTCAGTCAGTAGCTTCAAACATTTCTGGACGTTTTTCAATGGCAAAATCAATGAATATTGTAAATGCACAAACAGTAATATCTCCACATTGCAAGGTGCAATTCTGAAATTTTTTGCTTTTTCCTGTTAATCCTAGCATGATAAAGAAGATTCAAAGACAGTGAGATGCCAGCTCCTTTCATTCAGTCAGTAGCTTCAAACATTTCTGGTATATGAAAAACATGTTTTTCAATGGCAAAAATCAATGAATATTGTAAATGCACAAACAGTAATATCTCCACATTGCAAGGTGCAATTCTGAAATTTTTTGCTTTTTCCTGCTAATCCTAGCATGATAAAGAAGATTCAAAGAGAGTGAGATGCCAGCTCCTTTCATTCCGTCAGTAGCTTCAAACATTTCTGGTATATGAAAAACATGTTTTTCAATGGCAAAAATCAATGAATATTGTAAATGCACAAACAGTAATATCTCCACATTGCAAGGTGCAATTCTGAAATTTTTTGCTTTTTCCTGCTAATCCTAGCATGATAAAGAAGATTCAAAGAGAGTGAGATGCCAGCTCCTTTCATTCAGTCAGTAGCTTCAAACATTTCTGGACGTTTTTCAATGGCAAAAATCAATGAATATTGTAAATGCACAAACAGTAATATCTCCACATTGCAAGGTGCAATTCTGAAATTTTTTGCTTTTTCCTGCTAATCCTAGCATGATAAAGAAGATTCAAAGAGAGTGAGATGCCAGCTCCTTTCATTCAGTCAGTAGCTTCAAACATTTCTTGTATATGAAAAACATGTTTTTCAATGGCAAAAATCAATGAATATTGTAAATGCACAAACAGCAATATCTCCACATTGCAAGGTGCAATTCTGAAATTTTTTGCTTTTTCCTGCTAATCCTAGCATGATAAAGAAGATTCAAAGAGAGTGAGATGCCAGCTCCTTTCATTCAGTCAGTAGCTTCAAACATTTCTGGACGTTTTTCAATGGCAAAAATCAATGAATATTGTAAATGCACAAACAGTAATATCTCCACATTGCAAGGTGCAATTCTGAAATTTTTTGCTTTTTCCTGTTAATCCTAGCATGATAAAGAAGATTCAAAGAGAGTGAGATGCCAGCTCCTTTCATTCAGTCAGTAGCTTCAAACATTTCTGGTATATGAAAAACATGTTTTTCAATGGCAAAAATCAATGAATATTGTAAATGCACAAACAGTAATATCTCCACATTGCAAGGTGCAATTCTGAAATTTTTTGCTTTTTCCTGCTAATCCTAGCATGATAAAGAAGATTCAAAGAGAGTGAGATGCCAGCTCCTTTCATTCAGTCAGTAGCTTCAAACATTTCTGGTATATGAAAAACATGTTTTTCAATGGCAAAAATCAATGAATATTGTAAATGCACAAACAGTAATATCTCCACATTGCAAGGTGCAATTCTGAAATTTTTTGCTTTTTCCTGCTAATCCAAGCATGATAAAGAAGATTCAAAGAGAGTGAGATGCCAGCTCCTTTCATTCAGTCAGTAGCTTCAAACATTTCTGGTATATGAATAACATGATGTTTTTCAATGGCAAAAATCAATGAATATTGTAAATGCACAAACAGTAATTTCTCCGCATTGCAAGGTGCAATTCTGAAATTTTTTGCTTTTTCCTGCTCCTCTTAGCATGATAAAGAAGATTCAAAGAGAGTGAGATGCCAGCTCCTTTCATTCAGTCAGTAGCTTCAAACATTTCTGGTATATGAATAACATGATGTTTTTCAATGGCAAAAATCAATGAATATTGTAAATGCACAAACAGTAATTTCTCCGCATTGCAATGTGCAATTCTGAAATTTTTTGCTTTTTCCTGCTCCTCTTAGCATGATAAAGACGATTCAAAGAGAGTGAGATGCCAGCTCCTTTCATTCAGTCAGTAGCTTCAATCATTTCTGGACGTTTTTCAATGGCAAAAATCAATGAATATTGTAAATGCACAAACAGTAATTTCTCCGCATTGCAAGGTGCAATTCTGAAATTTTTTGCTTTTTCCTGCTCCTCTTAGCATGATAAAGAAAATTCAGTGAGATGCCAGCTGCTTTCATTCAGTCAGTAGCTTCAATCATTTCTGGACGTTTTTCAATGGCAAAAATCAATGAATATTGTAAATGCACAAACAGTAATATCTCCACATTGCAAGGTGCAATTCTGAAATTTTTTGCTTTTTCCTGTTAATCCTAGCATGATAAAGAAGATTCAAAGAGAGTGAGATGCCAGCTCCTTTCATTCAGTCAGTAGCTTCAAACATTTCTGGTATATGAAAAACATGTTTTTCAATGGCAAAAATCAATGAATATTGTAAATGCACAAACAGTAATATCTCCACATTGCAAGGTGCAATTCTGAAATTTTTTGCTTTTTCCTGCTAATCCAAGCATGATAAAGAAGATTCAAAGAGAGTGAGATGCCAGCTCCTTTCATTCAGTCAGCAGCTTCAAACATTTCTGGTATATGAATAACATGATGTTTTTCAATGGCAAAAATCAATGAATATTGTAAATGCACAAACAGTAATTTCTCCGCATTGCAAGGTGCAATTCTGAAATTTTTTGCTTTTTCCTGCTCCTCTTAGCATGATAAAGAAGATTCAAAGAGAGTGAGATGCCAGCTCCTTTCATTCAGTCAGTAGCTTCAAACATTTCTGGTATATGAATAACATGATGTTTTTCAATGGCAAAAATCAATGAATATTGTAAATGCACAAACAGTAATTTCTCCGCATTGCAAGGTGCAATTCTGAAATTTTTTGCTTTTTCCTGCTCCTCTTAGCATGATAAAGAAGATTCAAAGAGAGTGAGATGCCAGCTCCTTTCGTTCAGTCAGTAGCTTCAATCATTTCTGGACGTTTTTCAAAGGCAAAAATCATTGAATATTGTAAATGCACAAACAGTAATTTCTCCGCATTGCAAGGTGCAATTCTGAAATTTTTTACTTTTTCCTGCTCCTCTTAGCATGATAAAGAAGATTCAAAGAGAGTGAGATGCCAGCTCCTTTCATTCAGTCAGTAGCTTCAATCATTTCTGGTATATGAATAACATGATGTTTTTCAATGGCAAAAATCAATGAATATTGTAAATGCACAAACAGTAATTTCTCCGCATTGCAAGGTGCAATTCTGAAGTTTTTTGCTTTTTCCTGCTCCTCTTAGCATGATAAAGAAGATTCACAGAGAGTGAGATGCCAGCTCCTTTCATTCAGTCAGTAGCTTCAATCATTTCTGGACGTTTTTCAATGGCAAAAATCATTGAATATTGTAAATGCACAAACAGTAATTTCTCCGCATTGCAAGGTGCAATTCTGAAATTTTTTACTTTTTCCTGCTCCTCTTAGCATGATAAAGAAGATTCAAAGAGAGTGAGATGCCAGCTCCTTTCATTCAGTCAGTAGCTTCAATCATTTCTGGTATATGAATAACATGATGTTTTTCAATGGCAAAAATCAATGAATATTGTAAATGCACAAACAGTAATTTCTCCGCATTGCAAGGTGCAATTCTGAAATTTTTTGCTTTTTCCTGCTCCTCTTAGCATAATAAAGAAGATTCAAAGAAAGTGAGATGCCAGCTCCTTTCATTCAGTCAGTAGCTTCAATCATTTCTGGACGTTTTTCAATGGCAAACATCAATGAATATTGTAAATGCACAAACAGTAATTTCTTCGCATTGCAAGGTGCAATTCTGAAATTTTTTGCTTTTTCCTGCTCCTCTTAGCATGATAAACAAGATTCAAAGAGAGTGAGATGCCAGCTCCTTTCATTCAGTCAGTAGCTTCAATCATTTCTGGACGTTTTTCAATGGCAAAAATCAATGAATATTGTAAATGCACAAACAGTAATTTCTCCGCATTGCAAGGTGCAATTCTGAAATTTTTTACTTTTTCCTGCTCCTCTTAGCATGATAAAGAAGATTCAAAGAGAGTGAGATGCCAGCTCCTTTCATTCAGTCAGTAGCTTCAAACATTTCTGGTATATGAATAACATGATGTTTTTCAATGGCAAAAATCAATGAATATTGTAAATGCACAAACAGTAATTTCTCCGCATTGCAAGGTGCAATTCTGAAATTTTTTGCTTTTTCCTGCTCCTCTTAGCATGATAAAGAAGATTCAAAGAGAGTGAGATGGGGCGTGGCTTAGGCACAGACCAAGATGGCAGCATAGGTCTGTGCTCCTTGAGGGCTATAATCATAAAGCGACGATAAAAGCAACTTAAGAGGATTTATTCACTCAACTTTTACATGGACAAACTTCTTACAGCCTAAGGATCATCTGGATATTGAAAAAACTTTCCCTGACCCGTTATTCTGGGAGTTTTAACATGCGGAAGCAGTGAGGTGCGTCCTTGATTTCATTCCAGTCGTGGGTATTGCGACATAGACCTGCAGGCTTGCAGGTTTGCGTGTCTCTGCAAAGGGACCCCCACCGCTCCCTACCTCCGGTCTTCAGAGCGCTGCTCACCGGGGGTTACTGAATAGACTGTGCAGGATTTATATTTTGAAGCCGGCGGCACCAGAGCCCCGTGAATCAGCTGATCGCTATATGCTGAGAAAACCTCTACTGACCCGGCACCCAGAATAGCCCCACTGAGGAGGATCAGATATCGGATACCATCTACAGGCTGTCTTCATCGGGTAATCAGCCCCCTGCAACATAAGTAGAGACCTACCTTGAAACCGTGGGGGCACACAGTCGTGCCCTGGATTGGTCCCCCCGTGCTGGCAAGCTGCTTTTGTCCTGTCGGCAAGTCGCGCGGCTCTGCTGCTGTGAGGTGCCGGTGGTTGCGAGACGAGTCGGCTCTGTACATCAGCCTATGCAGTTTCTGCAAAAAGAAATATGGACTGAGTCCTGACCGGACCTTGTTCAGCTACACTATTACACCGGATCACTGCCCTGTAAACTGCCCCGACCTTCAATCCACCCAGCTGACAACTGCGACCGGTGGCAGGTCTCCTGCAGAGATATCACCGCCCGGCGCTGTACCACCCTGCTATCAGCTGCGACCAGTGACAGGATTCCGGAAGTTAAAACACCGGCCGGCTTGTGGAGGATCGCGGACCCCAAGGACCCCCGGATCTACAATCAAGTAAAGGGACCGGGAGTCCGGAGCACTAAGAAACTTGACAAGACCCCGCTCCCATAGAAGGATTGACCCACCGATACCAAGCTACGGGACCCTTCCTGCTCCAGGACGCCGGCGGCAGCCCGAAGACCCGGCCTTGCTCACAGCTGACGCGGCTATACAGAGGACCCGTCCGGAGCGGAACTGCACTCTCCATTTAACAAGGTTAGATAAGCCCTGGCTGACGCCAGGGCTCCTACCGTGACTCAGTGGGGCTGCTGACTGAGGTCTGGTGGCGGCGGTGTCCCCTTTTCTTTTGCGGAGCGATTCTGTCCCTCTCTCCCTCCTGCTGCCGGGCGCTGCTTGTGTCTGCGGCCGGGCTCCCTGCTCTGTGCGGCTGTTCCCTGGGTTCAGGGGCTGTTCCGGGGGTGGTCGTGCCCCCTCCTCTGCTCCGGAGCCGCTCTGCTCCTGTCTTTCCTCAGCAGACCGACACCGCCGGTGTAAAGGGCTGGTAGCTCCGCAACACACGGGGCTGATTTGCCGGCGGCGGTATCTCCTTCCTGCTGCTGGGGGGGCCGCTTTGCTCCTCCCTGCCTTTGACTGACAGGTGCCACCGGTCCCCACGCTCTGCTCCAGTTATATTCCCCCTGTGCCGCTCTGCTAACTGTGTCCCTCCGGTGTCTGGTCCCTGCAGACCCTTGTGACTGCCTCCCCCTCCTGTAGTAGCGCCGCTGAGCTTTGATCTTGCTTCTGGTCCCTAGCTGCAGCAGCTCCGCTATCCTCCACTGCCCTATACTCACAATCAGCTGATAACTTCAAATTCTCCCGCCCCCTGATGTAGCATCGCTCTGCACTGCTGTCCATGGTGCTGATCTTGTGTCAGTGCTGATACAGAGGTCTATTAAATACCAAACGGTTTTGCACTGCTGTCCATGGTGCTGATCTTGTATCAGTGCTGATTCTGCACTGCTGTCCATGGTGCTGATCTTGTTTCAATGCTGATATAGAGGTCTATTAAATACCAAACGGTGTATTATCATCTGGACTGTGAGACTTGATCCTGTGGGGAGGGGGGGGATAGGAGGACCTGTCTCTACCTTCATATATATATACTGTGACTACGCTACTTGATATATATATCACAGTTGGTGCCCATGGAACTCTACAGATCTGCAAGCCTTCATAATAATTAGTTTCCTGCTAAAACTATATGTGCCTTTTATTTTCATCCCTCAGGTCAATTTCATTATTTCTTTTGATACTTTGGATTGTGATTTATATTTAAAGGTTTACATTCTAGGGGGTTCATAACTCTACAGTTTTTTGTATTGATTGTCTTTTGTTGGAATGATATTTGTTTAACGCAAATTTCTTCTAGCCATTGTTTCCAGACATTTTGCAACTCTAAAGTTTTTGGCCCTCTCTTTAGGTCAATTATTTCTAGTGTCATTTTAGTATTTTCTATATATATTCACCCATAGGTCTGATATCTTATAATGGCGGCTAATAAAAAAAATACCCAAAAATCTTTGGAAGCTCCCCTTAAAACTAGTGTGGTAAGAGCAAAGTCCTCCCAACGCTTTTCATTTTCAAACCCTTCAGAAGATGATGTCAATACCATTAGCCCACTTAAGTCCAGATCACCTCATAGAAATCCTGAAGACAGACAGAGTTCTAAAATAAGCTCTCCCACCAAACAATCTTCTAAAAGTCTATTATCTCCAAAACCACAGAGAATTCCTGATGCTAAACCTGCCCCTTCTACCGTAATTAAAGAAAAAAAAGTGGAAGAGATGGATATTTCCATCTCATCAAAAAGAAGGGATCCAGGTACCTGGAGCAACAAATATTCTGCACTGGCTACGAGTTCGGAGGAGGAATCATCGGACACGTCTCCCAATCCTAGTCCAGATAAGAGACGTGCTAAAAAGGACGTCTCCCCTTCGTCCTCAGACCCTACGCCTAGTGTCCCGGCCAAAATACCCATTTCTCAAGAGTTGGGAAATACCGACCTTGGTTCATATCTGGACAATCTTTTAAAGACGATTGACAGAAATATGAAACTGGGTTTTGAGAAACAGGTAGACACCATGAAATCTACTTTGGAAGCTTTTGGAGTTAAATTGGAGGAAAACACTAAAAGACTTGAAAAGGTGGAGGGTAAGGTAGAGTCTGTCTCTTCTGATAATTTAGAAATTAAATCCGAGCTCAAAAGACTTAGATTAAAAGTTGCGGATTTGGAGGACAGGAGTAGGAGAAATAATTTGAAGATTAGAGGCATATCTGAGGATGTTTCTCCCTCAGATATCTCGGCTTTTCTCAAAGACTTATTTCACAAGACAATCCCATCCCTTTCTGAGCAGGATCTTATCATTGATAGGGCCCATCGCTTATTTCGTCCGACCTCCATTTCCTCGGATCTTCCTAGGGATGTAATAGCTAGGTTACATTTTTTCTCGACCAAAGAGAGAATTTTGAATTATATTAGGGAAAACAGGACTTTTCCAGAGCCTTTCTCGCACCTAAAAATCTTCTCAGATTTTTCCAAAGAAACCATGGATGCGAGAAGGTCATACAAATTGACAACAGATAGACTGAGGGATATGAATATCCCGTATAGGTGGGGCTTTCCAGTAAAGTTGCTGATTTTCTTTAAGGGGGAAACATTTACTCTTACAGATCCTGATGAAGGCCCTAAATTTTTTGATTTTATAAGGGACATTCCTTATAAGGTTACAAAGGCACCCCACCGCTGAAATGAGAAATACTACTCCCTCGGGAGCCCTCTTCAAAAATAAACTCATCCTTCTACCTCACCTAACATGTTATACTAGATTTATTATTCTTCTTCACATTTAGCCTTCGTAGTTGTCCACATTATTTTTCCCCCCCAATCTGAGGGAGAACCTTTACGGTAAAGGTTCCCTCAGGAGATTTTTGGATTCGTTTTTTTTTTTCTTTTCTCTTTGAATATCTGGTTATTGTTATTACTATTTTTGTATTAGTATTGGAGATATTGTATTCCAGCTTTGATTGTCGGTTGATTTTATTTGGGAATTTGTTGGACCAACTGACCCCTCTCTTTTTGGCCTTTTCTGATTACAAATTTACCTATGCCCATCAAGATCATCACCTATAATGTAAGAGGCCTAAACAGTCCTAATAAGAGATTCTCCCTTTGGAAGGAATTGGGTTATCTTGGTGCTGATGTTGCGTGTCTTCAGGAGACAAGGTTTGCCGAGGGGAAACACCCTACCTTCACCCACAAGCGCTACCCTCATATATTTGAATCTACTAGCGACCGGAAAAAAGCCGGTGTAGCTACAGTGATCAAGGATTCTGTCCCATTTGAGTTTTTAGATCAACATAAGGATGTCAATGGAAGGTTTCATATATTGCTCTGTAAACTGAATAATCATGAGTGCACTGTTATTAACGTATACGCCCCAAATAAAAAGCAAATACCCTTTTTGAACAAGGTTTTTAGGAAGGTTGAAGAGGTTAGGAGAGGAGAGTTGATTTTTTTAGGAGACTTCAACATGGTCCCGGACGGGCATATGGACTCCTCCTCCCCCAGCCGCCACCTATACCCGACGCTAAATAATTGGCTTTATAAAAATGAACTATTTGATACATTTAGATGTCTGCAAACTACTTCCAAAGAGTTCTCCCATTTTTCGGATGCGCACCAAACGGCCTCTAGAATTGACTTAATAGTTACTGATGTCTTTTCTTTACCCAAATTTTCTAACGTATCTATAGGCCACAGATCTCTATCAGATCATGCCCCTACGTCATGTGAAATTCATATTGGTCCTCTTATTAAAAATGGATTTCTTTGGAAATGTAGGTCTTCACTTATTCATAACCCCAAAAACAAAAAAATTATTGAAAAAGCTATTTCCGACTATTTTAGGGAAAACGATACCCCAGATTTGACCAATCCCTTTTCCAGCTGGTGTGCTCACAAAGCAGTCATTCGTGGAGTGCTAATGCAGATATCCTCTTCTGAAAAAAAAGAAAAAAGATCAAAAATTAATTCTCTTCAAAAACTGATTAGGGAAAAAGAACTTGAGCAAATTAATCTTCCTTCCCCTTCCCCAATAATTCAAAAAGAGCTGTCAAATTTAAGGATAGAGCTAAAATCAGAAATTTCTTCCTCTTATGATGCGATTATTCGAAAATCAAAATTTAATTACTATGCGGCTCTAAATAAACCGACCCGCTTTATGGCTCGCTTAGTTAAATGTAAAAGAGCAATTAATAGAATAGATAAAATAAAAAATAATAGTGGAATAACGTTTTGTCACCCTAAAGATATAGTGAACCAGTTTGCAGACTTTTACAAAAAACTCTACAACATTAAAACTGACCCTCTAATTCCTCATCCTCATCCAGACGCAATCAACAAATTTTTAGCCTCCATTAACCTACCAAAATTGAACCCTCTGGACCACGAGTCATTGAACAAGCCTTTCTCTAACCTTGAAATTATTAACACAATAAAGCAACTTAAAGCTTTCAAGGCCCCGGGTCCAGATGGGTTCATTAACGAATATTATAAAACCTTTTGTGACCTACTTTCTCTCCCCCTCACGAAAATTTTCAATCATGCTTCCTCAATAAGCTCCTTCCCCTCAGAAATGCTGGAAGCTACCATTACCCTAATACCCAAGTCTAAGGAAGAGAGAGATAATGTTAAAAATTATAGGCCCATTTCGCTAATTAACACTGACATCAAGATATACTCGAAAATTCTGGCCAATCGTTTATCGACTATTCTCCCATCTCTCATCAATGACGACCAAATTTGCTTCGTTGGTGGGAGACAAGCTACTGATGGCTCTAGAAGACTCCTGAATATTATTAAGGTGATAAATACGGCGAAACTCCCAGCCTCGTTGCTTGCTTTAGATGCTGAAAAAGCTTTCGACAGGTTAAATTGGCTATACCTTAAACTCACCCTTATTAAATTTGGCTTTGATAACAATTTTCTCTCTTCAATTATGGCCCTATATTCCAACCCCCAAGCTAAAATCTATGTTAATAACTATCTCTCAAATCCAATTCCTATTACAAACGGTACTAGACAGGGTTGCCCGCTTTCCCCCCTTCTTTTTGTCTTGGCTATGGAGCCCCTTGCTCAGAGGATTAGAGAAAATACTGACATTAGGGGGATATCTACCCCATCTCGAGAATTTAAAATTGGCCTCTTTGCGGATGATGTTATGCTTTCCTTGCTGGACCCAGTAAATTCGGTTGCGGAGGTTTCAAAGGTTCTAGAACTATTCTCTCAGATTTCTTATTTTAAAATTAACAATGAGAAGTCTAAACTTTTGAATATTAATCTGGACCGCCAGACGAGAGAGGTTTTACACTCAAGATTTTCCTTTGGTCTGGCTAAACGCAATCTGACTTATTTGGGGATCAGTATTGGTAAATCTATTAATTCAACAATCTCTGACAATCTGGTTCTGATTGATGACATCGTCCGCGGAGATTTGATGGATTTTATGAAAAGAGATTTGTCGTGGTGGGGTAGAGTCCTCTCTATCAAGATGTTTGTTCTTCCCAAAATTTTGTATTTTTTCCGCAACCTACCTTTATCTATTTCCCATATCTTTGTTCAAAAAATTCAAAATCAGATTAATTCTTATGTCTGGGATAATAAACGTGCGAGGATATCTGCTGATATATTGTACAAGAATAAAAGTAACGGAGGTCTGAGCCATCCTAATATTTCCGCTTACTATCTGGCAAACCTTATCAAACAGAGCAGTTACTGGTTTAATTCTGACAGCCTCCCAGCTTGGATGATTCTGGAGACCTTCTTAAATAACGGTTCTTCTCCTCGTGAATTGTTACTCAGGCATCTCTTTAGACAGTGTACTCATGATTCTTCCCACCCTATTTTCCAGGCGATCATTGACGCCTGGAAAAAAATCACCAAAAAAAAGAAAAAGAATCCTTTAAGAGATTCTGATATGGATAAGCTTTCCCTTGTCAAAAAATTTCCAATTGGTTTTGTTGCTGATCTGTATAACTCTTCCATTCCAGATCAATGGGACATTAAAGGGTTAAGGAAAATTGGAGACTTGTATGAAGCTTCTGTCTTTATCCCTTTCCAAATTCTTAAGAAAAGATTCAATTTGCCTTTTTCTGATTTCTTTTTATACTCTCATTTAAAGAGCATTATTCTGGAATTCATTTCTAGCAAATTTATCGTTTCCGAAATCTCGGTGAACCTGTTAAGTAACCCATCCCATAAGATTTTTTGGAGCCTGAGACACCTATATAACAGCTTCAATAATGACCTCTCTTTCCAAAAACATCTTTACATGATTCGATGGGAAAAGGACCTAAAACTCAATTTCCAATCCGACCAATGGGAGAATGCTCTTCTTTTCTCACAAGCCTCTAATATATCTATGCCCTTACAAGAGGCCTACTTCAAAATTTTAACCAGATGGTACTACACTCCAATCAGGCTCCACTATATAAAGCCCAGCAACTCTCCCCTCTGTTGGAGGGAGTGCGGCCTTAGGGGAGATCTGTTACATCTCTTTTGGAGCTGCCCTAAAATCCGCAATCTATGGGCTCAGATCTCTTCTTTGGTAGATGATCTCTTGGGCAGACCACTAATATTGACCCCTCAAAGGGCTTTACTATCCTTGGATCTTGAATCATACAAGTCGTTTGAAAGATCTTTGGTGATTCATTTATTCTCAGTTTGTAAGAATACATTGGCTTTTTATTGGAGAAAGTCACATGTCCCCACTTTGGAGGACTTAGTTGATAAGATGAATCTCCATAGAATATTTGAACTCAGATTTGCCCTTATTAACAATAATTTACTTAAATTTTCTAAGAAGTGGGATATTTGGTCCATTAAGTTCCCTCAACCATCTCATAATGCTGGAATATCTTAATAGGTGTTACATGTTTAGCTTATTAATATGTTTAATTTTGCTAATATGATAGTAGTGTGTGTTTAATTGTTCAAGTTATCTATTATCGTGTTTATTATTTGACGAACAAATTTCTCCCACCTTCCCTGATTATTCCATTCCCGTTTGTACCCTTTCCCTTCCCCTTCCTCGGAATTACCCCTTCCCACGAATATTCTTATTTCACTACTTTATGCTACGATTGTTATTCCCCTGTTAAACTGTTTATTAAAAATAAAAAAAATATGGTAAAACAAAGAGAGTGAGATGCCAGCTCCTTTCGTTCAGTCAGTAGCTTCAATCATTTCTGGACGTTTTTCAAAGGCAAAAATCATTGAATATTGTAAATGCACAAACAGTAATTTCTCCGCATTGCAAGGTGCAATTCTGAAATTTTTTACTTTTTCCTGCTCCTCTTAGCATGATAAAGAAGATTCAAAGAGAGTGAGATGCCAGCTCCTTTCATTCAGTCAGTAGCTTCAATCATTTCTGGTATATGAATAACATGATGTTTTTCAATGGCAAAAATCAATGAATATTGTAAATGCACAAACAGTAATTTCTCCGCATTGCAAGGTGCAATTCTGAAGTTTTTTGCTTTTTCCTGCTCCTCTTAGCATGATAAAGAAGATTCACAGAGAGTGAGATGCCAGCTCCTTTCATTCAGTCAGTAGCTTCAATCATTTCTGGACGTTTTTCAATGGCAAAAATCATTGAATATTGTAAATGCACAAACAGTAATTTCTCCGCATTGCAAGGTGCAATTCTGAAATTTTTTACTTTTTCCTGCTCCTCTTAGCATGATAAAGAAGATTCAAAGAGAGTGAGATGCCAGCTCCTTTCATTCAGTCAGTAGCTTCAATCATTTCTGGTATATGAATAACATGATGTTTTTCAATGGCAAAAATCAATGAATATTGTAAATGCACAAACAGTAATTTCTCCGCATTGCAAGGTGCAATTCTGAAATTTTTTGCTTTTTCCTGCTCCTCTTAGCATAATAAAGAAGATTCAAAGAAAGTGAGATGCCAGCTCCTTTCATTCAGTCAGTAGCTTCAATCATTTCTGGACGTTTTTCAATGGCAAACATCAATGAATATTGTAAATGCACAAACAGTAATTTCTCCGCATTGCAAGGTGCAATTCTGAAATTTTTTGCTTTTTCCTGCTCCTCTTAGCATGATAAACAAGATTCAAAGAGAGTGAGATGCCAGCTCCTTTCATTCAGTCAGTAGCTTCAATCATTTCTGGACGTTTTTCAATGGCAAAAATCAATGAATATTGTAAATGCACAAACAGTAATTTCTCCGCATTGCAAGGTGCAATTCTGAAATTTTTTACTTTTTCCTGCTCCTCTTAGCATGATAAAGAAGATTCAAAGAGAGTGAGATGCCAGCTCCTTTCATTCAGTCAGTAGCTTCAAACATTCCTGGTATATGAATAACATAATGTTTTTCAATGGCAAAAATCAATGAATATTGTAAATGCACAAACAGTAATTTCTCCGCATTGCAAGGTGCAATTCTGAAATTTTTTGCTTTTTCCTGCTCCTCTTAGCATGATAAAGAAGATTCAAAGAGAGTGAGATGCCAGCTCCTTTCATTCAGTCAGTAGCTTCAATCATTTCTGGACGTTTTTCAATTGCAAAAATCAATGAATATTGTAAATGCACAAACAGTAATTTCTCCGCATTGCAAGGTGCAATTCTGAAATTTTTTGCTTTTTCCTGCTCCTCTTAGCATGATAAAGAAGATTCAAAGAGAGTGAGATGCCAGCTCCTTTCATTCAGTCAGTAGCTTCAAACATTTCTGGTATATGAATAACATGATGTTTTTCAATGGCAAAAATCAATGAATATTGTAAATGCACAAACAGTAATTTCTCCGCATTGCAAGGTGCAATTCTGAAATTTTTTGCTTTTTCCTGCTCCTCTTAGCATGATAAAGAAGATTCAAAGAGAGTGAGATGCCAGCTCCTTTCATTCAGTCAGTAGCATCAATCATTTCTGGTATATGAATAACATGATGTTTTTCAATGGCAAAAATCAATGAATATTGTAAATGCACAAACAGTAATTTCTCCGCATTGCAAGGTGCAATTCTGAAATTTTTTGCTTTTTCCTGCTCCTCTTAGCATGATAAAGAAGATTCAAAGAGAGTGAGATGCCAGCTCCTTTCGTTCAGTCAGTAGCTTCAATCATTTCTGGACGTTTTTCAAAGGCAAAAATCATTGAATATTGTAAATGCACAAACAGTAATTTCTCCGCATTGCAAGGTGCAATTCTGAAATTTTTTACTTTTTCCTGCTCCTCTTAGCATGATAAAGAAGATTCAAAGAGAGTGAGATGCCAGCTCCTTTCATTCAGTCAGTAGCTTCAATCATTTCTGGTATATGAATAACATGATGTTTTTCAATGGCAAAAATCAATGAATATTGTAAATGCACAAACAGTAATTTCTCCGCATTGCAAGGTGCAATTCTGAAATTTTTTGCTTTTTCCTGCTCCTCTTAGCATGATAAAGAAGATTCAAAGAGAGTGAGATGCCAGCTCCTTTCATTCAGTCAGTAGCTTCAATCATTTCTGGACGTTTTTCAATGGCAAAAATCATTGAATATTGTAAATGCACAAACAGTAATTTCTCCGCATTGCAAGGTGCAATTCTGAAATTTTTTACTTTTTCCTGCTCCTCTTAGCATGATAAAGAAGATTCAAAGAGAGTGAGATGCCAGCTCCTTTCATTCAGTCAGTAGCTTCAATCATTTCTGGTATATGAATAACATGATGTTTTTCAATGGCAAAAATCAATGAATATTGTAAATGCACAAACAGTAATTTCTCCGCATTGCAAGGTGCAATTCTGAAATTTTTTGCTTTTTCCTGCTCCTCTTAGCATGATAAAGAAGATTCAAAGAGAGTGAGATGCCAGCTCCTTTCATTCAGTCAGTAGCTTCAATCATTTCTGGACGTTTTTCAATGGCAAAAATCAATGAATATTGTAAATGCACAAACAGTAATTTCTCCGCATTGCAAGGTGCAATTCTGAAATTTTTTGCTTTTTCCTGCTCCTCTTAGCATGATAAACAAGATTAAAAGAGAGTGAGATGCCAGCTCCTTTCATTCAGTCAGTAGCTTCAATCATTTCTGGACGTTTTTCAATGGCAAAAATCAATGAATATTGTAAATGCACAAACAGTAATTTCTCCGCATTGCAAGGTGCAATTCTGAAATTTTTTGCTTTTTCCTGCTCCTCTTAGCATGATAAAGAAGATTCAAAGAGAGTGAGATGCCAGCTCCTTTCATTCAGTCAGTAGCTTCAAACATTCCTGGTATATGAATAACATGATGTTTTTCAATGGCAAAAATCAATGAATATTGTAAATGCACAAACAGTAATTTCTCCGCATTGCAAGGTGCAATTCTGAAATTTTTTGCTTTTTCCTGCTCCTCTTAGCATGATAAAGAAGATTCAAAGAGAGTGAGATGCCAGCTCCTTTCATTCAGTCAGTAGCTTCAATCATTTCTGGACGTTTTTCAATTGCAAAAATCAATGAATATTGTAAATGCACAAACAGTAATTTCTCCGCATTGCAAGGTGCAACTCTGAAATTTTTTGCTTTTTCCTGCTCCTCTTAGCATGATAAAGAAGATTCAAAGAGAGTGAGATGCCAGCTCCTTTCATTCAGTCAGTAGCTTCAATCATTTCTGGTATATGAATAACGTGATGTTTTTCAATGGCAAAAATCAATGAATATTGTAAATGCACAAACAGTAATTTCTCCGCATTGCAAGGTGCAATTCTGAAATTTTTTGCTTTTTCCTGCTCCTCTTAGCATGATAAAGAAGATTCAAAGAGAGTGAGATGCCAGCTCCTTTCATTCAGTCAGTAGCTTCAAACATTTCTGGTATATGAATAACATGATGTTTTTCAATGGCAAAAATCAATGAATATTGTAAATGCACAAACAGTAATTTCTCCGCATTGCAAGGTGCAATTCTGAAATTTTTTGCTTTTTCCTGCTCCTCTTAGCATGATAAAGAAGATTCAAGGAGAGTGAGATGCCAGCTCCTTTCATTCAGTCAGTAGCTTCAAACATTTCTGGTATATGAATAACATGATGTTTTTCAATGGCAAAAATCAATGAATATTGTAAATGCACAAACAGTAATTTCTCCGCATTGCAAGGTGCAATTCTGAAATTTTTTGCTTTAACCTGCTCCTCTTAGCATGATAAAGAAGATTCAAAGAGAGTGAGATGCCAGCTCCTTTCATTCAGTCAGTAGCTTCAATCATTTCTGGACGTTTTTCAATGGCAAAAATCATTGAATATTGTAAATGCACAAACAGTAATTTCTCCGCATTGCAAGGTGCAATTCTGAAATTTTTTACTTTTTCCTGCTCCTCTTAGCATGATAAAAAGATTCAAAGAGAGTGAGATGCCAGCTCCTTTCATTCAGTCAGTAGCTTCAATCATTTCTGGTATATGAATAACATGATGTTTTTCAATGGCAAAAATCAATGAATATTGTAAATGCACAAACAGTAATTTCTCCGCATTGCAAGGTGCAATTCTGAGATTTTTTGCTTTTTCTTGCTCCTCTTAGCATGATAAAGAAGATTCAAAGAGAGTGAGATGCCAGCTCCTTTCATTCAGTCAGTAGCTTCAATCATTTCTGGACGTTTTTCAATGGCAAAAATCAATGAATATTCTAAATGCACAAACAGTAATTTCTCCGCATTGCAAGGTGCAATTCTGAAATTTTTTGCTTTTTCCTGCTCCTCTTAGCATGATAAACAAGATTCAAAGAGAGTGAGATGCCAGCTCCTTTCATTCAGTCAGTAGCTTCAATCATTTCTGGACGTTTTTCAATGGCAAAAATCAATGAATATTGTAAATGCACAAACAGTAATTTCTCCGCATTGCAAGGTGCAATTCTGAAATTTTTTGCTTTTTCCTGCTCCTCTTAGCATGATAAAGAAGATTCAAAGAGAGTGAGAAGCCAGCTCCTTTCATTCAGTCAGTAGCTTCAATCATTTCTGGACGTTTTTCAATGGCAAAAATCAATGAATATTGTAAATGCACAAACAGTAATTTCTCCGCATTGCAAGGTGCAATTCTGAAATTTTTTGCTTTTTCCTGCTCCTCTTAGCATGATAAAGAAGATTCAAAGAGAGTGAGATGCCAGCTCCTTTCATTCAGTCAGTAGCTTCAATCATTTCTGGTATATGAATAACATGATGTTTTTCAAAGGCAAAAATCAATGAATATTGTAAATGCACAAACAGTAATTTCTCCGCATTGCAAGGTGCAATTCTGAAATTTTTTGCTTTTTCCTGCTCCTCTTAGCATGATAAAGAAGATTCAAAGAGAGTGAGATGCCAGCTCCTTTCATTCAGTCAGTAGCTTCAATCATTTCTGGACGTTTTTCAATGGCAAAAATCAATGAATATTGTAAATGCACAAACAGTAATTTCTCCGCATTGCAAGGTGCAATTCTGAAATTTTTTGCTTTTTCCTGCTCCTCTTAGCATGATAAAGAAGATTCAAAGAGAGTGAGATGCCAGCTCCTTTCATTCAGTCAGTAGCTTCAATCATTTCTGGACGTTTTTCAATGGCAAAAATCAATGAATATTGTAAATGCACAAACAGTAATTTCTCCGCATTGCAAGGTGCAATTCTGAAATTTTTTGCTTTTTCCTGCTCCTCTTAGCATGATAAAAAAGATTCAAAGAGAGTGAGATGCCAGCTCCTTTCATTCAGTCAGTAGCTTCAAACATTTCTGGTATATGAATAACATGATGTTTTTCAATGGCAAAAATCAATGAATATTGTAAATGCACAAACAGTAATTTCTCCGCATTGCAAGGTGCAATTCTGAATTTTTTTGCTTTTTCCTGCTCCTCATAGCATGATAAAGAATATTCAAAGAGAGTGAGACGCCAGCTCCTTTCGTTCAGTCAGTAGCTTCAATCATTTCTGGACGTTTTTCAATGGCAAAAATCATTGAATATTGTAAATGCACAAACAGTAATTTCTCCGCATTGCAAGGTGCAATTCTGAAATTTTTTACTTTTTCCTGCTCCTCTTAGCATGATAAAGAAGATTCAAAGAGAGTGAGATGCCAGCTCCTTTCATTCAGTCAGTAGCTTCAATCATTTCTGGTATATGAATAACATGATGTTTTTCAATGGCAAAAATCAATGAATATTGTAAATGCACAAACAGTAATTTCTCCGCATTGCAAGGTGCAATTCTGAAATTTTTTGCTTTTTCCTGCTCCTCTTAGCATGATAAAGAAGATTCAAAGAGAGTGAGATGCCAGCTCCTTTCATTCAGTCAGTAGCTTCAATCATTTCTGGACGTTTTTCAATGGCAAAAATCAACGAATATTGTAAATGCACAAACAGTAATTTCTCCGCATTGCAAGGTGCAATTCTGAAATTTTTTGCTTTTTCCTGCTCCTCTTAGCATGATAAAGAAGATTCAAAGAGAGTGAGATGCCAGCTCCTTACATTCAGTCAGTAGCTTCAATCATTTCTGGTAAATGAATAACATGATGTTTTTCAATGGCAAAAATCAATGAATATTGTAAATGCACAAACAGTAATTTCTCCGCATTGCAAGGTGCAATTCTGAAATTTTTTGCTTTTTCCTGCTCCTCTTAGCATGATAAAGAAGATTCAAAGAGAGTGAGATGCCAGCTCCTTTCATTCAGTCAGTAGCTTCAATCATTTCTGGACGTTTTTCAATGGCAAAAATCATTGAATATTGTAAATGCACAAACAGTAATTTCTCCGCATTGCAAGGTGCAATTCTGAAATTTTTTACTTTTTCCTGCTCCTCTTTGCATGATAAAGAAGATTCAAAGAGAGTGAGATGCCAGCTCCTTTCATTCAGTCAGTAGCTTCAATCATTTCTGGTATATGAATAACATGATGTTTTTCAATGGCAAAAATCAATGAATATTGTAAATGCACAAACAGTAATTTCTCCGCATTGCAAGGTGCAATTCTGAAATTTTTTGCTTTTTCCTGCTCCTCTTAGCATGATAAAGAAGATTCAAAGAGAGTGAGATGCCAGCTCCTTTCATTCAGTCAGTAGCTTCAATCATTTCTGGACGTTTTTCAATGGCAAAAATCAATGAATATTGTAAATGCACAAACAGTAATTTCTCCGCATTGCAAGGTGCAATTCTGAAATTTTTTGCTTTTTCCTGCTCCTCTTAGCATGATAAACAAGATTAAAAGAGAGTGAGATGCCAGCTCCTTTCATTCAGTCAGTAGCTTCAATCATTTCTGGACGTTTTTCAATGGCAAAAATCAATGAATATTGTAAATGCACAAACAGTAATTTCTCCGCATTGCAAGGTGCAATTCTGAAATTTTTTGCTTTTTCCTGCTCCTCTTAGCATGATAAAGAAGATTCAAAGAGAGTGAGATGCCAGCTCCTTTCATTCAGTCAGTAGCTTCAAACATTCCTGGTATATGAATAACATGATGTTTTTCAATGGCAAAAATCAATGAATATTGTAAATGCACAAACAGTAATTTCTCCGCATTGCAAGGTGCAATTCTGAAATTTTTTGCTTTTTCCTGCTCCTCTTAGCATGATAAAGAAGATTCAAAGAGAGTGAGATGCCAGCTCCTTTCATTCAGTCAGTAGCTTCAATCATTTCTGGACGTTTTTCAATTGCAAAAATCAATGAATATTGTAAATGCACAAACAGTAATTTCTCCGCATTGCAAGGTGCAACTCTGAAATTTTTTGCTTTTTCCTGCTCCTCTTAGCATGATAAAGAAGATTCAAAGAGAGTGAGATGCCAGCTCCTTTCATTCAGTCAGTAGCTTCAATCATTTCTGGTATATGAATAACGTGATGTTTTTCAATGGCAAAAATCAATGAATATTGTAAATGCACAAACAGTAATTTCTCCGCATTGCAAGGTGCAATTCTGAAATTTTTTGCTTTTTCCTGCTCCTCTTAGCATGATAAAGAAGATTCAAAGAGAGTGAGATGCCAGCTCCTTTCATTCAGTCAGTAGCTTCAAACATTTCTGGTATATGAATAACATGATGTTTTTCAATGGCAAAAATCAATGAATATTGTAAATGCACAAACAGTAATTTCTCCGCATTGCAAGGTGCAATTCTGAAATTTTTTGCTTTTTCCTGCTCCTCTTAGCATGATAAAGAAGATTCAAGGAGAGTGAGATGCCAGCTCCTTTCATTCAGTCAGTAGCTTCAAACATTTCTGGTATATGAATAACATGATGTTTTTCAATGGCAAAAATCAATGAATATTGTAAATGCACAAACAGTAATTTCTCCGCATTGCAAGGTGCAATTCTGAAATTTTTTGCTTTATCCTGCTCCTCTTAGCATGATAAAGAAGATTCAAAGAGAGTGAGATGCCAGCTCCTTTCATTCAGTCAGTAGCTTCAATCATTTCTGGTATATGAATAACATGATGTTTTTCAAAGGCAAAAATCAATGAATATTGTAAATGCACAAACAGTAATTTCTCCGCATTGCAAGGTGCAATTCTGAAATTTTTTGCTTTTTCCTGCTCCTCTTAGCATGATAAAGAAGATTCAAAGAGAGTGAGATGCCAGCTCCTTTCATTCAGTCAGTAGCTTCAATCATTTCTGGACGTTTTTCAATGGCAAAAATCAATGAATATTGTAAATGCACAAACAGTAATTTCTCCGCATTGCAAGGTGCAATTCTGAAATTTTTTGCTTTTTCCTGCTCCTCATAGCATGATAAAGAATATTCAAAGAGAGTGAGACGCCAGCTCCTTTCGTTCAGTCAGTAGCTTCAATCATTTCTGGACGTTTTTCAATGGCAAAAATCATTGAATATTGTAAATGCACAAACAGTAATTTCTCCGCATTGCAAGGTGCAATTCTGAAATTTTTTACTTTTTCCTGCTCCTCTTAGCATGATAAAGAAGATTCAAAGAGAGTGAGATGCCAGCTCCTTTCATTCAGTCAGTAGCTTCAATCATTTCTGGTATATGAATAACATGATGTTTTTCAATGGCAAAAATCAATGAATATTGTAAATGCACAAACAGTAATTTCTCCGCATTGCAAGGTGCAATTCTGAAATTTTTTGCTTTTTCCTGCTCCTCTTAGCATGATAAAGAAGATTCAAAGAGAGTGAGATGCCAGCTCCTTTCATTCAGTCAGTAGCTTCAATCATTTCTGGACGTTTTTCAATGGCAAAAATCAACGAATATTGTAAATGCACAAACAGTAATTTCTCCGCATTGCAAGGTGCAATTCTGAAATTTTTTGCTTTTTCCTGCTCCTCTTAGCATGATAAAGAAGATTCAAAGAGAGTGAGATGCCAGCTCCTTACATTCAGTCAGTAGCTTCAATCATTTCTGGTAAATGAATAACATGATGTTTTTCAATGGCAAAAATCAATGAATATTGTAAATGCACAAACAGTAATTTCTCCGCATTGCAAGGTGCAATTCTGAAATTTTTTGCTTTTTCCTGCTCCTCTTAGCATGATAAAGAAGATTCAAAGAGAGTGAGATGCCAGCTCCTTTCATTCAGTCAGTAGCTTCAATCATTTCTGGACGTTTTTCAATGGCAAAAATCATTGAATATTGTAAATGCACAAACAGTAATTTCTCCGCATTGCAAGGTGCAATTCTGAAATTTTTTACTTTTTCCTGCTCCTCTTAGCATGATAAAGAAGATTCAAAGAGAGTGAGATGCCAGCTCCTTTCATTCAGTCAGTAGCTTCAATCATTTCTGGTATATGAATAACATGATGTTTTTCAATGGCAAAAATCAATGAATATTGTAAATGCACAAACAGTAATTTCTCCGCATTGCAAGGTGCAATTCTGAAATTTTTTGCTTTTTCCTGCTCCTCTTAGCATGATAAAGAAGATTCAAAGAGAGTGAGATGCCAGCTCCTTTCATTCAGTCAGTAGCTTCAATCATTTCTGGACGTTTTTCAATGGCAAAAATCAATGAATATTGTAAATGCACAAACAGTAATTTCTCCGCATTGCAAGGTGCAATTCTGAAATTTTTTGCTTTTTCCTGCTCCTCTTAGCATGATAAACAAGATTAAAAGAGAGTGAGATGCCAGCTCCTTTCATTCAGTCAGTAGCTTCAATCATTTCTGGACGTTTTTCAATGGCAAAAATCAATGAATATTGTAAATGCACAAACAGTAATTTCTCCGCATTGCAAGGTGCAATTCTGAAATTTTTTGCTTTTTCCTGCTCCTCTTAGCATGATAAAGAAGATTCAAAGAGAGTGAGATGCCAGCTCCTTTCATTCAGTCAGTAGCTTCAAACATTCCTGGTATATGAATAACATGATGTTTTTCAATGGCAAAAATCAATGAATATTGTAAATGCACAAACAGTAATTTCTCCGCATTGCAAGGTGCAATTCTGAAATTTTTTGCTTTTTCCTGCTCCTCTTAGCATGATAAAGAAGATTCAAAGAGAGTGAGATGCCAGCTCCTTTCATTCAGTCAGTAGCTTCAATCATTTCTGGACGTTTTTCAATTGCAAAAATCAATGAATATTGTAAATGCACAAACAGTAATTTCTCCGCATTGCAAGGTGCAACTCTGAAATTTTTTGCTTTTTCCTGCTCCTCTTAGCATGATAAAGAAGATTCAAAGAGAGTGAGATGCCAGCTCCTTTCATTCAGTCAGTAGCTTCAATCATTTCTGGTATATGAATAACGTGATGTTTTTCAATGGCAAAAATCAATGAATATTGTAAATGCACAAACAGTAATTTCTCCGCATTGCAAGGTGCAATTCTGAAATTTTTTGCTTTTTCCTGCTCCTCTTAGCATGATAAAGAAGATTCAAAGAGAGTGAGATGCCAGCTCCTTTCATTCAGTCAGTAGCTTCAAACATTTCTGGTATATGAATAACATGATGTTTTTCAATGGCAAAAATCAATGAATATTGTAAATGCACAAACAGTAATTTCTCCGCATTGCAAGGTGCAATTCTGAAATTTTTTGCTTTTTCCTGCTCCTCTTAGCATGATAAAGAAGATTCAAGGAGAGTGAGATGCCAGCTCCTTTCATTCAGTCAGTAGCTTCAAACATTTCTGGTATATGAATAACATGATGTTTTTCAATGGCAAAAATCAATGAATATTGTAAATGCACAAACAGTAATTTCTCCGCATTGCAAGGTGCAATTCTGAAATTTTTTGCTTTATCCTGCTCCTCTTAGCATGATAAAGAAGATTCAAAGAGAGTGAGATGCCAGCTCCTTTCATTCAGTCAGTAGCTTCAATCATTTCTGGACGTTTTTCAATGGCAAAAATCATTGAATATTGTAAATGCACAAACAGTAATTTCTCCGCATTGCAAGGTGCAATTCTGAAATTTTTTACTTTTTCCTGCTCCTCTTAGCATGATAAAGAAGATTCAAAGAGAGTGAGATGCCAGCTCCTTTCATTCAGTCAGTAGCTTCAATCATTTCTGGTATATGAATAACATGATGTTTTTCAATGGCAAAAATCAATGAATATTGTAAATGCACAAACAGTAATTTCTCCGCATTGCAAGGTGCAATTCTGAGATTTTTTGCTTTTTCCTGCTCCTCTTAGCATGATAAAGAAGATTCAAAGAGAGTGAGATGCCAGCTCCTTTCATTCAGTCAGTAGCTTCAATCATTTCTGGACGTTTTTCAATGGCAAAAATCAATGAATATTCTAAATGCACAAACAGTAATTTCTCCGCATTGCAAGGTGCAATTCTGAAATTTTTTGCTTTTTCCTGCTCCTCTTAGCATGATAAACAAGATTCAAAGAGAGTGAGATGCCAGCTCCTTTCATTCAGTCAGTAGCTTCAATCATTTCTGGACGTTTTTCAATGGCAAAAATCAATGAATATTGTAAATGCACAAACAGTAATTTCTCCGCATTGCAAGGTGCAATTCTGAAATTTTTTGCTTTTTCCTGCTCCTCTTAGCATGATAAAGAAGATTCAAAGAGAGTGAGAAGCCAGCTCCTTTCATTCAGTCAGTAGCTTCAATCATTTCTGGACGTTTTTCAATTGCAAAAATCAATGAATATTGTAAATGCACAAACAGTAATTTCTCCGCATTGCAAGGTGCAATTCTGAAATTTTTTGCTTTTTCCTGCTCCTCTTAGCATGATAAAGAAGATTCAAAGAGAGTGAGATGCCAGCTCCTTTCATTCAGTCAGTAGCTTCAATCATTTCTGGTATATGAATAACATGATGTTTTTCAAAGGCAAAAATCAATGAATATTGTAAATGCACAAACAGTAATTTCTCCGCATTGCAAGGTGCAATTCTGAAATTTTTTGCTTTTTCCTGCTCCTCTTAGCATGATAAAGAAGATTCAAAGAGAGTGAGATGCCAGCTCCTTTCATTCAGTCAGTAGCTTCAATCATTTCTGGACGTTTTTCAATGGCAAAAATCAATGAATATTGTAAATGCACAAACAGTAATTTCTCCGCATTGCAAGGTGCAATTCTGAAATTTTTTGCTTTTTCCTGCTCCTCTTAGCATGATAAAGAAGATTCAAAGAGAGTGAGATGCCAGGTCCTTTCATTCAGTCAGTAGCTTCAATCATTTCTGGACGTTTTTCAATGGCAAAAATCAATGAATATTGTAAATGCACAAACAGTAATTTCTCCGCATTGCAAGGTGCAATTCTGAAATTTTTTGCTTTTTCCTGCTCCTCTTAGCATGATAAAAAAGATTCAAATAGAGTGAGATGCCAGCTCCTTTCATTCAGTCAGTAGCTTCAAACATTTCTGGTATATGAATAACATGATGTTTTTCAATGGCAAAAATCAATGAATATTGTAAATGCACAAACAGTAATTTCTCCGCATTGCAAGGTGCAATTCTGAATTTTTTTGCTTTTTCCTGCTCCTCTTAGCATGATAAAGAATATTCAAAGAGAGTGAGACGCCAGCTCCTTTCGTTCAGTCAGTAGCTTCAATCATTTCTGGACGTTTTTCAATGGCAAAAATCATTGAATATTGTAAATGCACAAACAGTAATTTCTCCGCATTGCAAGGTGCAATTCTGAAATTTTTTACTTTTTCCTGCTCCTCTTAGCATGATAAAGAAGATTCAAAGAGAGTGAGATGCCAGCTCCTTTCATTCAGTCAGTAGCTTCAATCATTTCTGGTATATGAATAACATGATGTTTTTCAATGGCAAAAATCAATGAATATTGTAAATGCACAAACAGTAATTTCTCCGCATTGCAAGGTGCAATTCTGAAATTTTTTGCTTTTTCCTGCTCCTCTTAGCATGATAAAGAAGATTCAAAGAGAGTGAGATGCCAGCTCCTTTCATTCAGTCAGTAGCTTCAATCATTTCTGGACGTTTTTCAATGGCAAAAATCAACGAATATTGTAAATGCACAAACAGTAATTTCTCCGCATTGCAAGGTGCAATTCTGAAATTTTTTGCTTTTTCCTGCTCCTCTTAGCATGATAAAGAAGATTCAAAGAGAGTGAGATGCCAGCTCCTTACATTCAGTCAGTAGCTTCAATCATTTCTGGTAAATGAATAACATGATGTTTTTCAATGGCAAAAATCAATGAATTTTGTAAATGCACAAACAGTAATTTCTCCGCATTGCAAGGCGCAATTCTGAAATTTTTTGCTTTTTCCTGCTCCTCTTAGCATGATAAAGAAGATTCAAAGAGAGTGAGATGCCAGCTCCTTTCAATCAGTCAGTAGCTTCAATCATTTCTGGACGTTTTTCAATGGCAAAAATCAATGAATATTGTAAATGCACAAACAGTATTTTCTCCGCATTGCAAGGTGCAATTCTGAAATTTTTTGCTTTTACCTGCTCCTCTTAGCATGATAAAGAAGATTCAAAGAGAGTGAGATGCCAGCTCCTTTCATTCAGTCAGTAGCTTCAATCATTTCTGGACGTTTTTCAATGGCAAAAATCAATGAATATTGTAAATGCACAAACAGTAATTTTTCCGCATTGCAAGGTGCAATTCTGAAATTTTTTGCTTATTCCTGCTCCTCTTAGCATGATAAAGAAGATTCAAAGAGAGTGAGGTGCCAGCTCCTTTCATTCAGTCAGTAGCTTCAAACATTTCTGGTATATGAATAACGTTTTTCAATGGCAAAAATCAATGAATATTGTAAATGCACAAACAGTTATTTCTCCGCATTGCAAGGTGCAATTCTGAAATTTTTTGCTTTTTCCTGCTCCTCTTAGCATGATAAAGAAGATTCAAAGAGAGTGAGATGCCAGCTCCTTTCATTCAGTCAGTAGCTTCAATCATTTCTGGACGTTTTTCAATGGCAAAAATCAATGAATATTGTAAATGCACAAACAGTAATTTCTCCGCATTGCAAGGTGCAATTCTGAAATTTTTTGCTTTTTCCTGCTCCTCTTAGCATGATAAAGAAGATTCAAAGAGAGTGAGATGCCAGCTCCTTTCATTCAGTCAGTAGCTTCAATCATTTCTGGACGTTTTTCAATGGCAAAAATCAATGAATATTGTAAATGCACAAACAGTAATTTCTCCGCATTGCAAGGTGCAATTCTGAAATTTTTTGCTTTTTCCTGCTCCTCTTAGCATGATAAAGAAGATTCAAAGAGAGTGAGATGCCAGCTCCTTTCATTCAGTCAGTAGCTTCAATCATTTCTGGACGGTTTTCAATGGCAAAAATCAATGAATATTGTAAATGCACAAACAGTAATTTCTCCGCATTGCAAGGTGCAATTCTGAAATTTTTGCTTTTTCCTGCTCCTCTTAGCATGATAAAGAAGATTCAAAGAGAGTGAGGTGCCAGCTCCTTTCATTCAGTCAGTAGCTTCAAACATTTCTGGTATATGAATAACATGTTTTTCAATGGCAAAAATCAATGAATATTGTAAATGCACAAACAGTAATTTCTCCGCATTGCAAGGAGCAATTCTGAAATTTTTTGCTTTTTCCTGCTCCTCTTAGCATGATAAAGAAGATTCAAAGAGAGTGAGATGCCAGCTCCTTTCATTCAGTCAGTAGCTTCAATCATTTCTGGACGTTTTTCAATGGCAAAAATCAATGAATATTGTAAATGCACAAACTGTAATTTCTCCGCATTGCAAGGTGCAATTCTGAAATTTTTTGCTTTTTCCTGCTCCTCTTAGCATGATAAAGAAGATTCAAAGAGAGTGAGATGCCAGCTCTTTTCATTCAGTCAGTAGCTTCAATCATTTCTGGACGTTTTTCAATGGCAAAAATCAATGAATATTGTAAATGCACAAACAGTAATTTCTCCGCATTGCAAGGTGCAATTCTGAAATTTTTTGCTTTTTCCTGCTCCTCTTAGCATGATAAAGAAGATTCAAAGAGAGTGAGATGCCAGCTCCTTTCATTCAATCAGTAGCTTCAAACATTTCTGGTATATGAATAACATGATGTTTTTCAATGGCAAAAATCAATGAATATTGTAAATGCACAAACAGTAATTTCTCCGCATTGCAAGGTGCAATTCTGAAATTTTTTGCTTTTTCCTGCTCCTCTTAGCATGATAAAGAAGATTCAAAGAGAGTGAGATGCCAGCTCCTTTCATTCAGTCAGTAGCTTCAATCATTTCTGGACGTTTTTCAATGGCAAAAATCAATGAATATTGTAAATGCACAAACAGTAATTTCTCCGCATTGCAAGGTGCAATTCAAAAATTTTTTGCTTTTTCCTGCTCCTCTTAGCATGATAAAGAAGATTCAAAGAGAGTGAGATGCCAGCTCCTTTCATTCAGTCAGTAGCTTCAATCATTTCTGGACGTTTTTCAATGGCAAAAATCAATGAATATTGTAAATGCACAAACAGTAATTTTTCCGCATTGCAAGGTGCAATTCTGAAATTTTTTGCTTATTCCTGCTCCTCTTAGCATGATAAAGAAGATTCAAAGAGAGTGAGATGCCAGCTCCTTTCATTCAGTCAGTAGCTTCAAACATTTCTGGTATATGAATAACGTTTTTCAATGGCAAAAATCAATGAATATTGTAAATGCACAAACAGTTATTTCCCTTCATTGCAAGGTGCAATTCTGAAATTTTTTGCTTTTTCCTGCTCCTCTTAGCATGATAAAGAAGATTCAAAGAGAGTGAGATGCCAGCTCCTTTCATTCAGTCAGTAGCTTCAATCATTTCTGGACGTTTTTCAATGGCAAAAATCAATGAATATTGTAAATGCACAAACAGTAATTTCTCCGCATTGCAAGGTGCAATTCTGAAATTTTTTGCTTTTTCCTGCTCCTCTTAGCATGATAAAGAAGATTCAAAGAGAGTGAGATGCCAGCTCCTTTCATTCAGTCAGTAGCTTCAATCATTTCTGGACGTTTTTCAATGGCAAAAATCAATGAATATTGTAAATGCACAAACAGTAATTTCTCCGCATTGCAAGGTGCAATTCTGAAATTTTTGCTTTTTCCTGCTCCTCTTAGCATGATAAAGAAGATTCAAAGAGAGTGAGGTGCCAGCTCCTTTCATTCAGTCAGTAGCTTCAAACATTTCTGGTATATGAATAACATGTTTTTCAATGGCAAAAATCAATGAATATTGTAAATGCACAAACAGTAATTTCTCCGCATTGCAAGGAGCAATTCTGAAATTTTTTGCTTTTTCCTGCTCCTGTTAGCTTGATAAAGAAGATTCAAAGAGAGTGAGATGCCAGCTCCTTTCATTCAGTCAGTAGCTTCAATCATTTCTGGACGTTTTTCAATGGCAAAAATCAATGAATATTGTAAATGCACAAACTGTAATTTCTCCGCATTGCAAGGTGCAATTCTGAAATTTTTTGCTTTTTCCTGCTCCTCTTAGCATGATAAAGAAGATTCAAAGAGAGTGAGATGCCAGCTCTTTTCATTCAGTCAGTAGCTTCAATCATTTCTGGACGTTTTTCAATGGCAAAAATCAATGAATATTGTAAATGCACAAACAGTAATTTCTCCGCATTGCAAGGTGCAATTCTGAAATTTTTTGCTTTTTCCTGCTCCTCTTAGCATGATAAAGAAGATTCAAAGAGAGTGAGATGCCAGCTCCTTTCATTCAATCAGTAGCTTCAAACATTTCTGGTATATGAATAACATGATGTTTTTCAATGGCAAAAATCAATGAATATTGTAAATGCACAAACAGTAATTTCTCCGCATTGCAAGGTGCAATTCTGAAATTTTTTGCTTTTTCCTGCTCCTCTTAGCATGATAAAGAAGATTCAAAGAGAGTGAGATGCCAGCTCCTTTCATTCAGTCAGTAGCTTCAATCATTTCTGGACGTTTTTCAATGGCAAAAATCAATGAATATTGTAAATGCACAAACAGTAATTTCTCCGCATTGCAAGGTGCAATTCTGAAATTTTTTGCTTTTTCCTGCTCCTCTTAGCATGATAAAGAAGATTCAAAGAGAGTGAGATGCCAGCTCCTTTCATTCAGTCAGTAGCTTCAATCATTTCTGGACGTTTTTCAATGGCAAAAATCAATGAATATTGTAAATGCACAAACTGTAATTTCTCCGCATTGTAAGGTGCAATTCTGAAATTTTTTGCTTTTTCCTGCTCCTCTTAGCATGATAAAGAAGATTCAAAGAGAGTGAGATGCCAGCTCCTTTCATTCAGTCAGTAGCTTCAAACATTTCTGGTATATGAATAACATGATGTTTTTCAATGGCAAAAATCAATGAATATTGTAAATGCACAAACAGTAATTTCTCCGCATTGCAAGGTGCAATTCTGAAATTTTTTGCTTTTTCCTGCTCCTCTTAGCATGATAAAGAAGATTCAAAGAGAGTGAGATGCCAGCTCCTTTCGTTCAGTCAGTAGCTTCAATCATTTCTGGACGTTTTTCAATGGCAAAAATCATTGAATATTGTAAATGCACAAACAGTAATTTCTCCGCATTGCAAGGTGCAATTCTGAAATTTTTTACATTTTCCTGCTCCTCTTAGCATGATAAAGAAGATTCAAAGAGAGTGAGATGCCAGCTCCTTTCATTCAGTCAGTAGCTTCAATCATTTCTGGTATATGAATAACATGATGTTTTTCAATGGCAAAAATCAATGAATATTGTAAATGCACAAACAGTAATTTCTCCGCATTGCAAGGTGCAATTCTGAAATTTTTTGCTTTTTCCTGCTCCTCTTAGCATGATAAAGAAGATTCAAAGAGAGTGAGATGCCAGCTCCTTTCATTCAGTCAGTAGCTTCAATCATTTCTGGACGTTTTTCAATGGCAAAAATCAATGAATATTGTAAATGCACAAACAGTAATTTCTCCGCATTGCAAGGTGCAATTCTGAAATTTTTTGCTTTTTCCTGCTCCTCTTAGCATGATAAAGAAGATTCAAAGAGAGTGAGGTGCCAGCTCCTTTCATTCAGTCAGTAGCTTCAAACATTTCTGGTATATGAATAACATGTTTTTCAATGGCAAAAATCAATGAATATTGTAAATGCACAAACAGTAATTTCTCCGCATTGCAAGGAGCAATTCTGAAATTTTTTGCTTTTTCCTGCTCCTCTTAGCATGATAAAGAAGATTCAAAGAGAGTGAGATGCCAGCTCCTTTCATTCAGTCAGTAGCTTCAATCATTTCTGGACGTTTTTCAATGGCAAAAATCAATGAATATTGTAAATGCACAAACTGTAATTTCTCCGCATTGCAAGGTGCAATTCTGAAATTTTTTGCTTTTTCCTGCTCCTCTTAGCATGATAAAGAAGATTCAAAGAGAGTGAGATGCCAGCTCCTTTCATTCAGTCAGTAGCTTCAATCATTTCTGGACGTTTTTCAATGGCAAAAATCAATGAATATTGTAAATGCACAAACAGTAATTTCTCCGCATTGCAAGGTGCAATTCTGAAATTTTTTGCTTTTTCCTGCTCCTCTTAGCATGATAAAGAAGATTCAAAGAGAGTGAGATGCCAGCTCCTTTCATTCAGTCAGTAGCTTCAAACAATTCTGGTATATGAATAACATGATGTTTTTCAATGGCAAAAATTAATGAATATTGTAAATGCACAAACAGTAATTTCTCCGCATTGCAAGGTGCAATTCTGAAATTTTTTGCTTTTTCCAGCTCCTCTTAGCATGATAAAGAAGATTCAAAGAGAGTGAGATGCCAGCTCCTTTCATTCAGTCAGTAGCTTCAATCATTTCTGGACGTTTTTCAATGGCAAAAATCAATGAATATTGTAAATGCACAAACAGTAATTTCTCGGCATTGCAAGGTGCAATTCTGAAATTTTTTGCTTTATCCTGCTCCTCTTAGCATGATAAAGAAGATTCAAAGAGAGTGAGGTGCCAGCTCCTTTCATTCAGTCAGTAGCTTCAAACATTTCTGGTATATGAATAACATGTTTTTCAATGGCAAAAATCAATGAATATTGTAAATGCACAAACAGTAATTTCTCCGCATTGCAAGGTGCAAATCTGAAATTTTTTGCTTTTTCCTGCTCCTCTTAGCATGATAAAGAAAATTCAAAGAGAGTGAGATGCCAGCTCCTTTCATTCAGTCAGTAGCTTCAATCATTTCTGGACGTTTTTCAATGGCAAAAATCAATGAATATTGTAAATGCACAAACAGTAATTTCTCCGCATTGCAAGGTGCAATTCTGAAATTTTTTGCTTTTTCCTGCTCCTCTTAGCATGATAAAGAAGATTCAAAGAGAGTGAGATGCCAGCTCCTTTCATTCAGTCAGTAGCTTCAATCATTTCTGGACGTTTTTCAATGGCAAAAATCAATGAATATTGTAAATGCACAAACTGTAATTTCTCCGCATTGTAAGGTGCAATTCTGAAATTTTTTGCTTTTTCCTGCTCCTCTTAGCATGATAAAGAAGATTCAAAGAGAGTGAGATGCCAGCTCCTTTCATTCAGTCAGTAGCTTCAATCATTTCTGGACGTTTTTCAATGGCAAAAATCAATGAATATTGTAAATGCACAAACTGTAATTTCTCCGCATTGTAAGGTGCAATTCTGAAATTTTTTGCTTTTTCCTGCTCCTCTTAGCATGATAAAGAAGATTCAAAGAGAGTGAGATGCCAGCTCCTTTCATTCAGTCAGTAGCTTCAATCATTTCTGGACGTTTTTCAATGGCAAAAATCAATGAATATTGTAAATGCACAAACAGTAATTTCTCCGCATTGCAAGGTGCAATTCTGAAATTTTTTGCTTTTTCCTGCTCCTCTTAGCATGATAAAGAAGATTCAAAGAGAGTGAGATGCCAGCTCCTTTCATTCAGTCAGTAGCTTCAAACATTTCTGGTATATGAATAACATGATGTTTTTCAATGGCAAAAATCAATGAATATTGTAAATGCACAAACAGTAATTTCTCCGCATTGCAAGGTGCAATTCTGAAATTTTTTGCTTTTTCCTGCTCCTCTTAGCATGATAAAGAAGATTCAAAGAGAGTGAGATGCCAGCTCCTTTCATTCAGTCAGTAGCTTCAAACATTTCTGGTATATGAATAACATGATGTTTTTCAATGGCAAAAATCAATGAATATTGTAAATGCACAAACAGTAATTTCTCCGCATTGCAAGGTGCAAGTCTGAAATTTTTTGCTTTTTCCTGCTCCTCTTAGCATGATAAAGAAGATTCAAAGAGAGTGAGATGCCAGCTACTTTCATTCAGTCAGTAGCTTCAATCATTTCTGGACGTTTTTCAATGGTAAAAATCAATGAATATTGTAAATGCACAAACAGTAATTTCTCCGCATTGCAAGGTGCAATTCTGAAATTTTTTGCTTTTTCCCGCTCCTCTTAGCATGATAAAGAAGATTCAAAGAGAGTGAGATGCCAGCTCCTTTCATTCAGTCAGTAGCTTCAATCATTTCTGGACGTTTTTCAATGGCAAAAATCAATGAATATTGTAAATGCACAAACAGTAATTTCTCCGCATTGCAAGGTGCAATTCTGAAATTTTTTGCTTTTTCCTGCTCCTCTTAGCATGATAAAGAAGATTCAAAGAGAGTGAGATGCCAGCTCCTTTCATTCAGTCAGTAGCTTCAATCATTTCTGGACGTTTTTCAATGGCAAAAATCAATGAATATTGTAAATGCACAAACAGTAATTTCTCCGCATTGCAAGGTGCAATTCTGAAATTTTTTGCTTTTTCCTGCTCCTCTTAGCATGATAAAGAAGATTCAAAGAGAGTGAGATGCCAGCTCCTTTCATTCAGTCAGTAGCTTCAAACATTTCTGGTATATGAATAACATGATGTTTTTCAATGGCAAAAATCAATGAATATTGTAAATGCACAAACAGTAATTTCTCCGCATTGCAAGGTGCAAGTCTGAAATTTTTTGCTTTTTCCTGCTCCTCTTAGCATGATAAAGAAGATTCAAAGAGAGTGAGATGCCAGCTACTTTCATTCAG
This sequence comes from Phyllobates terribilis, assembly GCF_046119375.1. Classification (NCBI taxonomy): domain Eukaryota; kingdom Metazoa; phylum Chordata; class Amphibia; order Anura; family Dendrobatidae; genus Phyllobates; species Phyllobates terribilis. The sequence continues at coordinate 123,462 of NW_027364053.1, read as the reverse complement.
TCAGTAGCTTCAATCATTTCTGGACGTTTTTCAATGGCAAAAATCAATGAATATTGTAAATGCACAAACAGTAATTTCTTCGCATTGCAAGGTGCAATTCTGAAATGTTTTGCTTTTTCCTGCTCCTCTTAGCATGATAAAGAATATTCAAAGAGAGTGAGATGCCAGCTCCTTTCATTCAGTCAGTAGCTTCAATCATTTCTGGTAAATGAATACCATGATGTTTTTCAATGGCAAAAATCAATGAATTTTGTAAATTCACAAACAGTAATTTCTCCGCATTGCAAGGCGCAATTCTGAAATTTTTTGCTTTTTCCTGCTCCTCTTAGCATGATAAAGAAGATTCAAAGAGAGTGAGATGCCAGCTCCTTTCATTCAGTCAGTAGCTTCAATCATTTCTGGACGTTTTTCAATGGCAAAAATCAATGAATATTGTAAATGCACAAACAGTAATTTCTCCGCATTGCAAGGTGCAATTCTGAAATTTTTTGCTTTTTCCTGCTCCGCTTAGCATGATAAAGAAGATTCAAAGAGAGTGAGATGCCAGCTCCTTTCATTCAGTCAGTAGCTTCAATCATTTCTGGATGTTTTTCAATGGCAAAAGTCAATGAATATTGTAAATGCACAAACTGTAATTTCTTCACATTGCAAGGTGCAATTCTGAAATTTTTTGCTTTTCCTGCTCCTCTTAGCATGATAAAGAAGATTCATAGAGAGTGAGATGCCAGCTCCTTTCATTCAGTCAGTAGCTTCAATCATTTCTGGACGTTTTTCAATGGCAAAAATCAATGAATATTGTAATTGCACAAACAGTAATTTCTCCGCATTGCAAGGTGCAATTCTGAAATTTTTTGCTTTTTCCTGCTCCTCTTAGCATGATAAAGAAGATTCAAAGAGAGTGAGATGCCAGCTCCTTTCATTCAGTCAGTAGCTTCAAACATTTCTGGTATATGAATAACATGATGTTTTTCAATGGCAAAAATCAATGAATATTGTAAATGCACAAACAGTAATTTCTCCGCATTGCAAGGTGCAATTCTGAAATTTTTTGCTTTTTCCTGCTCCTCTTAGCATGATAAAGAAGATTCAAAGAGAGTGAGATGCCAGCTCCTTTCATTCAGTCAGTAGCTTCAATCATTTCTGGACGTTTTTCAATGGCAAAAATCAATGAATATTGTAAATGCACAAACAGTAATTTCTCCGCATTGCAAGGTGCAATTCTGAAATTTTTTGCTTTTTCCTGCTCCTCTTAGCATGATAAAGAAGATTCAAAGAGAGTGAGATGCCAGCTCCTTTCATTCAGTCAGTAGCTTCAATCATTTCTGGACGTTTTTCAATGGCAAAAATCAATGAATATTGTAAATGCACAAACTGTAATTTCTCCGCATTGTAAGGTGCAATTCTGAAATTTTTTGCTTTTTCCTGCTCCTCTTAGCATGATAAAGAAGATTCAAAGAGAGTGAGATGCCAGCTCCTTTCATTCAGTCAGTAGCTTCAATCATTTCTGGACGTTTTTCAATGGCAAAAATCAATGAATATTGTAAATGCACAAACAGTAATTTCTCCGCATTGCAAGGTGCAATTCTGAAATTTTTTGCTTTTTCCTGCTCCTCTTAGCATGATAAAGAAGATTCAAAGAGAGTGAGATGCCAGCTCCTTTCATTCAGTCAGTAGCTTCAAACATTTCTGGTATATGAATAACATGATGTTTTTCAATGGCAAAAATCAATGAATATTGTAAATGCACAAACAGTAATTTCTCCGCATTGCAAGGTGCAAGTCTGAAATTTTTTGCTTTCTCCTGCTCCTCTTAGCATGATAAAGAAGATTCAAAGAGAGTGAGATGCCAGCTACTTTCATTCAGTCAGTAGCTTCAATCATTTCTGGACGTTTTTCAATGGTAAAAATCAATGAATATTGTAAATGCACAAACAGTAATTTCTCCGCATTGCAAGGTGCAATTCTGAAATTTTTTGCTTTTTCCTGCTCCTCTTAGCATGATAAAGAAGATTCAAAGAGAGTGAGATGCCAGCTCCTTTCATTCAGTCAGTAGCTTCAATCATTTCTGGACGTTTTTCAATGGCAAAAATCAATGAATATTGTAAATGCACAAACAGTAATTTCTCCGCATTGCAAGGTGCAATTCTGAAATTTTTTGCTTTTTCCTGCTCCTCTTAGCATGATAAAGAAGTTTCAAAGAGAGTGAGATGCCAGCTCCTTTCATTCAGTCAGTAGCTTCAATCATTTCTGGTAAATGAATAACATGATGTTTTTCAATGGCAAAAATCAATGAATTTTGTAAATGCACAAACAGTAATTTCTCCGCATTGCAAGGCGCAATTCTGAAATTTTTTGCTTTTTCCTGCTCCTCTTAGCATGATAAAGAAGATTCAAAGAGAGTGAGATGCCAGCTCCTTTCATTCAGTCAGTAGCTTCAATCATTTCTGAACGTTTTTCAATGGCAAAAATCAATGAATATTGTAAATGCACAAACAGTAATTTCTCCGCATTGCAAGGTGCAATTCTGAAATTTTTTGCTTTTTCCTGCTCCTCTTAGCATGATAAAGAAGATTCAAAGAGAGTGAGATGCCAGCTCCTTTCATTCAGTCAGTAGCTTCAATCATTTCTGGACGTTTTTCAATGGCAAAAATCAATGAATATTGTAAATGCACAAACAGTAATTTCTCCGCATTGCAAGGTGCAATTCTGAAATTTTTTGCTTTTTCCTGCTCCTCTTAGCATGATAAAGAAGATTCAAAGAGAGTGAGGTGCCAGCTCCTTTCATTCAGTCAGTAGCTTCAAACATTTCTGGTATATGAATAACATGTTTTTCAATGGCAAAAATCAATGAATATTGTAAATGCACAAACAGTAATTTCTCCGCATTGCAAGGAGCAATTCTGAAATTTTTTGCTTTTTCCTGCTCCTCTTAGCATGATAAAGAAGATTCAAAGAGAGTGAGATGCCAGCTCCTTTCATTCAGTCAGTAGCTTCAATCATTTCTGGACGTTTTTCAATGGCAAAAATCAATGAATATTGTAAATGCACAAACAGTAATTTCTCCGCATTGCAAGGTGCAATTCTGAAATTTTTTGCTTTTTCCTGCTCCTCTTAGCATGATAAAGAAGATTCAAAGAGAGTGAGATGCCAGCTCCTTTCATTCAGTCAGTAGCTTCAAACATTTCTGGTATATGAATAACATGATGTTTTTCAATGGCAAAAATCAATGAATATTGTAAATGCACAAACAGTAATTTCTCCGCATTGCAAGGTGCAATTCTGAAATTTTTTGTTTTTTCCTGCTCCTCTTAGCATGATAAAGAAGATTCAAAGAGAGTGAGATGCCAGCTCCTTTCATTCAGTCAGTAGCTTCAAACATTTCTGGTATATGAATAACATGATGTTTTTCAATGGCAAAAATCAATGAATATTGTAAATGCACAAACAGTAATTTCTCCGCATTGCAAGGTGCAATTCTGAAATTTTTTGTTTTTTCCTGCTCCTCTTAGCATGATAAAGAAGATTCAAAGAGAGTGAGATGCCAGCTCCTTTCATTCAGTCAGTAGCTTCAAACATTTCTGGTATATGAATAACATGATGTTTTTCAATGGCAAAAATCAATGAATATTGTAAATGCACAAACAGTAATTTCTCCGCATTGCAAGGTGCAATTCTGAAATTTTTTGCTTTTTCCTGCTCCTCTTAGCATGATAAAGAAGATTCAAAGAGAGTGAGATGCCAGCTCCTTTCATTCAGTCAGTAGCTTCAATCATTTCTGGACGTTTTTCAATGGCAAAAATCAATGAATATTGTAAATGCACAAACAGTAATTTCTCCGCATTGCAAGGTGCAATTCTGAAATTTTTTGCTTTTACCTGCTCCTCTTAGCATGATAAAGAAGATTCAAAGAGAGTGAGATGCCAGCTCCTTTCATTCAGTCAGTAGCTTCAATCATTTCTGGACGTTTTTCAATGGCAAAAATCAATGAATATTGTAAATGCACAAACAGTAATTTCTCCGCATTGCAAGGTGCAATTCTGAAATTTTTTGCTTTTACCTGCTCCTCTTAGCATGATAAAGAAGATTCAAAGAGAGTGAGATGCCAGCTCCTTTCATTCAGTCAGTAGCTTCAATCATTTCTGGACGTTTTTCAATGGCAAAAATCAATGAATATTGTAAATGCACAAACAGTAATTTCTCCGCATTGCAAGTTGCAATTCTGAAATTTTTTGCTTTTTCCTGCTCCACTTAGCATGATAAAGAAGATTCAAAGAGAGTGAGATGCCAGCTCCTTTCATTCAATCAGTAGCTTCAAACATTTCTGGTATATGAATAACATGATGTTTTTCAATGGCAAAAATCAATGAATATTGTAAATGCACAAACAGTAATTTCTCCGCATTGCAAGGTGCAATTCTGAAATTTTTTGCTTTTTCCTGCTCCTCTTAGCATGATAAAGAAGATTCAAAGAGAGTGAGATGCCAGCTCCTTTCGTTCAGTCAGTAGCTTCAATCATTTCTGGACGTTTTTCAATGGCAAAAATCATTGAATATTATAAATGCACAAACAGTAATTTCTCCGCATTGCATTGTGCAATTCTGAAATTTTTTACTTTTTCCTGCTCCTCTTAGCATGATAAAGAAGATTCAAAGAGAGTGAGATGCCAGCTCCTTTCATTCAGTCAGTAGCTTCAATCATTTCTGGTATATGAATAACATGATGTTTTTCAATGGCAAAAATCAATGAATATTGTAAATGCACAAACAGTAATTTCTCCGCATTGCAAGGTGCAATTCTGAAATTTTTTGCCTTTTCCTGCTCCTCTTAGCATGATAAAGAAGATTCAAAGAGAGTGAGATGCCAGCTCCTTTCATTCAGTCAGTAGCTTCAATAATTTCTGGACGTTTTTCAATGGCAAAAATCAATGAATATTGTAAATGCACAAACAGTAATTTCTCCGCATTGCAAGGTGCAATTCTGAAATTTTTTGCTTTTTCCTGCTCCTCTTAGCATGATAAACATGATTCAAAGAGAGTGAGATGCCAGCTCCTTTCATTCAGTCAGTAGCTTCAATCATTTCTGGACGTTTTTCAATGGCAAAAATCAATGAATATTGTAAATGCACAAACAGTAATTTCTCCGCATTGCAAGGTGCAATTCTGAAATTTTTTGCTTTTTCCTGCTCCTCTTAGCATGATAAAGAAGATTCAAAGAGAGTGAGATGCCAGCTCCTTTCATTCAGTCAGTAGCTTCAAACATTTCTGGTATATGAATAACATGATGTTTTTCAATGGCAAAAATCAATGAATATTGTAAATGCACAAACAGTAATTTCTCCGCATTGCAAGGTGCAATTCTGAAATTTTTTGCTTTTTCCTGCTCCTCTTAGCATGATAAAGAAGATTCAAAGAGAGTGAGATGCCAGCTCCTTTCATTCAGTCAGTAGCTTCAATCATTTCTGAACGTTTTTCAATGGCAAAAATCAATGAATATTGTAAATGCACAAACAGTAATTTCTCCGCATTGCAAGGTGCAATTCTGAAATTTTTTGCTTTTTCCTGCTCCTCTTAGCATGATAAAGAAGATTCAAAGAGAGTGAGATGCCAGCTCCTTTCATTCAGTCAGTAGCTTCAATCATTTCTGGACGTTTTTCAATGGCAAAAATCAATGAATATTGTAAATGCACAAACAGTAATTTCTCCGCATTGCAAGGTGCAATTCTGAAATTTTTTGCTTTTTCCTGCTCCTCTTAGCATGATAAAGAAGATTCAAAGAGAGTGAGGTGCCAGCTCCTTTCATTCAGTCAGTAGCTTCAAACATTTCTGGTATATGAATAACATGTTTTTCAATGGCAAAAATCAATGAATATTGTAAATGCACAAACAGTAATTTCTCCGCATTGCAAGGAGCAATTCTGAAATTTTTTGCTTTTTCCTGCTCCTCTTAGCATGATAAAGAAGATTCAAAGAGAGTGAGATGCCAACTCCTTTCATTCAGTCAGTAGCTTCAATCATTTCTGGACGTTTTTCAATGGCAAAAATCAATGAATATTGTAAATGCACAAACAGTAATTTCTCCGCATTGCAAGGTGCAATTCTGAAATTTTTTGCTTTTTCCTGCTCCTCTTAGCATGATAAAGAAGATTCAAAGAGAGTGAGATGCCAGCTCCTTTCATTCAGTCAGTAGCTTCAATCATTTCTGGACGTTTTTCAATGGCAAAAATCAATGAATATTGTAAATGCACAAACTGTAATTTCTCCGCATTGCAAGGTGCAATTCTGAAATTTTTTGCTTTTTCCTGCTCCTCTTAGCATGATAAAGAAGATTCAAAGAGAGTGAGATGCCAGCTCCTTTCATTCAGTCAGTAGCTTCAAACATTTCTGGTATATGAATAACATGATGTTTTTCAATGGCAAAAATCAATGAATATTGTAAATGCACAAACAGTAATTTCTCCGCATTGCAAGGTGCAATTCTGAAATTTTTTGTTTTTTCCTGCTCCTCTTAGCATGATAAAGAAGATTCAAAGAGAGTGAGATGCCAGCTCCTTTCATTCAGTCAGTAGCTTCAAACATTTCTGGTATATGAATAACATGATGTTTTTCAATGGCAAAAATCAATGAATATTGTAAATGCACAAACAGTAATTTCTCCGCATTGCAAGGTGCAATTCTGAAATTTTTTGCTTTTTCCTGCTCCTCTTAGCATGTTAAAGAAGATTCAAAGAGAGTGAGATGCCAGCTCCTTTCGTTCAGTCAGTAGCCTCAATCATTTCTGGACGTTTTTCAATGGTAAAAATCAATGAATATTGTAAATGCACAAACAGTAATTTCTCCGCATTGCAAGGTGCAATTCTGAAATTTTTTGCTTTTTCCTGCTCCTCTTAGCATGATAAAGAAGATTCAAAGAGAGTGAGATGCCAGCTCCTTTCATTCAGTCAGTAGCTTCAAACATTTCTGGTATATGAATAACATGATGTTTTTCAATGGCAAAAATCAATGAATATTGTAAATGCACAAACAGTAATTTCTCCGCATTGCAAGGTGCAATTCTGAAATTTTTTGCTTTTTCCTGCTCCTCTTAGCATGATAAAGAAGATTCAAAGAGAGTGAGATGCCAGCTCCTTTCATTCAGTCAGTAGCTTCAATCATTTCTGGTATATGAATAACATGATGTTTTTCAATGGCAAAAATCAATGAATATTGTAAATGCACAAACAGTAATTTCTCCGCATTGCAAGGTGCAATTCTGAAATTTTTTGCTTTTTCCTGCTCCTGTTAGCATGATAAAGAAGATTCAAAGAGAGTGAGATGCCAGCTCCTTTCATTCAGTCAGTAGCTTCAATAATTTCTGGACGTTTTTCAATGGCAAAAATCAATGAATATTGTAAATGCACAAACAGTAATTTCTCCGCATTGCAAGGTGCAATTCTGAAATTTTTTGCTTTTTCCTGCTCCTCTTAGCATGATAAACATGATTCAAAGAGAGTGAGATGCCAGCTCCTTTCATTCAGTCAGTAGCTTCAATCATTTCTGGACGTTTTTCAATGGCAAAAATCAATGAATATTGTAAATGCACAAACAGTAATTTCTCCGCATTGCAAGGTGCAATTCTGAAATTTTTTGCTTTTACCTGCTCCTCTTAGCATGATAAAGAAGATTCAAAGAGAGTGAGATGCCAGCTCCTTTCATTCAGTCAGTAGCTTCAATCATTTCTGGACGTTTTTCAATGGCAAAAATCAATGAATATTGTAAATGCACATACAGTAATTTCTCCGCATTGCAAGTTGCAATTCTGAAATTTTTTGCTTTTTCCTGCTCCACTTAGCATGATAAAGAAGATTCAAAGAGAGTGAGATGCCAGCTCCTTTCATTCAGTCAGTAGCTTCAAACATTTCTGGTATATGAATAACATGATGTTTTTCAATGGCAAAAATCAATGAATATTGTAAATGCACAAACAGTAATTTCTCCGCATTGCAAGGTGCAATTCTGAAATTTTTTGCTTTTTCCTGCTCCTCTTAGCATGATAAAGAAGATTCAAAGAGAGTGAGATGCCAGCTCCTTTCGTTCAGTCAGTAGCTTCAATCATTTCTGGACGTTTTTCAATGGCAAAAATCATTGAATATTATAAATGCACAAACAGTAATTTCTCCGCATTGCATAGTGCAATTCTGAAATTTTTTACTTTTTCCTGCTCCTCTTAGCATGATAAAGAAGATTCAAAGAGAGTGAGATGCCAGCTCCTTTCATTCAGTCAGTAGCTTCAATCATTTCTGGTATATGAATAACATGATGTTTTTCAATGGCAAAAATCAATGAATATTGTAAATGCACAAACAGTAATTTCTCCGCATTGCAAGGTGCAATTCTGAAATTTTTTGCTTTTTCCTGCTCCTCTTAGCATGATAAAGAAGATTCAAAGAGAGTGAGATGCCAGCTCCTTTCATTCAGTCAGTAGCTTCAATAATTTCTGGACGTTTTTCAATGGCAAAAATCAATGAATATTGTAAATGCACAAACAGTAATTTCTCCGCATTGCAAGGTGCAATTCTGAAATTTTTTGCTTTTTCCTGCTCCTCTTAGCATGATAAACATGATTCAAAGAGAGTGAGATGCCAGCTCCTTTCATTCAGTCAGTAGCTTCAATCATTTCTGGACGTTTTTCAATGGCAAAAATCAATGAATATTGTAAATGCACAAACAGTAATTTCTCCGCATTGCAAGGTGCAATTATGAAATTTTTTGCTTTTTCCTGCTCCTCTTAGCATGATAAAGAAGATTCAAAGAGAGTGAGATGCCAGCTCCTTTCATTCAGTCAGTAGCTTCAAACATTTCTGGTATATGAATAACATGATGTTTTTCAATGGCAAAAATCAATGAATATTGTAAATGCACAAACAGTAATTTCTCCGCATTGCAAGGTGCAATTCTGAAATTTTTTGCTTTTTCCTGCTCCTCTTAGCATGATAAAGAAGATTCAAAGAGAGTGAGATGCCAGCTCCTTTCATTCAGTCAGTAGCTTCAATCATTTCTGGATGTTTTTCAATGGCAAAAATCAATGAATATTGTAAATGCACAAACAGTAATTTCTCCGCATTGCAAGGTGCAATTCTGAAATTTTTTGCTTTTTCCTGCTCCTCTTAGCATGATAAACAAGATTCAAAGAGAGTGAGATGCCAGCTCCTTTCATTCAGTCAGTAGCTTCAATCATTTCTGGACGTTTTTCAATGGCAAAAATCAATGAATATTGTAAATGCACAAACAGTAATTTCTCCGCATTGCAAGGTGCAATTCTGAAATTTTTTGCTTTTTCCTGCTCCTCTTAGCATGATAAAGAAGATTCAAAGAGAGTGAGATGCCAGCTCCTTTCATTCAGTCAGTAGCTTCAAACATTTCTGGTATATGAATAACATGATGTTTTTCAATGGCAAAAATCAATGAATATTGTAAATGCACAAACAGTAATTTCTCCGCATTGCAAGGTGCAATTCTGAAATTTTTTGCTTTTTCCTGCTCCTCTTAGCATGATAAAGAAGATTCAAAGAGAGTGAGATGCCAGCTCCTTTCATTCAGTCAGTAGCTTCAATCATTTCTGGATGTTTTTCAATGGCAAAAATCAATGAATATTGTAAATGCACAAACAGTAATTTCTCCGCATTGCAAGGTGCAATTCTGAAATTTTTTGCTTTTTCCTGCTCCTCTTAGCATGATAAACAAGATTCAAAGAGAGTGAGATGCCAGCTCCTTTCATTCAGTCAGTAGCTTCAATCATTTCTGGACGTTTTTCAATGGCAAAAATCAATGAATATTGTAAATGCACAAACAGTAATTTCTCCGCATTGCAAGGTGCAATTCTGAAATTTTTTGCTTTTTCCTGCTCCTCTTAGCATGATAAAGAAGATTCAAAGAGAGTGAGATGCCAACTCCTTTCATTCAGTCAGTAGCTTCAAACATTTCTGGTATATGAATAACATGATGTTTTTCAATGGCAAAAATCAATGAATATTGTAAATGCACAAACAGTAATTTCTCCGCATTGCAAGGTGCAAGTCTGAAATTTTTTGCTTTTTCCTGCTCCTCTTAGCATGATAAAGAAGATTCAAAGAGAGTGAGATGCCAGCTACTTTCATTCAGTCAGTAGCTTCAATCATTTCTGGACGTTTTTCAATGGTAAAAATCAATGAATATTGTAAATGCACAAACAGTAATTTCTCCACATTGCAAGGTGCAATTCTGAAATTTTTTGCTTTTTCCTGCTCCTCTTAGCATGATAAAGAAGATTCAAAGAGAGTGAGATGCCAGCTCCTTTCATTCAGTCAGTAGCTTCAAACATTTCTGGTATATGAATAACATGATGTTTTTCAATGGCAAAAATCAATGAATATTGTAAATGCACAAACAGTAATTTCTCCGCATTGCAAGGTGCAATTCTGAAATTTTTTGCTTTTTCCTGCTCCTCTTAGCATGATAAAGAAGATTCAAAGAGAGTGAGATGCCAGCTCCTTTCATTCAGTCAGTAGCTTCAAACATTTCTGGTATATGAATAACATGATGTTTTTCAATGGCAAAAATCAATGAATATTGTAAATGCACAAACAGTAATTTCTCCGCATTGCAAGGTGCAATTCTGAAATTTTTGGCTTTTTCCTGCTCCTCTTAGCATGATAAAGAAGATTCAAAGAGAGTGAGATGCCAGCTCCTTTCATTCAGTCAGTAGCTTCAATCATTTCTGGATGTTTTTCAATGGCAAAAATCAATGAATATTGTAAATGCACAAACTGTAATTTCTCCGCATTGCAAGGTGCAATTCTGAAATTTTTTGCTTTTTCCTGCTCCTCTTAGCATGATAAAGAAGATTCAAAGAGAGTGAGATGCCAGCTCCTTTCATTCAGTCAGTAGCTTCAATCATTTCTGGACGTTTTTCAATGGCAAAAATCAATGAATATTGTAAATGCACAAACAGTAATTTCTCCGCATTGCAAGGTGCAATTCTGAAATTTTTTGCTTTTTCCTGCTCCTCTTAGCATGATAAAGAAGATTCAAAGAGAGTGAGATGCCAGCTCCTTTCATTCAGTCAGTACCTTCAATCATTTCTGGACGTTTTTCAATGGCAAAAATCAATGAAAATTGTAAATGCACAAACAGTAATTTCTCCGCATTGCAAGGTGCGATTCTGAAATTTTTTGCTTTTTCCTGCTCCTCTTAGCATGATAAAGAAGATTCAAAGAGAGTGAGATGCCAGCTCCTTTCATTCAGTCAGTAGCTTCAAACATTTCTGGTATATGAATAACATGATGTTTTTCAATGGCAAAAATCAATGAATATTGTAAATGCACAAACAGTAATTTCTCCGCATTGCAAGGTGCAAGTCTGAAATTTTTTGCTTTTTCCTGCTCCTCTTAGCATGATAAAGAAGATTCAAAGAGAGTGAGATGCCAGCTACTTTCATTCAGTCAGTAGCTTCAATCATTTCTGGACCTTTTTCAATGGTAAAAATCAATGAATATTGTAAATGCACAAACAGTAATTTCTCCACATTGCAAGGTGCAATTCTGAAATTTTTTGCTTTTTCCTGCTCCTCTTAGCATGATAAAGAAGATTCAAAGAGAGTGAGATGCCAGCTCCTTTCATTCAGTCAGTAGCTTCAAACATTTCTGGTATATGAATAACATGATGTTTTTCAATGGCAAAAATCAATGAATATTGTAAATGCACAAACAGTAATTTCTCCGCATTGCAAGGTGCAATTCTGAAATTTTTTGCTTTTTCCTGCTCCTCTTAGCATGATAAAGAAGATTCAAAGAGAGTGAGATGCCAGCTCCTTTCATTCAGTCAGTAGCTTCAAACATTTCTGGTATATGAATAACATGATGTTTTTCAATGGCAAAAATCAATGAATATTGTAAATGCACAAACAGTAATTTCTCCGCATTGCAAGGTGCAATTCTGAAATTTTTTGCTTTTTCCTGCTCCTCTTAGCATGATAAAGAAGATTCAAAGAGAGTGAGATGCCAGCTCCTTTCATTCAGTCAGTAGCTTCAATCATTTCTGGATGTTTTTCAATGGCAAAAATCAATGAATATTGTAAATGCACAAACAGTAATTTCTCCGCATTGCAAGGTGCAATTCTGAAATTTTTTGCTTTTTCCTGCTCCTCTTAGCATGATAAAGAAGATTCAAAGAGAGTGAGATGTCAGCTCCTTTCATTCAGTCAGTAGCTTCAAACATTTCTGGTATATGAATAACATGATGTTTTTCAATGGCAAAAATCAATGAATTTTGTAAATGCACAAACAGTAATTTCTCCGCATTGCAAGGTGCAATTCTGAAATTTTTTGCTTTTTCCTGCTCCTCTTAGCATGATAAAGAAGATTCAAAGAGAGTGAGATGCCAGCTCCTTTCATTCAGTCAGTAGCTTCAATCATTTCTGGATGTTTTTCAATGGCAAAAATCAATGAATATTGTAAATGCACAAACAGTAATTTCTCCGCATTGCAAGGTGCAATTCTGAAATTTTTTGCTTTTTCCTGCTCCTCTTAGCATGATAAAGAAGATTCAAAGAGAGTGAGATGTCAGCTCCTTTCATTCAGTCAGTAGCTTCAAACATTTCTGGTATATGAATAACATGATGTTTTTCAATGGCAAAAATCAATGAATTTTGTAAATGCACAAACAGTAATTTCTCCGCATTGCAAGGTGCAATTCTGAAATTTTTTGCTTTTTCCTGCTCCTCTTAGCATGATAAAGAAGATTCAAAGAGAGTGAGATGCCAGCTCCTTTCATTCAGTCAGTAGCTTCAATCATTTCTGGATGTTTTTCAATGGCAAAAATCAATGAATATTGTAAATGCACAAACAGTAATTTCTCCGCATTGCAAGGTGCAATTCTGAAATTTTTTGCTTTTTCCTGCTCCTCTTAGCATGATAAAGAAGATTCAAAGAGAGTGAGATGCCAGCTCCTTTCATTCAGTCAGTAGCTTCAATCATTTCTGGACGTTTTTCAATGGCAAAAATCAATGAATATTGTAAATGCACAAACAGTAATTTCTCCGCATTGCAAGGTGCAATTCTGAAATTTTTTGCTTTTTCCTGCTCCTCTTAGCATGATAAAGAAGATTCAAAGAGAGTGAGATGCCAGCTCCTTTCATTCAGTCAGTAGCTTCAAACATTTCTGGTATATGAATAACATGATGTTTTTCAATGGCAAAAATCATTGAATATTGTAAATGCACAAACAGTAATTTCTCCGCATTGCAAGGTGCAAGTCTGAAATTTTTTGCTTTTTCCTGCTCCTCTTAGCATGATAAAGAAGATTCAAAGAGAGTGAGATGCCAGCTACTTTCATTCAGTCAGTAGCTTCAATCATTTCTGGACGTTTTTCAATGGTAAAAATCAATGAATATTGTAAATGCACAAACAGTAATTTCTCCACATTGCAAGGTGCAATTCTGAAATTTTTTGCTTTTTCCTGCTCCTCTTAGCATGATAAAGAAGATTCAAAGAGAGTGAGATGCCAGCTCCTTTCATTCAGTCAGTAGCTTCAAACATTTCTGGTATATGAATAACATGATGTTTTTCAATGGCAAAAATCAATGAATATTGTAAATGCACAAACAGTAATTTCTCCGCATTGCAAGGTGCAATTCTGAAATTTTTTGCTTTTTCCTGCTCCTCTTAGCATGATAAAGAAGATTCAAAGAGAGTGAGATGCCAGCAACTTTCATTCAGTCAGTAGCTTCAATCATTTCTGGATGTTTTTCAATGGCAAAGATCAATGAATATTGTAAATGCACAAACAGTAATTTCTCCGCATTGCAAGGTGCAATTCTGAAATTTTTTGCTTTTTCCTGCTCCTCTTAGCATGATAAACAAGATTCAAAGAGAGTGAGATGCCAGCTCCTTTCATTCAGTCAGTAGCTTCAATCATTTCTGGGCGTTTTTCAATGGCAAAAATCAATGAATATTGTAAATGCACAAACAGTAATTTCTCCGCATTGCAAGGTGCAATTCTGAAATTTTTTGCTTTTTCCTGCTCCTCTTAGCATGATAAAGAAGATTCAAAGAGAGTGAGATGCCAGCTCCTTTCATTCAGTCAGTAGCTTCAAACATTTCTGGTATATGAATAACATGATGTTTTTCAATGGCAAAAATCAATGAATATTGTAAATGCACAAACAGTAATTTCTCCGCATTGCAAGGTGCAAGTCTGAAATTTTTTGCTTTTTCCTGCTCCTCTTAGCATGATAAAGAAGATTCAAAGAGAGTGAGATGCCAGCTACTTTCATTCAGTCAGTAGCTTCAATCATTTCTGGACGTTTTTCAATGGTAAAAATCAATGAATATTGTAAATGCACAAACAGTAATTTCTCCACATTGCAAGGTGCAATTCTGAAATTTTTTGCTTTTTCCTGCTCCTCTTAGCATGATAAAGAAGATTCAAAGAGAGTGAGATGCCAGCTCCTTTCATTCAGTCAGTAGCTTCAAACATTTCTGGTATATGAATAACATGATGTTTTTCAATGGCAAAAATCAATGAATATTGTAAATGCACAAACAGTAATTTCTCCGCATTGCAAGGTGCAATTCTGAAATTTTTTGCTTTTTCCTGCTCCTCTTAGCATGATAAAGAAGATTCAAAGAGAGTGAGATGCCAGCTCCTTTCATTCAGTCAGTAGCTTCAATCATTTCTGGATGTTTTTCAATGGCAAAAATCAATGAATATTGTAAATGCACAAACTGTAATTTCTCCGCATTGCAAGGTGCAATTCTGAAATTTTTTGCTTTTTCCTGCTCCTCTTAGCATAATAAAGAAGATTCAAAGAGAGTGAGATGCCAGCTCCTTTCATTCAGTCAGTAGCTTCAATCATTTCTGGACGTTTTTCAATGGCAAAAATCAATGAATATTGTAAATGCACAAACAGTAATTTCTCCGCATTGCAAGGTGCAATTCTGAAATTTTTTGCTTTTTCCTGCTCCTCTTAGCATGATAAAGAAGATTCAAAGAGAGTGAGATGCCAGCTCCTTTCATTCAGTCAGTACCTTCAATCATTTCTGGACGTTTTTCAATGGCAAAAATCAATGAATATTGTAAATGCACAAACAGTAATTTCTCCGCATTGCAAGGTGCAATTCTGAAATTTTTTGCTTTTTCCCGCTCCTCTTAGCATGATAAAGATTCAAAGAGAGTGAGGTGCCAGCTCCTTTCATTCAGTCAGTAGCTTCAAACATTTCTGGTATATGAATAACATGTTTTTCAATGGCAAAAATCAATGAATATTGTAAATGCACAAACAGTAATTTCTCCGCATTGCAAGGTGCAATTCTGAAATTTTTTGCTTTTTCCTGCTCCTCTTAGCATGATAAAGAAGATTCAAAGAGAGTGAGATGCCAGCTCCTTTCATTCAGTCAGTAGCTTCAAACATTTCTGGTATATGAATAACATGATGTTTTTCAATGGCAAAAATCAATGAATATTGTAAATGCACAAACAGTAATTTCTCCGCATTGCAAGGTGCAAGTCTGAAATTTTTTGCTTTTTCCTGCTCCTCTTAGCATGATAAAGAAGATTCAAAGAGAGTGAGATGCCAGCTACTTTCATTCAGTCAGTAGCTTCAATCATTTCTGGACCTTTTTCAATGGTAAAAATCAATGAATATTGTAAATGCACAAACAGTAATTTCTCCACATTGCAAGGTGCAATTCTGAAATTTTTTGCTTTTTCCTGCTCCTCTTAGCATGATAAAGAAGATTCAAAGAGAGTGAGATGCCAGCTCCTTTCATTCAGTCAGTAGCTTCAAACATTTCTGGTATATGAATAACATGATGTTTTTCAATGGCAAAAATCAATGAATATTGTAAATGCACAAACAGTAATTTCTCCGCATTGCAAGGTGCAATTCTGAAATTTTTTGCTTTTTCCTGCTCCTCTTAGCATGATAAAGAAGATTCAAAGAGAGTGAGATGCCAGCTCCTTTCATTCAGTCAGTAGCTTCAAACATTTCTGGTATATGAATAACATGATGTTTTTCAATGGCAAAAATCAATGAATATTGTAAATGCACAAACAGTAATTTCTCCGCATTGCAAGGTGCAATTCTGAAATTTTTTGCTTTTTCCTGCTCCTCTTAGCATGATAAAGAAGATTCAAAGAGAGTGAGATGCCAGCTCCTTTCATTCAGTCAGTAGCTTCAATCATTTCTGGATGTTTTTCAATGGCAAAAATCAATGAATATTGTAAATGCACAAACAGTAATTTCTCCGCATTGCAAGGTGCAATTCTGAAATTTTTTGCTTTTTCCTGCTCCTCTTAGCATGATAAAGAAGATTCAAAGAGAGTGAGATGTCAGCTCCTTTCATTCAGTCAGTAGCTTCAAACATTTCTGGTATATGAATAACATGATGTTTTTCAATGGCAAAAATCAATGAATTTTGTAAATGCACAAACAGTAATTTCTCCGCATTGCAAGGTGCAATTCTGAAATTTTTTGCTTTTTCCTGCTCCTCTTAGCATGATAAAGAAGATTCAAAGAGAGTGAGATGCCAGTTCCTTTCATTCAGTCAGTAGCTTCAATCATTTCTGGACGTTTTTCAATGGCAAAAATCAATGAATATTGTAAATGCACAAACAGTAATTTCTCCGCATTGCAAGGTGCAATTCTGAAATTTTTTGCTTTTTCCTGCTCCTCTTAGCATGATAAAGAAGATTCAAAGAGAGTGAGATGCCAGCTCCTTTCATTCAGTCAGTATCTTCAATCATTTCTGGTATATGAATAACATGATGTTTTTCAATGGCAAAAATCAATGAATATTGTAAATGCACAAACAGTAATTTCTCCGCATTGCAAGGTGCAATTCTGAAATTTTTTGCTTTTTCCTGCTCCTCTTAGCATGATAAAGAAGATTCAAAGAGAGTGAGATGCCAGCTCCTTTCATTCAGTCAGTAGCTTCAATCATTTCTGGACGTTTTTCAATGGCAAAAATCAATGAATATTGTAAATGCACAAACAGTAATTTCTCCGCATTGCAAGGTGCAATTCTGAAATTTTTTGCTTTTTCCTGCTCCTCTTAGCATGATAAACAAGATTCAAAGAGAGTGAGATGCCAGCTCCTTTCATTCAGTCAGTAGCTTCAATCATTTCTGGACGTTTTTCAATGGCAAAAATCAATGAATATTGTAAATGCACAAACAGTAATTTCTCCGCATTGCAAGGTGCAATTCTGAAATTTTTTGCTTTTTCCTGCTCCTCTTAGCATGATAAAGAAGATTCAAAGAGAGTGAGATGCCAGCTCCTTTCATTCAGTCAGTAGCTTCAAACATTTCTGGTATATGAATAACATGATGTTTTTCAATGGCAAAAATCAATGAATATTGTAAATGCACAAACAGTAATTTCTCCGCATTGCAAGGTGCAAGTCTGAAATTTTTTGCTTTTTCCTGCTCCTCTTAGCATGATAAAGAAGATACAAAGAGAGTGAGATGCCAGCTACTTTCATTCAGTCAGTAGCTTCAATCATTTCTGGATGTTTTTCAATGGTAAAAATCAATGAATATTGTAAATGCACAAACAGTAATTTCTCCACATTGCAAGGTGCAATTCTGAAATTTTTTGCTTTTTCCTGCTCCTCTTAGCATGATAAAGAAGATTCAAAGAGAGTGAGATGCCAGCTCCTTTCATTCAGTCAGTAGCTTCAAACATTTCTGGTATATGAATAACATGATGTTTTTCAATGGCAAAAATCAATGAATATTGTAAATGCACAAACAGTAATTTCTCTGCATTGCAAGGTGCAATTCTGAAATTTTTTGCTTTTTCCTGCTCCTCTTAGCATGATAAAGAAGATTCAAAGAGAGTGAGATGCCAGCTACTTTCATTCAGTCAGTAGCTTCAATCATTTCTGGATGTTTTTCAATGGTAAAAATCAATGAATATTGTAAATGCACAAACAGTAATTTCTCCACATTGCAAGGTGCAATTCTGAAATTTTTTGCTTTTTCCTGCTCCTCTTAGCATGATAAAGAAGATTCAAAGAGAGTGAGATGCCAGCTACTTTCATTCAGTCAGTAGCTTCAATCATTTCTGGACCTTTTTCAATGGTAAAAATCAATGAATATTGTAAATGCACAAACAGTAATTTCTCCACATTGCAAGGTGCAATTCTGAAATTTTTTGCTTTTTCCTGCTCCTCTTAGCATGATAAAGAAGATTCAAAGAGAGTGAGATGCCAGCTCCTTTCATTCAGTCAGTAGCTTCAAACATTTCTGGTATATGAATAACATGATGTTTTTCAATGGCAAAAATCAATGAATATTGTAAATGCACAAACAGTAATTTCTCCGCATTGCAAGGTGCAATTCTGAAATTTTTTGCTTTTTCCTGCTCCTCTTAGCATGATAAAGAAGATTCAAAGAGAGTGAGATGCCAGCTCCTTTCATTCAGTCAGTAGCTTCAAACATTTCTGGTATATGAATAACATGATGTTTTTCAATGGCAAAAATCAATGAATATTGTAAATGCACAAACAGTAATTTCTCCGCATTGCAAGGTGCAATTCTGAAATTTTTTGCTTTTTCCTGCTCCTCTTAGCATGATAAAGAAGATTCAAAGAGAGTGAGATGCCAGCTCCTTTCATTCAGTCAGTAGCTTCAATCATTTCTGGATGTTTTTCAATGGCAAAAATCAATGAATATTGTAAATGCACAAACAGTAATTTCTCCGCATTGCAAGGTGCAATTCTGAAATTTTTTGCTTTTTCCTGCTCCTCTTAGCATGATAAAGAAGATTCAAAGAGAGTGAGATGTCAGCTCCTTTCATTCAGTCAGTAGCTTCAAACATTTCTGGTATATGAATAACATGATGTTTTTCAATGGCAAAAATCAATGAATTTTGTAAATGCACAAACAGTAATTTCTCCGCATTGCAAGGTGCAATTCTGAAATTTTTTGCTTTTTCCTGCTCCTCTTAGCATGATAAAGAAGATTCAAAGAGAGTGAGATGCCAGTTCCTTTCATTCAGTCAGTAGCTTCAATCATTTCTGGACGTTTTTCAATGGCAAAAATCAATGAATATTGTAAATGCACAAACAGTAATTTCTCCGCATTGCAAGGTGCAATTCTGAAATTTTTTGCTTTTTCCTGCTCCTCTTAGCATGATAAAGAAGATTCAAAGAGAGTGAGATGCCAGCTCCTTTCACTCAGTCAGTATCTTCAATCATTTCTGGTATATGAATAACATGATGTTTTTCAATGGCAAAAATCAATGAATATTGTAAATGCACAAACAGTAATTTCTCCGCATTGCAAGGTGCAATTCTGAAATTTTTTGCTTTTTCCTGCTCCTCTTAGCATGATAAAGAAGATTCAAAGAGAGTGAGATGCCAGCTCCTTTCATTCAGTCAGTAGCTTCAATCATTTCTGGACGTTTTTCAATGGCAAAAATCAATGAATATTGTAAATGCACAAACAGTAATTTCTCCGCATTGCAAGGTGCAATTCTGAAATTTTTTGCTTTTTCCTGCTCCTCTTAGCATGATAAACAAGATTCAAAGAGAGTGAGATGCCAGCTCCTTTCATTCAGTCAGTAGCTTCAATCATTTCTGGACGTTTTTCAATGGCAAAAATCAATGAATATTGTAAATGCACAAACAGTAATTTCTCCGCATTGCAAGGTGCAATTCTGAAATTTTTTGCTTTTTCCTGCTCCTCTTAGCATGATAAAGAAGATTCAAAGAGAGTGAGATGCCAGCTCCTTTCATTCAGTCAGTAGCTTCAAACATTTCTGGTATATGAATAACATGATGTTTTTCAATGGCAAAAATCAATGAATATTGTAAATGCACAAACAGTAATTTCTCCGCATTGCAAGGTGCAAGTCTGAAATTTTTTGCTTTTTCCTGCTCCTCTTAGCATGATAAAGAAGATTCAAAGAGAGTGAGATGCCAGCTCCTTTCATTCAGTCAGTAGCTTCAAACATTTCTGGTATATGAATAACATGATGTTTTTCAATGGCAAAAATCAATGAATATTGTAAATGCACAAACAGTAATTTCTCCGCATTGCAAGGTGCAATTCTGAAATTTTTTGCTTTTTCCTGCTCCTCTTAGCATGATAAAGAAGATTCAAAGAGAGTGAGATGCCAGCTCCTTTCATTCAGTCAGTAGCTTCAAACATTTCTGGTATATGAATAACATGATGTTTTTCAATGGCAAAAATCAATGAATATTGTAAATGCACAAACAGTAATTTCTCCGCATTGCAAGGTGCAATTCTGAAATTTTTTGCTTTTTCCTGCTCCTCTTAGCATGATAAAGAAGATTCAAAGAGAGTGAGATGCCAGCTCCTTTCATTCAGTCAGTAGCTTCAATCATTTCTGGATGTTTTTCAATGGCAAAAATCAATGAATATTGTAAATGCACAAACAGTAATTTCTCCGCATTGCAAGGTGCAATTCTGAAATTTTTTGCTTTTTCCTGCTCCTCTTAGCATGATAAAGAAGATTCAAAGAGAGTGAGATGTCAGCTCCTTTCATTCAGTCAGTAGCTTCAAACATTTCTGGTATATGAATAACATGATGTTTTTCAATGGCAAAAATCAATGAATTTTGTAAATGCACAAACAGTAATTTCTCCGCATTGCAAGGTGCAATTCTGAAATTTTTTGCTTTTTCCTGCTCCTCTTAGCATGATAAAGAAGATTCAAAGAGAGTGAGATGCCAGTTCCTTTCATTCAGTCAGTAGCTTCAATCATTTCTGGACGTTTTTCAATGGCAAAAATCAATGAATATTGTAAATGCACAAACAGTAATTTCTCCGCATTGCAAGGTGCAATTCTGAAATTTTTTGCTTTTTCCTGCTCCTCTTAGCATGATAAAGAAGATTCAAAGAGAGTGAGATGCCAGCTCCTTTCATTCAGTCAGTATCTTCAATCATTTCTGGTATATGAATAACATGATGTTTTTCAATGGCAAAAATCAATGAATATTGTAAATGCACAAACAGTAATTTCTCCGCATTGCAAGGTGCAATTCTGAAATTTTTTGCTTTTTCCTGCTCCTCTTAGCATGATAAAGAAGATTCAAAGAGAGTGAGATGCCAGCTCCTTTCATTCAGTCAGTAGCTTCAATCATTTCTGGACGTTTTTCAATGGCAAAAATCAATGAATATTGTAAATGCACAAACAGTAATTTCTCCGCATTGCAAGGTGCAATTCTGAAATTTTTTGCTTTTTCCTGCTCCTCTTAGCATGATAAACAAGATTCAAAGAGAGTGAGATGCCAGCTCCTTTCATTCAGTCAGTAGCTTCAATCATTTCTGGATGTTTTTCAATGGTAAAAATCAATGAATATTGTAAATGCACAAACAGTAATTTCTCCACATTGCAAGGTGCAATTCTGAAATTTTTTGCTTTTTCCTGCTCCTCTTAGCATGATAAAGAAGATTCAAAGAGAGTGAGATGCCAGCTCCTTTCATTCAGTCAGTAGCTTCAAACATTTCTGGTATATGAATAACATGATGTTTTTCAATGGCAAAAATCAATGAATATTGTAAATGCACAAACAGTAATTTCTCTGCATTGCAAGGTGCAATTCTGAAATTTTTTGCTTTTTCCTGCTCCTCTTAGCATGATAAAGAAGATTCAAAGAGAGTGAGATGCCAGCTACTTTCATTCAGTCAGTAGCTTCAATCATTTCTGGATGTTTTTCAATGGTAAAAATCAATGAATATTGTAAATGCACAAACAGTAATTTCTCCACATTGCAAGGTGCAATTCTGAAATTTTTTGCTTTTTCCTGCTCCTCTTAGCATGATAAAGAAGATTCAAAGAGAGTGAGATGCCAGCTACTTTCATTCAGTCAGTAGCTTCAATCATTTCTGGACCTTTTTCAATGGTAAAAATCAATGAATATTGTAAATGCACAAACAGTAATTTCTCCACATTGCAAGGTGCAATTCTGAAATTTTTTGCTTTTTCCTGCTCCTCTTAGCATGATAAAGAAGATTCAAAGAGAGTGAGATGCCAGCTCCTTTCATTCAGTCAGTAGCTTCAAACATTTCTGGTATATGAATAACATGATGTTTTTCAATGGCAAAAATCAATGAATATTGTAAATGCACAAACAGTAATTTCTCCGCATTGCAAGGTGCAATTCTGAAATTTTTTGCTTTTTCCTGCTCCTCTTAGCATGATAAAGAAGATTCAAAGAGAGTGAGATGCCAGCTCCTTTCATTCAGTCAGTAGCTTCAAACATTTCTGGTATATGAATAACATGATGTTTTTCAATGGCAAAAATCAATGAATATTGTAAATGCACAAACAGTAATTTCTCCGCATTGCAAGGTGCAATTCTGAAATTTTTTGCTTTTTCCTGCTCCTCTTAGCATGATAAAGAAGATTCAAAGAGAGTGAGATGCCAGCTCCTTTCATTCAGTCAGTAGCTTCAATCATTTCTGGATGTTTTTCAATGGCAAAAATCAATGAATATTGTAAATGCACAAACAGTAATTTCTCCGCATTGCAAGGTGCAATTCTGAAATTTTTTGCTTTTTCCTGCTCCTCTTAGCATGATAAAGAAGATTCAAAGAGAGTGAGATGTCAGCTCCTTTCATTCAGTCAGTAGCTTCAAACATTTCTGGTATATGAATAACATGATGTTTTTCAATGGCAAAAATCAATGAATTTTGTAAATGCACAAACAGTAATTTCTCCGCATTGCAAGGTGCAATTCTGAAATTTTTTGCTTTTTCCTGCTCCTCTTAGCATGATAAAGAAGATTCAAAGAGAGTGAGATGCCAGTTCCTTTCATTCAGTCAGTAGCTTCAATCATTTCTGGACGTTTTTCAATGGCAAAAATCAATGAATATTGTAAATGCACAAACAGTAATTTCTCCGCATTGCAAGGTGCAATTCTGAAATTTTTTGCTTTTTCCTGCTCCTCTTAGCATGATAAAGAAGATTCAAAGAGAGTGAGATGCCAGCTCCTTTCATTCAGTCAGTATCTTCAATCATTTCTGGTATATGAATAACATGATGTTTTTCAATGGCAAAAATCAATGAATATTGTAAATGCACAAACAGTAATTTCTCCGCATTGCAAGGTGCAATTCTGAAATTTTTTGCTTTTTCCTGCTCCTCTTAGCATGATAAAGAAGATTCAAAGAGAGTGAGATGCCAGCTCCTTTCATTCAGTCAGTAGCTTCAATCATTTCTGGACGTTTTTCAATGGCAAAAATCAATGAATATTGTAAATGCACAAACAGTAATTTCTCCGCATTGCAAGGTGCAATTCTGAAATTTTTTGCTTTTTCCTGCTCCTCTTAGCATGATAAACAAGATTCAAAGAGAGTGAGATGCCAGCTCCTTTCATTCAGTCAGTAGCTTCAATCATTTCTGGACGTTTTTCAATGGCAAAAATCAATGAATATTGTAAATGCACAAACAGTAATTTCTCCGCATTGCAAGGTGCAATTCTGAAATTTTTTGCTTTTTCCTGCTCCTCTTAGCATGATAAAGAAGATTCAAAGAGAGTGAGATGCCAGCTCCTTTCATTCAGTCAGTAGCTTCAAACATTTCTGGTATATGAATAACATGATGTTTTTCAATGGCAAAAATCAATGAATATTGTAAATGCACAAACAGTAATTTCTCCGCATTGCAAGGTGCAAGTCTGAAATGTTTTGCTTTTTCCTGCTCCTCTTATCATGATAAAGAAGATACAAAGAGAGTGAGATGCCAGCTACTTTCATTCAGTCAGTAGCTTCAATCATTTCTGGATGTTTTTCAATGGTAAAAATCAATGAATATTGTAAATGCACAAACAGTAATTTCTCCACATTGCAAGGTGCAATTCTGAAATTTTTTGCTTTTTCCTGCTCCTCTTAGCATGATAAAGAAGATTCAAAGAGAGTGAGATGCCAGCTCCTTTCATTCAGTCAGTAGCTTCAAACATTTCTGGTATATGAATAACATGTTTTTCAATGGCAAAAATCAATGAATATTGTAAATGCACAAACAGTAATTTCTCTGCATTGCAAGGTGCAATTCTGAAATTTTTTGCTTTTTCCTGCTCCTCTTAGCATGATAAAGAAGATTCAAAGAGAGTGAGATGCCAGCTACTTTCATTCAGTCAGTAGCTTCAATCATTTCTGGATGTTTTTCAATGGTAAAAATCAATGAATATTGTAAATGCACAAACAGTAATTTCTCCACATTGCAAGGTGCAATTCTGAAATTTTTTGCTTTTTCCTGCTCCTCTTAGCATGATAAAGAAGATTCAAAGAGAGTGAGATGCCAGCTCCTTTCATTCAGTCAGTAGCTTCAAACATTTCTGGTATATGAATAACATGATGTTTTTCAATGGCAAAAATCAATGAATATTGTAAATGCACAAACAGTAATTTCTCCGCATTGCAAGGTGCAATTCTGAAATTTTTTGCTTTTTCCTGCTCCTCTTAGCATGATAAAGAAGATTCAAAGAGAGTGAGATGCCAGCTCCTTTCATTCAGTCAGTAGCTTCAAACATTTCTGGTATATGAATAACATGATGTTTTTCAATGGCAAAAATCAATGAATATTGTAAATGCACAAACAGTAATTTCTCCGCATTGCAAGGTGCAATTCTGAAATTTTTTGCTTTTTCCTGCTCCTCTTAGCATGATAAAGAATATTCAAAGAGAGTGAGATGCCAGCTCCTTTCATTCAGTCAGTAGCTTCAATCATTTCTGGATGTTTTTCAATGGCAAAAATCAATGAATATTGTAAATGCACAAACTGTAATTTCTCCGCATTGCAAGGTGCAATTCTGAAATTTTTTGTTTTTTCCTGCTCCTCTTAGCATGATAAAGAAGATTCAAAGAGAGTGAGATGCCAGCTCCTTTCATTCAGTCAGTAGCTTCAATCATTTCTGGACGTTTTTCAATGGCAAAAATCAATGAATATTGTAAATGCACAAACAGTAATTTCTCCGCATTGCAAGGTGCAATTCTGAAATTTTTTGCTTTTTCCTGCTCCTCTTAGCATGATAAAGAAGATTCAAAGAGAGTGAGATGCCAGCTCCTTTCATTCAGTCAGTACCTTCAATCATTTCTGGATGTTTTTCAATGGCAAAAATCAATGAATATTGTAAATGCACAAACAGTAATTTCTCCGCATTGCAAGGTGCAATTCTGAAATTTTTTGCTTTTTCCCGCTCCTCTTAGCATGATAAAGAAGATTCAAAGAGAGTGAGGTGCCAGCTCCTTTCATTCAGTCAGTAGCTTCAAACATTTCTGGTATATGAATAACATGTTTTTCAATGTCAAAAATCAATGAATATTGTAAATGCACAAACAGTAATTTCTCCGCATTGCAAGGTGCAATTCTGAAATTTTTTGATTTTTCCTGCTCCTCTTAGCATGATAAAGAAGATTCAAAGAGAGTGAGATGCCAGCTCCTTTCATTCAGTCAGTAGCTTCAATCATTTCTGGACGTTTTTCAATGGCAAAAATCAATGAATATTGTAAATGCACAAACAGTAATTTCTCCGCATTGCAAGGTGCAATTCTGAAATTTTTTGCTTTTTCCTGCTCCTCTTAGCATGATAAAGAAGATTCAAAGAGAGTGAGATGCCAGCTCCTTTCATTCAGTCAGTAGCTTCAATCATTTCTGGACGTTTTTCAATGGCAAAAATCAATGAATATTGTAAATGCACAAAGAGTAATTTCTCCGCATTGCAAGGTGCAATTCTGAAATTTTTTCTTTTTCCTGCTCCTCTTAGCATGATAAAGAAGATTCAAAGAGAGTGAGATGCCAGCTCCTTTCATTCAGTCAGTAGCTTCAAACATTTCTGGTATATGAATAACATGATGTTTTTCAATGGCAAAAATCAATGAATATTGTAAATGCACAAACAGTAATTTCTCCGCATTGCAAGGTGCAAGTCTGAAATTTTTTGCTTTTTCCTGCTCCTCTTAGCATGGTAAAGAAGATTCAAAGAGAGTGAGATGCCAGCTACTTTCATTCAGTCAGTAGCTTCAATCATTTCTGGACGTTTTTCAATGGTAAAAATCAATGAATATTGTAAATGCACAAACAGTAATTTCTCCACATTGCAAGGTGCAATTCTGAAATTTTTTGCTTTTTCCTGCTCCTCTTAGCATGATAAAGAAGATTCAAAGAGAGTGAGATGCCAGCTCCTTTCATTCAGTCAGTAGCTTCAAACATTTCTGGTATATGAATAACATGATGTTTTTCAATGGCAAAAATCAATGAATATTGTAAATGCACAAACAGTAATTTCTCCGCATTGCAAGGTGCAATTCTGAAATTTTTTGCTTTTTCCTGCTCCTCTTAGCATGATAAAGAAGATTCAAAGAGAGTGAGATGCCAGCTCCTTTCATTCAGTCAGTAGCTTCAAACATTTCTGGTATATGAATAACATGATGTTTTTCAATGGCAAAAATCAATGAATATTGTAAATGCACAAACAGTAATTTCTCCGCATTGCAAGGTGCAATTCTGAAATTTTTTGCTTTTTCCTGCTCCTCTTAGCATGATAAAGAAGATTCAAAGAGAGTGAGATGCCAGCTCCTTTCATTCAGTCAGTAGCTTCAATCATTTCTGGACGTTTTTCAATGGCAAAAATCAATGAATATTGTAAATGCACAAACAGTAATTTCTCCGCATTGCAAGGTGCAATTCTGAAATTTTTTGCTTTTTCCTGCTCCTCTTAGCATGATAAAGAAGATTCAAAGAGAGTGAGATGCCAGCTCCTTTCATTCAGTCAGTAGCTTCAATCATTTCTGGACGTTTTTCAATGGCAAAAATCAATGAATATTGTAAATGCACAAACAGTAATTTCTCCGCATTGCAAGGTGCAATTCTGAAATTTTTTGCTTTTTCCTGCTCCTCTTAACATGATAAAGAAGATTCAAAGAGAGTGAGATGCCAGCATCTTTCATTCAGTCAGTAGCTTCAATCATTTCTGGACGTTTTTCAATGGCAAAAATCAATGAATATTGTAAATGCACAAACAGTAATTTCTCCGCATTGCAAGGTGCAATTCTGAAATTTTTTGCTTTTTCCTGCTCCTCTTAGCATGATAAAGAAGATTCAAAGAGAGTGAGATGCCAGCTCCTTTGATTCAGTCAGTAGCTTCAATCATTTCTGGACATTTTTCAATGGCAAAAATCAATGAATATTGTAAATGCACAAACAGTAATTTCTCCGCATTGCAAGGTGCAATTCTGAAATTTTTTGCTTTTTCCTGCTCCTCTTAGCATGACAAAGAAGATTCAAAGAGAGTAAGATGCCAGCTCCTTTCATTCAGTCAGTAGCTTCAATCATTTCTGGTATATGAATAACGATGTTTTTCAATGGCAAAAATCAATGAATATTGTAAATGCACAAACAGTAATTTCTCCGCATTGCAAGGTGCAATTCTGAAATTTTTTGCTTTTTCCTGCTCCTCTTAGCATGATAAAGAAGATTCAAAGAGAGTGAGATGCCAGCTCCTTTCATTCAGTCAGTAGCTTCAATCATTTCTGGACGTTTTTCAATGGCAAAAATCAATGAATATTGTAAATGCACAAACAGTAATTTCTCCGCATTGCAAGGTGCAATTCTGAAATTTTTTGCTTTTTCCTGCTCCTCTTAGCATGATAAAGAAGATTCAAAGAGAGTGAGATGCCAGCTCCTTTCATTCAGTCAGTAGCTTCAATCATTTCTGGACGTTTTTCAATGGCAAAAATCAATGAATATTGTAAATGCACAAACAGTAATTTCTCCGCATTGCAAGGTGCAATTCTGAAATTTTTTGCTTTTTCCTGCTCCTCTTAGCATGATAAAGAAGATTCAAAGAGAGTGAGATGCCAGCTCCTTTCATTCAGTCAGTAGCTTCAAACATTTCTTGTATATGAATAACATGATGTTTTTCAATGGCAAAAATCAATGAATATTGTAAAAGCACAAACAGTAATTTCTCCGCATTGCAAGGTGCAATTCTGAAATTTTTTGCTTTTTCCTGCTCCTCTTAGCATGATAAAGAAGATTCAAAGAGAGTGAGATGCCAGCTCCTTTCATTCAGTCAGTAGCTTCAATCATTTCTGGACGTTTTTCAATGGCAAAAATCAATGAATATTGTAAATGCACAAACAGTAATTTCTCCGCATTGCAAGGTGCAATTCTGAAATTTTTTGCTTTTTCCTGCTCCTCTTAGCATGATAAAGAAGATTCAAAGAGAGTGAGATGCCAGCTCCTTTCATTCAGTCAGTAGCTTCAATCATTTCTGGTATATGAATAACATGATGTTTTTCAATGGCAAAAATCAATGAATATTGTAAATGCACACACAGTAATTTCTCCGCATTGCAAGTTGCAATTCTGAAATTTTTTGCTTTTTCCTGCTCCTCTTAGCATGATAAAGAAGATTCAAAGAGAGTGAGATGCCAGCTCCTTTCATTCAGTCAGTAGCTTCAATCATTTCTGGACGTTTTTCAATGGCAAAAATCAATGAATATTGTAAATGCACAAACAGTAATTTCTCCGCATTGCAAGGTGCAATTCTGAAATTTTTTGCTTTTTCCTGCTCCTCTTAGCATGATAAAGAAGATTCAAAGAGAGTGAGATGCCAGCTCCTTTCATTCAGTCAGTAGCTTCAATCATTTCTGGACGTTTTTCAATGGCAAAAATCAATGAATATTGTAAATGCACAAACAGTAATTTCTCCGCATTGCAAGGTGCAATTCTGAAATTTTTTGCTTTTTCCTGCTCCTCTTAGCATGATAAAGAAGATTCAAAGAGAGTTAGATGCCAGCTCCTTTCATTCAGTCAGTAGCTTCAAACATTTCTGGTATATGAATAACATGATGTTTTTCAATGGCAAAAATCAATGAATATTGTAAAAGCACAAACAGTAATTTCTCCGCATTGCAAGGTGCAATTCTGAAATTTTTTGCTTTTTCCTGCTCCTCTTAGCATGATAAAGAAGATTCAAAGAGAGTGAGATGCCAGCTCCTTTCATTCAGTCAGTAGCTTCAATCATTTCTGGACGTTTTTCAATGGCAAAAATCAATGAATATTGTAAATGCACAAACAGTAATTTCTCCGCATTGCAAGGTGCAATTCTGAAATTTTTTGCTTTTTCCTGCTCCTCTTAGCATGATAAAGAAGATTCAAAGAGAGTGAGATGCCAGCTCCTTTCATTCAGTCAGTACCTTCAATCATTTCTGGATGTTTTTCAATGGCAAAAATCAATGAATATTGTAAATGCACAAACAGTAATTTCTCCGCATTGCAAGGTGCAATTCTGAAATTTTTAGCTTTTTCCCGCTCCTCTTAGCATGATAAAGAAGATTCAAAGAGAGTGAGGTGCCAGCTCCTTTCATTCAGTCAGTAGCTTCAAACATTTCTGGTATATGAATAACATGTTTTTCAATGGCAAAAATCAATGAATATTGTAAATGCACAAACAGTAATTTCTCCGCATTGCAAGGTGCAATTCTGAAATTTTTTGATTTTTCCTGCTCCTCTTAGCATGATAAAGAAGATTCAAAGAGAGTGAGATGCCAGCTCCTTTCATTCAGTCAGTAGCTTCAATCATTTCTGGACGTTTTTCAATGGCAAAAATCAATGAATATTGTAAATGCACAAACAGTAATTTCTCCGCATTGCAAGGTGCAATTCTGAAATTTTTTGCTTTTTCCTGCTCCTCTTAGCATGATAAAGAAGATTCAAAGAGAGTGAGATGCCAGCTCCTTTCATTCAGTCAGTAGCTTCAATCATTTCTGGACGTTTTTCAATGGGAAAAATCAATGAATATTGTAAATGCACAAACAGTAATTTCTCCGCATTGCAAGGTGCAATTCTGAAATTTTTTGCTTTTTCCTGCTCCTCTTAGCATGATAAAGAAGATTCAAAGAGAGTGAGATGCCAGCTCCTTTCATTCAGTCAGTAGCTTCAAACATTTCTGGTATATGAATAACAAGTTGTTTTTCAATGGCAAAAATCAATGAATATTGTAAATGCACAAACAGTAATTTCTCCGCATTGCAAGGTGCAAGTCTGAAATTTTTTGCTTTTTCCTGCTCCTCTTAGCATGGTAAAGAAGATTCAAAGAGAGTGAGATGCCAGCTACTTTCATTCAGTCAGTAGCTTCAATCATTTCTGGACGTTTTTCAATGGTAAAAATCAATGAATATTGTAAATGCACAAACAGTAATTTCTCCACATTGCAAGGTGCAATTCTGAAATTTTTTGCTTTTTCCTGCTCCTCTTAGCATGATAAAGAAGATTCAAAGAGAGTGAGATGCCAGCTCCTTTCATTCAGTCAGTAGCTTCAAACATTTCTGGTATATGAATAACATGATGTTTTTCAATGGCAAAAATCAATGAATATTGTAAATGCACAAACAGTAATTTCTCCGCATTGCAAGGTGCAATTCTGAAATTTTTTGCTTTTTCCTGCTCCTCTTAGCATGATAAAGAAGATTCAAAGAGAGTGAGATGCCAGCTCCTTTCATTCAGTCAGTAGCTTCAAACATTTCTGGTATATGAATAACATGATGTTTTTCAATGGCAAAAATCAATGAATATTGTAAATGCACAAACAGTAATTTCTCCGCATTGCAAGGTGCAATTCTGAAATTTTTTGCTTTTTCATGCTCCTCTTAGCATGATAAAGAAGATTCAAAGAGAGTGAGATGCCAGCTCCTTTCATTCAGTCAGTAGCTTCAATCATTTCTGGACGTTTTTCAATGGCAAAAATCAATGAATATTGTAAATGCACAAACAGTAATTTCTCCGCATTGCAAGGTGCAATTCTGAAATTTTTTGCTTTTTCCTGCTCCTCTTAGCATGATAAAGAAGATTCAAAGAGAGTGAGATGCCAGCTCCTTTCATTCAGTCAGTAGCTTCAATCATTTCTGGACGTTTTTCAATGGCAAAAATCAATGAATATTGTAAATGCACAACAGTAATTTCTCCGCATTGCAAGGTGCAATTCTGAAATTTTTTGCTTTTTCCCGCTCCTCTTAGCATGATAAAGAAGATTCAAAGAGAGTGAGATGCCAGCTCCTTTCATTCAGTCAGTAGCTTCAAACATTTCTGGTATATGAATAACATGATGTTTTTCAATGGCAAAAATCAATGAATATTGTAAATGCACAAACAGTAATTTCTCCGCATTGCAAGGTGCAATTCTGAAATTTTTTGCTTTTTCCTGCTCCTCTTAGCATGATAAAGAAGATTCAAAGAGAGTGAGATGCCAGCTCCTTTCATTCAGTCAGTAGCTTCAATCATTTCTGGACGTTTTTCAATGGCAAAAATCAATGAATATTGTAAATGCACAAACAGTAATTTCTCCGCATTGCAAGGTGCAATTCTGAAATTTTTTGCTTTTTCCTGCTCCTCTTAGCATGATAAAGAAGATTCAAAGAGAGTGAGATGCCAGCTCCTTTCATTCAGTCAGTAGCTTCAATCATTTCTGGACGTTTTTCAATGGCAAAAATCAATGAATATTGTAAATGCACAAACAGTAATTTCTCCGCATTGCAAGGTGCAATTCTGAAATTTTTTGCTTTTTCCTGCTCCTCTTAGCATGACAAAGAAGATTCAAAGAGAGTAAGATGCCAGCTCCTTTCATTCAGTCAGTAGCTTCAATCATTTCTGGTATATGAATAACATGATGTTTTTCAATGGCAAAAATCAATGAATATTGTAAATGCACAAACAGTAATTTCTCCGCATTGCAAGGTGCAATTCTGAAATTTTTTGCTTTTTCCTGCTCCTCTTAGCATGATAAAGAAGATTCAAAGAGAGTGAGATGCCAGCTCCTTTCATTCAGTCAGTAGCTTCAATCATTTCTGGACGTTTTTCAATGGCAAAAATCAATGAATATTGTAAATGCACAAACAGTAATTTCTCCGCATTGCAAGGTGCAATTCTGAAATTTTTTGCTTTTTCCTGCTCCTCTTAGCATGATAAAGAAGATTCAAAGAGAGTGAGATGCCAGCTCCTTTCATTCAGTCAGTAGCTTCAATCATTTCTGGACGTTTTTCAATGGCAAAAATCTATGAATATTGTAAATGCACAAACAGTAATTTCTCCGCATTGCAAGGTGCAATTCTGAAATTTTTTGCTTTTTCCTGCTCCTCTTAGCATGATAAAGAAGATTCAAAGAGAGTGAGATGCCAGCTCCTTTCATTCAGTCAGTAGCTTCAAACATTTCTTGTATATGAATAACATGATGTTTTTCAATGGCAAAAATCAATGAATATTGTAGAAGCACAAACAGTAATTTCTCCGCATTGCAAGGTGCAATTCTGAAATTTTTTGCTTTTTCCTGCTCCTCTTAGCATGATAAAGAAGATTCAAAGAGAGTGAGATGCCAGCTCCTTTCATTCAGTCAGTAGCTTCAATCATTTCTTGACGTTTTTCAATGGCAAAAATCAATGAATATTGTAAATGCACAAACAGTAATTTCTCCGCATTGCAAGGTGCAATTCTGAAATTTTTTGCTTTTTCCTGCTCCTCTTAGCATGATAAAGAAGATTCAAAGAGAGTGAGATGCCAGCTCCTTTCATTCAGTCAGTAGCTTCAATCATTTCTGGTATATGAATAACATGATGTTTTTCAATGGCAAAAATCAATGAATATTGTAAATGCACAAACAGTAATTTCTCCGCATTGCAAGTTGCAATTCTGAAATTTTTTGCTTTTTCCTGCTCCTCTTAGCATGATAAAGAAGATTCAAAGAGAGTGAGATGCCAGCTCCTTTCATTCAGTCAGTAGCTTCAAACATTTCTGGTATATGAATAACATGATGTTTTTCAATGGCAAAAATCAATGAATATTGTAAATGCACAAACAGTAATTTCTCCGCATTGCAAGGTGCAATTCTGAAATTTTTTGCTTTTTCCTGCTCCTCTTAGCATGATAAAGAAGATTCAAAGAGAGTGAGATGCCAGTTCCTTTCATTCAGTCAGTAGCTTCAATCATTTCTGGTATATGAATAACATGATGTTTTTCAATGGCAAAAATCAATGAATATTGTAAAAGCACAAACAGTAATTTCTCCGCATTGCAAGGTGCAATTCTGAAATTTTTTGCTTTTTCCTGCTCCTCTTAGCATGATAAAGAAGATTCAAAGAGAGTGAGATGCCAGCTCCTTTCATTCAGTCAGTAGCTTCAATCATTTCTGGACGTTTTTCAATGGCAAAAATCAATGAATATTGTAAATGCACAAACAGTAATTTCTCCGCATTGCAAGGTGCAATTCTGAAATTTTTTGCTTTTTCCTGCTCCTCTTAGCATGATAAAGAAGATTCAAAGAGAGTGAGATGCCAGCTCCTTTCATTCAGTCAGTAGCTTCAATCATTTCTGGTATATGAATAACATGATGTTTTTCAATGGCAAAAATCAATGAATATTGTAAATGCACAAACAGTAATTTCTCCACATTGCAAGGTGCAATTCTGAAATTTTTTGCTTTTTCCTGCTCCTCTTAGCATGATAAAGAAGATTCAAAGAGAGTGAGATGCCAGCTCCTTTCATTCAGTCAGTAGCTTCAATCATTTCTGGACGTTTTTCAATGGCAAAAATCAATGAATATTGTAAATGCACAAACAGTAATTTCTCCGCATTGCAAGGTGCAATTCTGAAATTTTTTGCTTTTTCCTGCTCCTCTTAGCATGATAAAGAAGATTCAAAGAGAGCGAGATGCCAGCTCCTTTCATTCAGTCAGTAGCTTCAATCATTTCTGGTATATGAATAACATGATGTTTTTCAATGGCAAAAATCAATGAATATTGTAAATGTACAAACAGTAATTTCTCCGCATTGCAAGGTGCAATTGTGAAATTTTTTGCTTTTTCCTGCTCCTCTTAGCATGATAAAGAAGATTCAAAGAGAGTGAGATGCCAGCTCCTTTCATTCAGTCAGTAGCTTCAATTATTTCTGGACGTTTTTCAATGGCAAAAATCAATGAATATTGTAAATGCACAAACAGTAATTTCTCCGCATTGCAAGGTGCAATTCTGAAATTTTTTGCTTTTTCCTGCTCCTCTTAGCATGATAAAGAAGATTCAAAGAGAGTGAGATGCCAGCTCCTTTCATTCAGTCAGTAGCTTCAAACATTTCTGGTATATGAATAACATGATGTTTTTCAATGGCAAAAATCAATGAATATTGTAAATGCACAAACAGTAATTTCTCCGCATTGCAAGGTGCAATTCTGAAATTTTTTGCTTTTTCCTGCTCCTCTTAGCATGATAAAGAAGATTCAAAGAGAGTGAGATGCCAGCTCCTTTCATTCAGTCAGTAGCTTCAATCATTTCTGGACGTTTTTCAATGGCAAAAATCAATGAATATTGTAAATGCACAAACAGTAATTTCTCCGCATTGCAAGGTGCAATTCTGAAATTTTTTGCTTTTTCCTGCTCCTCTTAGCATGATAAAGAAGATTCAAAGAGAGTGAGATGCCAGCTCCTTTCATTCAGTCAGTAGCTTCAATCATTTCTGGTATATGAATAACATGATGTTTTTCAATGGCAAAAATCAATGAATATTGTAAATGCACAAACAGTAATTTCTCCGCATTGCAAGGTGCAATTCTGAAATTTTTTGCTTTTTCCTGCTCCTCTTAGCATGATAAAGAAGATTCAAAGAGAGTGAGATGCCAGCTCCTTTCATTCAGTCAGTAGCTTCAATCATTTCTGGACGTTTTTCAATGGCAAAAATCAATGAATATTGTAAATGCACAAACAGTAATTTCTCCGCATTGCAAGGTGCAATTCTGAAATTTTTTGCTTTTTCCTGCTCCTCTTAGCATGATAAACAAGATTCAAAGAGAGTGAGATGCCAGCTCCTTTCATTCAGTCAGTAGCTTCAATCATTTCTGGACGTTTTTCAATGGCAAAAATCAATGAATATTGTAAATGCACAAACAGTAATTTCTCCGCATTGCAAGGTGCAATTCTGAAATTTTTTGCTTTTTCCTGCTCC
This sequence comes from Phyllobates terribilis, assembly GCF_046119375.1. Lineage (NCBI taxonomy): Eukaryota > Metazoa > Chordata > Amphibia > Anura > Dendrobatidae > Phyllobates > Phyllobates terribilis. The sequence continues at coordinate 88,492 of NW_027364053.1, read as the reverse complement.
TCTTAGCATGATAAAGAAGATTCAAAGAGAGTGAGATGCCAGCTCCTTTCATTCAGTCAGTAGCTTCAAACATTTCTGGTATATGAATAACATGATGTTTTTCAATGGCAAAAATCAATGAATATTGTAAATGCACAAACAGTAATTTCTCCGCATTGCAAGGTGCAAGTCTGAAATGTTTTGCTTTTTCCTGCTCCTCTTATCATGATAAAGAAGATACAAAGAGAGTGAGATGCCAGCTACTTTCATTCAGTCAGTAGCTTCAATCATTTCTGGATGTTTTTCAATGGTAAAAATCAATGAATATTGTAAATGCACAAACAGTAATTTCTCCACATTGCAAGGTGCAATTCTGAAATTTTTTGCTTTTTCCTGCTCCTCTTAGCATGATAAAGAAGATTCAAAGAGAGTGAGATGCCAGCTCCTTTCATTCAGTCAGTAGCTTCAAACATTTCTGGTATATGAATAACATGTTTTTCAATGGCAAAAATCAATGAATATTGTAAATGCACAAACAGTAATTTCTCTGCATTGCAAGGTGCAATTCTGAAATTTTTTGCTTTTTCCTGCTCCTCTTAGCATGATAAAGAAGATTCAAAGAGAGTGAGATGCCAGCTACTTTCATTCAGTCAGTAGCTTCAATCATTTCTGGATGTTTTTCAATGGTAAAAATCAATGAATATTGTAAATGCACAAACAGTAATTTCTCCACATTGCAAGGTGCAATTCTGAAATTTTTTGCTTTTTCCTGCTCCTCTTAGCATGATAAAGAAGATTCAAAGAGAGTGAGATGCCAGCTCCTTTCATTCAGTCAGTAGCTTCAAACATTTCTGGTATATGAATAACATGATGTTTTTCAATGGCAAAAATCAATGAATATTGTAAATGCACAAACAGTAATTTCTCCGCATTGCAAGGTGCAATTCTGAAATTTTTTGCTTTTTCCTGCTCCTCTTAGCATGATAAAGAAGATTCAAAGAGAGTGAGATGCCAGCTCCTTTCATTCAGTCAGTAGCTTCAAACATTTCTGGTATATGAATAACATGATGTTTTTCAATGGCAAAAATCAATGAATATTGTAAATGCACAAACAGTAATTTCTCCGCATTGCAAGGTGCAATTCTGAAATTTTTTGCTTTTTCCTGCTCCTCTTAGCATGATAAAGAATATTCAAAGAGAGTGAGATGCCAGCTCCTTTCATTCAGTCAGTAGCTTCAATCATTTCTGGATGTTTTTCAATGGCAAAAATCAATGAATATTGTAAATGCACAAACTGTAATTTCTCCGCATTGCAAGGTGCAATTCTGAAATTTTTTGTTTTTTCCTGCTCCTCTTAGCATGATAAAGAAGATTCAAAGAGAGTGAGATGCCAGCTCCTTTCATTCAGTCAGTAGCTTCAATCATTTCTGGACGTTTTTCAATGGCAAAAATCAATGAATATTGTAAATGCACAAACAGTAATTTCTCCGCATTGCAAGGTGCAATTCTGAAATTTTTTGCTTTTTCCTGCTCCTCTTAGCATGATAAAGAAGATTCAAAGAGAGTGAGATGCCAGCTCCTTTCATTCAGTCAGTACCTTCAATCATTTCTGGATGTTTTTCAATGGCAAAAATCAATGAATATTGTAAATGCACAAACAGTAATTTCTCCGCATTGCAAGGTGCAATTCTGAAATTTTTTGCTTTTTCCCGCTCCTCTTAGCATGATAAAGAAGATTCAAAGAGAGTGAGGTGCCAGCTCCTTTCATTCAGTCAGTAGCTTCAAACATTTCTGGTATATGAATAACATGTTTTTCAATGTCAAAAATCAATGAATATTGTAAATGCACAAACAGTAATTTCTCCGCATTGCAAGGTGCAATTCTGAAATTTTTTGATTTTTCCTGCTCCTCTTAGCATGATAAAGAAGATTCAAAGAGAGTGAGATGCCAGCTCCTTTCATTCAGTCAGTAGCTTCAATCATTTCTGGACGTTTTTCAATGGCAAAAATCAATGAATATTGTAAATGCACAAACAGTAATTTCTCCGCATTGCAAGGTGCAATTCTGAAATTTTTTCTTTTTCCTGCTCCTCTTAGCATGATAAAGAAGATTCAAAGAGAGTGAGATGCCAGCTCCTTTCATTCAGTCAGTAGCTTCAAACATTTCTGGTATATGAATAACATGATGTTTTTCAATGGCAAAAATCAATGAATATTGTAAATGCACAAACAGTAATTTCTCCGCATTGCAAGGTGCAAGTCTGAAATTTTTTGCTTTTTCCTGCTCCTCTTAGCATGGTAAAGAAGATTCAAAGAGAGTGAGATGCCAGCTACTTTCATTCAGTCAGTAGCTTCAATCATTTCTGGACGTTTTTCAATGGTAAAAATCAATGAATATTGTAAATGCACAAACAGTAATTTCTCCACATTGCAAGGTGCAATTCTGAAATTTTTTGCTTTTTCCTGCTCCTCTTAGCATGATAAAGAAGATTCAAAGAGAGTGAGATGCCAGCTCCTTTCATTCAGTCAGTAGCTTCAAACATTTCTGGTATATGAATAACATGATGTTTTTCAATGGCAAAAATCAATGAATATTGTAAATGCACAAACAGTAATTTCTCCGCATTGCAAGGTGCAATTCTGAAATTTTTTGCTTTTTCCTGCTCCTCTTAGCATGATAAAGAAGATTCAAAGAGAGTGAGATGCCAGCTCCTTTCATTCAGTCAGTAGCTTCAAACATTTCTGGTATATCAATAACATGATGTTTTTCAATGGCAAAAATCAATGAATATTGTAAATGCACAAACAGTAATTTCTCCGCATTGCAAGGTGCAATTCTGAAATTTTTTGCTTTTTCCTGCTCCTCTTAGCATGATAAAGAAGATTCAAAGAGAGTGAGATGCCAGCTCCTTTCATTCAGTCAGTAGCTTCAATCATTTCTGGACGTTTTTCAATGGCAAAAATCAATGAATATTGTAAATGCACAAACAGTAATTTCTCCGCATTGCAAGGTGCAATTCTGAAATTTTTCGCTTTTTCCTGCTCCTCTTAGCATGATAAAGAAGATTCAAAGAGAGTGAGATGCCAGCTCCTTTCATTCAGTCAGTAGCTTCAATCATTTCTGGACGTTTTTCAATGGCAAAAATCAATGAATATTGTAAATGCACAAACAGTAATTTCTCCGCATTGCAAGGTGCAATTCTGAAATTTTTTGCTTTTTCCTGCTCCTCTTAACATGATAAAGAAGATTCAAAGAGAGTGAGATGCCAGCTCCTTTCATTCAGTCAGTAGCTTCAATCATTTCTGGACGTTTTTCAATGGCAAAAATCAATGAATATTGTAAATGCACAAACAGTAATTTCTCCGCATTGCAAGGTGCAATTCTGAAATTTTTTGCTTTTTCCTGCTCCTCTTAGCATGATAAAGAAGATTCAAAGAGAGTGAGATGCCAGCTCCTTTGATTCAGTCAGTAGCTTCAATCATTTCTGGACATTTTTCAATGGCAAAAATCAATGAATATTGTAAATGCACAAACAGTAATTTCTCCGCATTGCAAGGTGCAATTCTGAAATTTTTTGCTTTTTCCTGCTCCTCTTAGCATGACAAAGAAGATTCAAAGAGAGTAAGATGCCAGCTCCTTTCATTCAGTCAGTAGCTTCAATCATTTCTGGTATATGAATAACATGATGTTTTTCAATGGCAAAAATCAATGAATATTGTAAATGCACAAACAGTAATTTCTCCGCATTGCAAGGTGCAATTCTGAAATTTTTTGCTTTTTCCTGCTCCTCTTAGCATGATAAAGAAGATTCAAAGAGAGTGAGATGCCAGCTCCTTTCATTCAGTCAGTAGCTTCAATCATTTCTGGACGTTTTTCAATGGCAAAAATCAATGAATATTGTAAATGCACAAACAGTAATTTCTCCGCATTGCAAGGTGCAATTCTGAAATTTTTTGCTTTTTCCTGCTCCTCTTAGCATGATAAAGAAGATGCAAAGAGAGTGAGATGCCAGCTCCTTTCATTCAGTCAGTAGCTTCAATCATTTCTGGACGTTTTTCAATGGCAAAAATCAATGAATATTGTAAATGCACAAACAGTAATTTCTCCGCATTGCAAGGTGCAATTCTGAAATTTTTTGCTTTTTCCTGCTCCTCTTAGCATGATAAAGAAGATTCAAAGAGAGTGAGATGCCAGCTCCTTTCATTCAGTCAGTAGCTTCAAACATTTCTTGTATATGAATAACATGATGTTTTTCAATGGCAAAAATCAATGAATATTGTAAAAGCGCAAACAGTAATTTCTCCGCATTGCAAGGTGCAATTCTGAAATTTTTTGCTTTTTCCTGCTCCTCTTAGCATGATAAAGAAGATTCAAAGAGAGTGAGATGCCAGCTCCTTTCATTCAGTCAGTAGCTTCAATCATTTCTGGACGTTTTTCAATGGCAAAAATCAATGAATATTGTAAATGCACAAACAGTAATTTCTTCGCATTGCAAGGTGCAATTCTGAAATTTTTTGCTTTTTCCTGCTCCTCTTAGCATGATAAAGAAGATTCAAAGAGAGTGAGATGCCAGCTCCTTTCATTCAGTCAGTAGCTTCAATCATTTCTGGTATATGAATAACATGATGTTTTTCAATGGCAAAAATCAATGAATATTGTAAATGCACAAACAGTAATTTCTCCGCATTGCAAGTTGCAATTCTGAAATTTTTTGCTTTTTCCTGCTCCTCTTAGCATGATAAAGAAGATTCAAAGAGAGTGAGATGCCAGCTCCTTTCATTCAGTCAGTAGCTTCAATCATTTCTGGACGTTTTTCAATGGCAAAAATCAATGAATATTGTAAATGCACAAACAGTAATTTCTCCGCATTGCAAGGTGCAATTCTGAAATTTTTTGCTTTTTCCTGCTCCTCTTAGCATGATAAAGAAGATTCAAAGAGAGTGAGATGCCAGCTCCTTTCATTCAGTCAGTAGCTTCAATCATTTCTGGACGTTTTTCAATGGCAAAAATCAATGAATATTGTAAATGCACAAACAGTAATTTCTCCGCATTGCAAGGTGCAATTCTGAAATTTTTTGCTTTTTCCTGCTCCTCTTAGCATGATAAAGAAGATTCAAAGAGAGTTAGATGCCAGCTCCTTTCATTCAGTCAGTAGCTTCAAACATTTCTGGTATATGAATAACATGATGTTTTTCAATGGCAAAAATCAATGAATATTGTAAAAGCACAAACAGTAATTTCTCCGCATTGCAAGGTGCAATTCTGAAATTTTTTGCTTTTTCCTGCTCCTCTTAGCATGATAAAGAAGATTCAAAGAGAGTGAGATGCCAGCTCCTTTCATTCAGTCAGTAGCTTCAATCATTTCTGGACGTTTTTCAATGGCAAAAATCAATGAATATTGTAAATGCACAAACAGTAATTTCTCCGCATTGCAAGGTGCAATTCTGAAATTTTTTGCTTTTTCCTGCTCCTCTTAGCATGATAAAGAAGATTCAAAGAGAGTGAGATGCCAGCTCCTTTCATTCAGTCAGTACCTTCAATCATTTCTGGATGTTTTTCAATGGCAAAAATCAATGAATATTGTAAATGCACAAACAGTAATTTCTCCACATTGCAAGGTGCAATTCTGAAATTTTTTGCTTTTTCCTGCTCCTCTTAGCATGATAAAGAAGATTCAAAGAGAGTGAGATGCCAGCTCCTTTCATTCAGTCAGTAGCTTCAAACATTTCTGGTATATGAATAACATGATGTTTTTCAATGGCAAAAATCAATGAATATTGTAAATGCACAAACAGTAATTTCTCCGCATTGCAAGGTGCAATTCTGAAATTTTTTGCTTTTTCCTGCTCCTCTTAGCATGATAAAGAAGATTCAAAGAGAGTGAGATGCCAGCTCCTTTCATTCAGTCAGTAGCTTCAAACATTTCTGGTATATGAATAACATGATGTTTTTCAATGGCAAAAATCAATGAATATTGTAAATGCACAAACAGTAATTTCTCCGCATTGCAAGGTGCAATTCTGAAATTTTTTGCTTTTTCATGCTCCTCTTAGCATGATAAAGAAGATTCAAAGAGAGTGAGATGCCAGCTCCTTTCATTCAGTCAGTAGCTTCAATCATTTCTGGACGTTTTTCAATGGCAAAAATCAATGAATATTGTAAATGCACAAACAGTAATTTCTCCGCATTGCAAGGTGCAATTCTGAAATTTTTTGCTTTTTCCTGCTCCTCTTAGCATGATAAAGAAGATTCAAAGAGAGTGAGATGCCAGCTCCTTTCATTCAGTCAGTAGCTTCAATCATTTCTGGACGTTTTTCAATGGCAAAAATCAATGAATATTGTAAATGCACAAACAGTAATTTCTCCGCATTGCAAGGTGCAATTCTGAAATTTTTTGCTTTTTCCCGCTCCTCTTAGCATGATAAAGAAGATTCAAAGAGAGTGAGATGCCAGCTCCTTTCATTCAGTCAGTAGCTTCAAACATTTCTGGTATATGAATAACATGATGTTTTTCAATGGCAAAAATCAATGAATATTGTAAATGCACAAACAGTAATTTCTCCGCATTGCAAGGTGCAATTCTGAAATTTTTTGCTTTTTCCTGCTCCTCTTAGCATGATAAAGAAGATTCAAAGAGAGTGAGATGCCAGCTCCTTTCATTCAGTCAGTAGCTTCAATCATTTCTGGACGTTTTTCAATGGCAAAAATCAATGAATATTGTAAATGCACAAACAGTAATTTCTCCGCATTGCAAGGTGCAATTCTGAAATTTTTTGCTTTTTCCTGCTCCTCTTAGCATGATAAAGAAGATTCAAAGAGAGTGAGATGCCAGCTCCTTTCATTCAGTCAGTAGCTTCAATCATTTCTGGACGTTTTTCAATGGCAAAAATCAATGAATATTGTAAATGCACAAACAGTAATTTCTCCGCATTGCAAGGTGCAATTCTGAAATTTTTTGCTTTTTCCTGCTCCTCTTAGCATGACAAAGAAGATTCAAAGAGAGTAAGATGCCAGCTCCTTTCATTCAGTCAGTAGCTTCAATCATTTCTGGTATATGAATAACATGATGTTTTTCAATGGCAAAAATCAATGAATATTGTAAATGCACAAACAGTAATTTCTCCGCATTGCAAGGTGCAATTCTGAAATTTTTTGCTTTTTCCTGCTCCTCTTAGCATGATAAAGAAGATTCAAAGAGAGTGAGATGCCAGCTCCTTTCATTCAGTCAGTAGCTTCAATCATTTCTGGACGTTTTTCAATGGCAAAAATCAATGAATATTGTAAATGCACAAACAGTAATTTCTCCGCATTGCAAGGTGCAATTCTGAAATTTTTTGCTTTTTCCTGCTCCTCTTAGCATGATAAAGAAGATTCAAAGAGAGTGAGATGCCAGCTCCTTTCATTCAGTCAGTAGCTTCAATCATTTCTGGACGTTTTTCAATGGCAAAAATCTATGAATATTGTAAATGCACAAACAGTAATTTCTCCGCATTGCACGGTGCAATTCTGAAATTTTTTGCTTTTTCCTGCTCCTCTTAGCATGATAAAGAAGATTCAAAGAGAGTGAGATGCCAGCTCCTTTCATTCAGTCAGTAGCTTCAAACATTTCTTGTATATGAATAACATGATGTTTTTCAATGGCAAAAATCAATGAATATTGTAGAAGCACAAACAGTAATTTCTCCGCATTGCAAGGTGCAATTCTGAAATTTTTTGCTTTTTCCTGCTCCTCTTAGCATGATAAAGAAGATTCAAAGAGAGTGAGATGCCAGCTCCTTTCATTCAGTCAGTAGCTTCAATCATTTCTTGACGTTTTTCAATGGCAAAAATCAATGAATATTGTAAATGCACAAACAGTAATTTCTCCGCATTGCAAGGTGCAATTCTGAAATTTTTTGCTTTTTCCTGCTCCTCTTAGCATGATAAAGAAGATTCAAAGAGAGTGAGATGCCAGCTCCTTTCATTCAGTCAGTAGCTTCAATCATTTCTAGTATATGAATAACATGATGTTTTTCAATGGCAAAAATCAATGAATATTGTAAATGCACAAACAGTAATTTCTCCGCATTGCAAGTTGCAATTCTGAAATTTTTTGCTTTTTCCTGCTCCTCTTAGCATGATAAAGAAGATTCAAAGAGAGTGAGATGCCAGCTCCTTTCATTCAGTCAGTAGCTTCAAACATTTCTGGTATATGAATAACATGATGTTTTTCAATGGCAAAAATCAATGAATATTGTAAATGCACAAACAGTAATTTCTCCGCATTGCAAGGTGCAATTCTGAAATTTTTTGCTTTTTCCTGCTCCTCTTAGCATGATAAAGAAGATTCAAAGAGAGTGAGATGCCAGTTCCTTTCATTCAGTCAGTAGCTTCAATCATTTCTGGACCTTTTTCAATGGCAAAAATCAATGAATATTGTAAATGCACAAACAGTAATTTCTCCGCATTGCAAGGTGCAATTCTGAAATTTTTTGCTTTTTCCTGCTCCTCTTAGCATGATAAAGAAGATTCAAAGAGAGTTAGATGCCAGCTCCTTTCATTCAGTCAGTAGCTTCAAACATTTATGGTATATGAATAACATGATGTTTTTCAATGGCAAAAATCAATGAATATTGTAAAAGCACAAACAGTAATTTCTCCGCATTGCAAGGTGCAATTCTGAAATTTTTTGCTTTTTCCTGCTCCTCTTAGCATGATAAAGAAGATTCAAAGAGAGTGAGATGCCAGCTCCTTTCATTCAGTCAGTAGCTTCAATCATTTCTGGACGTTTTTCAATGGCAAAAATCAATGAATATTGTAAATGCACAAACAGTAATTTCTCCGCATTGCAAGGTGCAATTCTGAAATTTTTTGCTTTTTCCTGCTCCTCTTAGCATGATAAAGAAGATTCAAAGAGAGTGAGATGCCAGCTCCTTTCATTCAGTCAGTAGCTTCAATCATTTCTGGTATATGAATAACATGATGTTTTTCAATGGCAAAAATCAATGAATATTGTAAATGCACAAACAGTAATTTCTCCACATTGCAAGGTGCAATTCTGAAATTTTTTGCTTTTTCCTGCTCCTCTTAGCATGATAAAGAAGATTCAAAGAGAGTGAGATGCCAGCTCCTTTCATTCAGTCAGTAGCTTCAATCATTTCTGGACGTTTTTCAATGGCAAAAATCAATGAATATTGTAAATGCACAAACAGTAATTTCTCCGCATTGCAAGGTGCAATTCTGAAATTTTTTGCTTTTTCCTGCTCCTCTTAGCATGATAAAGAAGATTCAAAGAGAGCGAGATGCCAGCTCCTTTCATTCAGTCAGTAGCTTCAATCATTTCTGGTATATGAATAACATGATGTTTTTCAATGGCAAAAATCAATGAATATTGTAAATGTACAAACAGTAATTTCTCCGCATTGCAAGGTGCAATTGTGAAATTTTTTGCTTTTTCCTGCTCCTCTTAGCATGATAAAGAAGATTCAAAGAGAGTGAGATGCCAGCTCCTTTCATTCAGTCAGTAGCTTCAATTATTTCTGGACGTTTTTCAATGGCAAAAATCAATGAATATTGTAAATGCACAAACAGTAATTTCTCCGCATTGCAAGGTGCAATTCTGAAATTTTTTGCTTTTTCCTGCTCCTCTTAGCATGATAAAGAAGATTCAAAGAGAGTGAGATGCCAGCTCCTTTCATTCAGTCAGTAGCTTCAAACATTTCTGGTATATGAATAACATGATGTTTTTCAATGGCAAAAATCAATGAATATTGTAAATGCACAAACAGTAATTTCTCCGCATTGCAAGGTGCAATTCTGAAATTTTTTGCTTTTTCCTGCTCCTCTTAGCATGATAAAGAAGATTCAAAGAGAGTGAGATGCCAGCTCCTTTCATTCAGTCAGTAGCTTCAATCATTTCTGGACGTTTTTCAATGGCAAAAATCAATGAATATTGTAAATGCACAAACAGTAATTTCTCCGCATTGCAAGGTGCAATTCTGAAATTTTTTGCTTTTTCCTGCTCCTCTTAGCATGATAAAGAAGATTCAAAGAGAGTGAGATGCCAGCTCCTTTCATTCAGTCAGTAGCTTCAATCATTTCTGGTATATGAATAACATGATGTTTTTCAATGGCAAAAATCAATGAATATTGTAAATGCACAAACAGTAATTTCTCCGCATTGCAAGGTGCAATTCTGAAATTTTTTGCTTTTTCCTGCTCCTCTTAGCATGATAAAGAAGATTCAAAGAGAGTGAGATGCCAGCTCCTTTCATTCAGTCAGTAGCTTCAAACATTTCTGGTATATGAATAACATGATGTTTTTCAATGGCAAAAATCAATGAATATTGTAAATGCACAAACAGTAATTTCTCCGCATTGCAAGGTGCAATTCTGAAATTTTTTGCTTTTTCCTGCTCCTCTTAGCATGATAAAGAAGATTCAAAGAGAGTGAGATGCCAGCTCCTTTCATTCAGTCAGTAGCTTCAATCATTTCTGGACGTTTTTCAATGGCAAAAATCAATGAATATTGTAAATGCACAAACAGTAATTTCTCCGCATTGCAAGGTGCAATTCTGAAATTTTTTGCTTTTTCCTGCTCCTCTTAGCATGATAAAGAAGATTCAAAGAGAGTGAGATGTCAGCTCCTTTCATTCAGTCAGTAGCTTCAAACATTTCTGGTATATGAATAACATGATGTTTTTCAATGGCAAAAATCAATGAATTTTGTAAATGCACAAACAGTAATTTCTCCGCATTGCAAGGTGCAATTCTGAAATTTTTTGCTTTTTCCTGCTCCTCTTAGCATGATAAAGAAGATTCAAAGAGAGTGAGATGCCAGTTCCTTTCATTCAGTCAGTAGCTTCAATCATTTCTGGACGTTTTTCAATGGCAAAAATCAATGAATATTGTAAATGCACAAACAGTAATTTCTCCGCATTGCAAGGTGCAATTCTGAAATTTTTTGCTTTTTCCTGCTCCTCTTAGCATGATAAAGAAGATTCAAAGAGAGTGAGATGCCAGCTCCTTTCATTCAGTCAGTAGCTTCAATCATTTCTGGTATATGAATAACATGATGTTTTTCAATGGCAAAAATCAATGAATATTGTAAATGCACAAACAGTAATTTCTCCGCATTGCAAGGTGCAATTCTGAATTTTTTTGCTTTTTCCTGCTCCTCTTAGCATGATAAAGAAGATTCAAAGAGAGTGAGATGCCAGCTCCTTTCATTCAGTCAGTAGCTTCAATCATTTCTGGACGTTTTTCAATGGCAAAAATCAATGAATATTGTAAATGCACAAACAGTAATTTCTCCGCATTGCAAGGTGCAATTCTGAAATTTTTTGCTTTTTTCTGCTCCTCTTAGCATGATAAACAAGATTCAAAGAGAGTGAGATGCCAGCTCCTTTCATTCAGTCAGTAGCTTCAATCATTTCTGGACGTTTTTCAATGGCAAAAATCAATGAATATTGTAAATGCACAAACAGTAATTTCTCCGCATTGCAAGGTGCAATTCTGAAATTTTTTGCTTTTTCCTGCTCCTCTTAGCATGATAAAGAAGATTCAAAGAGAGTGAGATGCCAGCTCCTTTCATTCAGTCAGTAGCTTCAAACATTTCTGGTATATGAATAACATGATGTTTTTCAATGGCAAAAATCAATGAATATTGTAAATGCACAAACAGTAATTTCTCCGCATTGCAATGTGCAAGTCTGAAATTTTTTGCTTTTTCCTGCTCCTCTTAGCATGATAAAGAAGATTCAAAGAGAGTGAGATGCCAGCTACTTTCATTCAGTCAGTAGCTTCAATCATTTCTGGACGTTTTTCAATGGTAAAAATCAATGAATATTGTAAATGCACAAACAGTAATTTCTCCACATTGCAAGGTGCAATTCTGAAATTTTTTGCTTTTTCCTGCTCCTCTTAGCATGATAAAGAAGATTCAAAGAGAGTGAGATGCCAGCTCCTTTCATTCAGTCAGTAGCTTCAATCATTTCTGGTATATGAATAACATGATGTTTTTCAATGGCAAAAATCAATGAATATTGTAAATGCACAAACAGTAATTTCTCCGCATTGCAAGGTGCAATTCTGAAATTTTTTGCTTTTTCCTGCTCCTCTTAGCATGATAAAGAAGATTCAAAGAGAGTGAGATGCCAGCTCCTTTCATTCAGTCAGTAGCTTCAATCATTTCTGGACGTTTTTCAATGGCAAAAATCAATGAATATTGTAAATGCACAAACAGTAATTTCTCCGCATTGCAAGGTGCAATTCTGAAATTTTTTGCTTTTTCCTGCTCCTCTTAGCATGATAAAGAAGATTCAAAGAGAGTGAGATGTCAGCTCCTTTCATTCAGTCAGTAGCTTCAAACATTTCTGGTATATGAATAACATGATGTTTTTCAATGGCAAAAATCAATGAATTTTGTAAATGCACAAACAGTAATTTCTCCGCATTGCAAGGTGCAATTCTGAAATTTTTTGCTTTTTCCTGCTCCTCTTAGCATGATAAAGAAGATTCAAAGAGAGTGAGATGCCAGTTCCTTTCATTCAGTCAGTAGCTTCAATCATTTCTGGACGTTTTTCAATGGCAAAAATCAATGAATATTGTAAATGCACAAACAGTAATTTCTCCGCATTGCAAGGTGCAATTCTGAAATTTTTTGCTTTTTCCTGCTCCTCTTAGCATGATAAAGAAGATTCAAAGAGAGTGAGATGCCAGCTCCTTTCATTCAGTCAGTAGCTTCAATCATTTCTGGTATATGAATAACATGATGTTTTTCAATGGCAAAAATCAATGAATATTGTAAATGCACAAACAGTAATTTCTCGGCATTGCAAGGTGCAATTCTGAAATTTTTTGCTTTTTCCTGCTCCTCTTAGCATGATAAAGAAGATTCAAAGAGAGTGAGATGCCAGCTCCTTTCATTCAGTCAGTAGCTTCAATCATTTCTGGACGTTTTTCAATGGCAAAAATCAATGAATTTTGTAAATGCACAAACAGTAATTTCTCCGCATTGCAAGGTGCAATTCTGAAATTTTTTGCTTTTTCCTGCTCCTCTTAGCATGATAAAGAAGATTCAAAGAGAGTGAGATGCCAGTTCCTTTCATTCAGTCAGTAGCTTCAATCATTTCTGGACGTTTTTCAATGGCAAAAATCAATGAATATTGTAAATGCACAAACAGTAATTTCTCCGCATTGCAAGGTGCAATTCTGAAATTTTTTGCTTTTTCCTGCTCCTCTTAGCATGATAAAGAAGATTCAAAGAGAGTGAGATGCCAGCTCCTTTCATTCAGTCAGTAGCTTCAATCATTTCTGGTATATGAATAACATGATGTTTTTCAATGGCAAAAATCAATGAATATTGTAAATGCACAAACAGTAATTTCTCCGCATTGCAAGGTGCAATTCTGAAATTTTTTGCTTTTTCCTGCTCCTCTTAGCATGATAAAGAAGATTCAAAGAGAGTGAGATGCCAGCTCCTTTCATTCAGTCAGTAGCTTCAAACATTTCTGGTATATGAATAACATGATGTTTTTCAATGGCAAAAATCAATGAATATTGTAAATGCACAAACAGTAATTTCTCCGCATTGCAATGTGCAAGTCTGAAATTTTTTGCTTTTTCCTGCTCCTCTTAGCATGATAAAGAAGATTCAAAGAGAGTGAGATGCCAGCTACTTTCATTCAGTCAGTAGCTTCAATCATTTCTGGACGTTTTTCAATGGTAAAAATCAATGAATATTGTAAATGCACAAACAGTAATTTCTCCACATTGCAAGGTGCAATTCTGAAATTTTTTGCTTTTTCCTGCTCCTCTTAGCATGATAAAGAAGATTCAAAGAGAGTGAGATGCCAGCTCCTTTCATTCAGTCAGTAGCTTCAATCATTTCTGGTATATGAATAACATGATGTTTTTCAATGGCAAAAATCAATGAATATTGTAAATGCACAAACAGTAATTTCTCCGCATTGCAAGGTGCAATTCTGAAATTTTTTGCTTTTTCCTGCTCCTCTTAGCATGATAAAGAAGATTCAAAGAGAGTGAGATGCCAGCTCCTTTCATTCAGTCAGTAGCTTCAATCATTTCTGGACGTTTTTCAATGGCAAAAATCAATGAATATTGTAAATGCACAAACAGTAATTTCTCCGCATTGCAAGGTGCAATTCTGAAATTTTTTGCTTTTTCCTGCTCCTCTTAGCATGATAAAGAAGATTCAAAGAGAGTGAGATGTCAGCTCCTTTCATTCAGTCAGTAGCTTCAAACATTTCTGGTATATGAATAACATGATGTTTTTCAATGGCAAAAATCAATGAATTTTGTAAATGCACAAACAGTAATTTCTCCGCATTGCAAGGTGCAATTCTGAAATTTTTTGCTTTTTCCTGCTCCTCTTAGCATGATAAAGAAGATTCAAAGAGAGTGAGATGCCAGTTCCTTTCATTCAGTCAGTAGCTTCAATCATTTCTGGACGTTTTTCAATGGCAAAAATCAATGAATATTGTAAATGCACAAACAGTAATTTCTCCGCATTGCAAGGTGCAATTCTGAAATTTTTTGCTTTTTCCTGCTCCTCTTAGCATGATAAAGAAGATTCAAAGAGAGTGAGATGCCAGCTCCTTTCATTCAGTCAGTAGCTTCAATCATTTCTGGTATATGAATAACATGATGTTTTTCAATGGCAAAAATCAATGAATATTGTAAATGCACAAACAGTAATTTCTCGGCATTGCAAGGTGCAATTCTGAAATTTTTTGCTTTTTCCTGCTCCTCTTAGCATGATAAAGAAGATTCAAAGAGAGTGAGATGCCAGCTCCTTTCATTCAGTCAGTAGCTTCAATCATTTCTGGACGTTTTTCAATGGCAAAAATCAATGAATTTTGTAAATGCACAAACAGTAATTTCTCCGCATTGCAAGGTGCAATTCTGAAATTTTTTGCTTTTTCCTGCTCCTCTTAGCATGATAAAGAAGATTCAAAGAGAGTGAGATGCCAGTTCCTTTCATTCAGTCAGTAGCTTCAATCATTTCTGGACGTTTTTCAATGGCAAAAATCAATGAATATTGTAAATGCACAAACAGTAATTTCTCCGCATTGCAAGGTGCAATTCTGAAATTTTTTGCTTTTTCCTGCTCCTCTTAGCATGATAAAGAAGATTCAAAGAGAGTGAGATGCCAGCTCCTTTCATTCAGTCAGTAGCTTCAATCATTTCTGGTATATGAATAACATGATGTTTTTCAATGGCAAAAATCAATGAATATTGTAAATGCAAAAACAGTAATTTCTCCGCATTGCAAGGTGCAATTCTGAAATTTTTTGCTTTTTCCTGCTCCTCTTAGCATGATAAAGAAGATTCAAAGAGAGTGAGATGCCAGCTCCTTTCATTCAGTCAGTAGCTTCAATCATTTCTGGACGTTTTTCAATGGCAAAAATCAATGAATATTGTAAATGCACAAACAGTAATTTCTCCGCATTGCAAGGTGCAATTCTGAAATTTTTTGCTTTTTCCTGCTCCTCTTAGCATGATAAAGAAGATTCAAAGAGAGTGAGATGTCAGCTCCTTTCATTCAGTCAGTAGCTTCAAACATTTCTGGTATATGAATAACATGATGTTTTTCAATGGCAAAAATCAATTAATTTTGTAAATGCACAAACAGTAATTTCTCCGCATTGCAAGGTGCAATTCTGAAATTTTTTGCTTTTTCCTGCTCCTCTTAGCATGATAAAGAAGATTCAAAGAGAGTGAGATGCCAGCTCCTTTCATTCAGTCAGTAGCTTCAATCATTTCTGGACGTTTTTCAATGGCAAAAATCAATGAATATTGTAAATGCACAAACAGTAATTTCTCCGCATTGCAAGGTGCAATTCTGAAATTTTTTGCTTTTTCCTGCTCCTCTTAGCATGATAAAGAAGATTCAAAGAGAGTGAGATGCCAGCTCCTTTCATTCAGTCAGTAGCTTCAATCATTTCTGGACGTTTTTCAATGGCAAAAATCAATGAATATTGTAAATGCACAAACAGTAATTTCTCCGCATTGCAAGGTGCAATTCTGAAATTTTTTGCTTTTTCCTGCTCCTCTTAGCATGATAAAGAAGATTCAAAGAGAGTGAGATGCCAGCTCCTTTCATTCAGTCAGTAGCTACAAACATTTCTGGTATATGAATAACATGATGTTTTTCAATGGCAAAAATCAATGAATATTGTAAATGCACAAACAGTAATTTCTCCGCATTGCAAGGTGCAATTCTGAAATTTTTTGCTTTTTCCTGCTCCTCTTAGCATGATAAAGAAGATTCAAAGAGAGTGAGATGCCAGCTCCTTTCATTCAGTCAGTAGCTTCAATCATTTCTGGACGTTTTTCAATGGCAAAAATCAATGAATATTGTAAATGCACAAACAGTAATTTCTCCGCATTGCAAGGTGCAATTCTGAAATTTTTTGCTTTTTCCTGCTCCTCTTAGCATGATAAAGAAGATTCAAAGAGAGTGAGATGCCAGCTCCTTTCATTCAGTCAGTAGCTTCAAACATTTCTGGTACATGAATAACATGATGTTTTTCAATGGCAAAAATCAATGAATATTGTAAATGCACAAAGAGTAATTTCTCCGCATTGCAAGGTGCAATTCTGAAATTTTTTGCTTTTTCCTGCTCCTCTTAGCATGATAAAGAAGATTCAAAGAGAGTGAGATGCCAGCTCCTTTCATTCAGTCAGTAGCTTCAATCATTTCTGGACGTTTTTCAACGGCAAAAATCAATGAATATTGTAAATGCACAAACAGTAATTTCTCCGCATTGCAAGGTGAAATTCTGAAATTTTTTGCTTTTTCCTGCTCCTCTTAGCATGATAAAGAAGATTCAAAGAGAGTGAGATGCCAGCTCCTTTCATTCAGTCAGTAGCTTCAATCATTTCTGGACGTTTTTCAATGGCAAAAATCAATGAATATTGTAAATGCACAAACAGTAATTTCTCCGCATTGCAAGGTGCAATTCTGAAATTTTTTGCTTTTTCCTGCTCCTCTTAGCATGATAAAGAAGATTCAAAGAGAGTGAGATGCCAGCTCCTTTCATTCAGTCAGTAGCTACAAACATTTCTGGTATATGAATAACATGATGTTTTTCAATGGCAAAAATCAATGAATATTGTAAATGCACAAACAGTAATTTCTCCGCATTGCAAGGTGCAATTCTGAAATTTTTTGCTTTTTCCTGCTCCTCTTAGCATGATAAAGAAGATTCAAAGAGAGTGAGATGCCAGCTCCTTTCATTCAGTCAGTAGCTTCAATCATTTCTGGACGTTTTTCAATGGCAAAAATCAATGAATATTGTAAATGCACAAACAGTAATTTCTCCGCATTGCAAGGTGCAATTCTGAAATTTTTTGCTTTTTCCTGCTCCTCTTAGCATGATAAAGAAGATTCAAAGAGAGTGAGATGCCAGCTCCTTTCATTCAGTCAGTAGCTTCAATCATTTCTGGACGTTTTTCAATGGCAAAAATCAATGAATATTGTAAATGCACAAACAGTAATTTCTCCGCATTGCAAGGTGCAATTCTGAAATTTTTTGCTTTTTCCTGCTCCTCTTAGCATGACAAAGAAGATTCAAAGAGAGTAAGATGCCAGCTCCTTTCATTCAGTCAGTAGCTTCAATCATTTCTGGTATATGAATAACATGATGTTTTTCAATGGCAAAAATCAATGAATATTGTAAATGCACAAACAGTAATTTCTCCGCATTGCAAGGTGCAATTCTGAAATTTTTTGCTTTTTCCTGCTCCTCTTAGCATGATAAAGAAGATTCAAAGAGAGTGAGATGCCAGCTCCTTTCATTCAGTCAGTAGCTTCAATCATTTCTGGACGTTTTTCAATGGCAAAAATCAATGAATATTGTAAATGCACAAACAGTAATTTCTCCGCATTGCAAGGTGCAATTCTGAAATTTTTTGCTTTTTCCTGCTCCTCTTAGCATGATAAAGAAGATTCAAAGAGAGTGAGATGCCAGCTCCTTTCATTCAGTCAGTAGCTTCAATCATTTCTGGACGTTTTTCAATGGCAAAAATCAATGAATATTGTAAATGCACAAACAGTAATTTCTCCGCATTGCAAGGTGCAATTCTGAAATTTTTTGCTTTTTCCTGCTCCTCTTAGCATGATAAAGAAGATTCAAAGAGAGTGAGATGCCAGCTCCTTTCATTCAGTCAGTAGCTTCAAACATTTCTGGTATATGAATAATATGATGTTTTTCAATGGCAAAAATCAATGAATATTGTAAAAGCACAAACAGTAATTTCTCCGCATTGCAAGGTGCAATTCTGAAATTTTTTGCTTTTTCCTGCTCCTCTTAGCATGATAAAGAAGATTCAAAGAGAGTGAGATGCCAGCTCCTTTCATTCAGTCAGTAGCTTCAATCATTTCTGGACGTTTTTCAATGGCAAAAATCAATGAATATTGTAAATGCACAAACAGTAATTTCTCCGCATTGCAAGGTGCAATTCTGAAATTTTTTGCTTTTTCCTGCTCCTCTTAGCATGATAAAGAAGATTCAAAGAGAGTGAGATGCCAGCTCCTTTCATTCAGTCAGTAGCTTCAATCATTTCTGGTATATGAATAACATGATGTTTTTCAATGGCAAAAATCAATGAATATTGTAAATGCACAAACAGTAATTTCTCCGCATTGCAAGTTGCAATTCTGAAATTTTTTGCTTTTTCCTGCTCCTCTTAGCATGATAAAGAAGATTCAAAGAGAGTGAGATGCCAGCTCCTTTCATTCAGTCAGTAGCTTCAATCATTTCTGGACGTTTTTCAATGGCAAAAATCAATGAATATTGTAAATGCACAAACAGTAATTTCTCCGCATTGCAAGGTGCAATTCTGAAATTTTTTGCTTTTTCCTGCTCCTCTTAGCATGATAAAGAAGATTCAAAGAGAGTGAGATGCCAGCTCCTTTCATTCAGTCAGTAACTTCAATCATTTCTGGACGTTTTTCAATGGCAAAAATCAATGAATATTGTAAATGCACAAACAGTAATTTCTCCGCATTGCAAGGTGCAATTCTGAAATTTTTTGCTTTTTCCTGCTCCTCTTAGCATGATAAAGAAGATTCAAAGAGAGTGAGATGCCAGCTCCTTTCATTCAGTCAGTAGCTTCAAACATTTCTGGTATATGAATAACATGATGTTTTTCAATGGCAAAAATCAATGAATATTGTAAATGCACAAACAGTAATTTCTCCGCATTGCAAGGTGCAATTCTGAAATTTTTTGCTTTTTCCTGCTCCTCTTAGCATGATAAAGAAGATTCAAAGAGAGTGAGATGCCAGCTCCTTTCATTCAGTCAGTAGCTTCAATCATTTCTGGACGTTTTTCAATGGCAAAAATCAATGAATATTGTAAATGCACAAACAGTAATTTCTCCGCATTGCAAGGTGCAATTCTGAAATTTTTTGCTTTTTCCTGCTCCTCTTAGCATGATAAAGAAGATTCAAAGAGAGTGAGATGTCAGCTCCTTTCATTCAGTCAGTAGCTTCAAACATTTCTGGTATATGAATAACATGATGTTTTTCAATGGCAAAAATCAATGAATTTTGTAAATGCACAAACAGTAATTTCTCCGCATTGCAAGGTGCAATTCTGAAATTTTTTGCTTTTTCCTGCTCCTCTTAGCATGATAAAGAAGATTCAAAGAGAGTGAGATGCCAGTTCATTTCATTCAGTCAGTAGCTTCAATCATTTCTGGACGTTTTTCAATGGCAAAAATCAATGAATATTGTAAATGCACAAACAGTAATTTCTCCGCATTGCAAGGTGCAATTCTGAAATTTTTTGCTTTTTCCTGCTCCTCTTAGCATGATAAAGAAGATTCAAAGAGAGTGAGATGCCAGCTCCTTTCATTCAGTCAGTAGCTTCAATCATTTCTGGTATATGAATAACATGATGTTTTTCAATGGCAAAAATCAATGAATATTGTAAATGCACAAACAGTAATTTCTCCGCATTGCAAGGTGCAATTCTGAATTTTTTTGCTTTTTCCTGCTCCTCTTAGCATGATAAAGAAGATTCAAAGAGAGTGAGATGCCAGCTCCTTTCATTCAGTCAGTAGCTTCAATCATTTCTGGACGTTTTTCAATGGCAAAAATCAATGAATATTGTAAATGCACAAACAGTAATTTCTCCGCATTGCAAGGTGCAATTCTGAAATTTTTTGCTTTTTCCTGCTCCTCTTAGCATGATAAACAAGATTCAAAGAGAGTGAGATGCCAGCTCCTTTCATTCAGTCAGTAGCTTCAATCATTTCTGGACGTTTTTCAATGGCAAAAATCAATGAATATTGTAAATGCACAAACAGTAATTTCTCCGCATTGCAAGGTGCAATTCTGAAATTTTTTGCTTTTTCCTGCTCCTCTTAGCATGATAAAGAAGATTCAAAGAGAGTGAGATGCCAGCTCCTTTCATTCAGTCAGTAGCTTCAAACATTTCTGGTATATGAATAACATGATGTTTTTCAATGGCAAAAATCAATGAATATTGTAAATGCACAAACAGTAATTTCTCCGCATTGCAAGGTGCAAGTCTGAAATTTTTTGCTTTTTCCTGCTCCTCTTAGCATGATAAAGAAGATTCAAAGAGAGTGAGATGCCAGCTACTTTCATTCAGTCAGTAGCTTCAATCATTTCTGGACGTTTTTCAATGGTAAAAATCAATGAATATTGTAAATGCACAAACAGTAATTTCTCCACATTGCAAGGTGCAATTCTGAAATTTTTTGCTTTTTCCTGCTCCTCTTAGCATGATAAAGAAGATTCAAAGAGAGTGAGATGCCAGCTCCTTTCATTCAGTCAGTAGCTTCAATCATTTCTGGTATATGAATAACATGATGTTTTTCAATGGCAAAAATCAATGAATATTGTAAATGCACAAACAGTAATTTCTCCGCATTGCAAGGTGCAATTCTGAAATTTTTTGCTTTTTCCTGCTCCTCTTAGCATGATAAAGAAGATTCAAAGAGAGTGAGATGCCAGCTCCTTTCATTCAGTCAGTAGCTTCAATCATTTCTGGACGTTTTTCAATGGCAAAAATCAATGAATATTGTAAATGCACAAACAGTAATTTCTCCGCATTGCAAGGTGCAATTCTGAAATTTTTTGCTTTTTCCTGCTCCTCTTAGCATGATAAAGAAGATTCAAAGAGAGTGAGATGTCAGCTCCTTTCATTCAGTCAGTAGCTTCAAACATTTCTGGTATATGAATAACATGATGTTTTTCAATGGCAAAAATCAATGAATTTTGTAAATGCACAAACAGTAATTTCTCCGCATTGCAAGGTGCAATTCTGAAATTTTTTGCTTTTTCCTGCTCCTCTTAGCATGATAAAGAAGATTCAAAGAGAGTGAGATGCCAGTTCCTTTCATTCAGTCAGTAGCTTCAATCATTTCTGGACGTTTTTCAATGGCAAAAATCAATGAATATTGTAAATGCACAAACAGTAATTTCTCCGCATTGCAAGGTGCAATTCTGAAATTTTTTGCTTTTTCCTGCTCCTCTTAGCATGATAAAGAAGATTCAAAGAGAGTGAGATGCCAGCTCCTTTCATTCAGTCAGTAGCTTCAATCATTTCTGGTATATGAATAACATGATGTTTTTCAATGGCAAAAATCAATGAATATTGTAAATGCACAAACAGTAATTTCTCCGCATTGCAAGGTGCAATTCTGAAATTTTTTGCTTTTTCCTGCTCCTCTTAGCATGATAAAGAAGATTCAAAGAGAGTGAGATGCCAGCTCCTTTCATTCAGTCAGTAGCTTCAATCATTTCTGGACGTTTTTCAATGGCAAAAATCAATGAATATTGTAAATGCACAAACAGTAATTTCTCCGCATTGCAAGGTGCAATTCTGAAATTTTTTGCTTTTTCCTGCTCCTCTTAGCATGATAAAGAAGATTCAAAGAGAGTGAGATGCCAGCTCCTTTCATTCAGTCAGTAGCTTCAATCATTTCTGGTATATGAATAACATGATGTTTTTCAATGGCAAAAATCAATGAATATTGTAAATGCACAAACAGTAATTTCTCCGCATTGCAAGGTGCAATTCTGAATTTTTTTGCTTTTTCCTGCTCCTCTTAGCATGATAAAGAAGATTCAAAGAGAGTGAGATGCCAGCTCCTTTCATTCAGTCAGTAGCTTCAATCATTTCTGGACGTTTTTCAATGGCAAAAATCAATGAATATTGTAAATGCACAAACAGTAATTTCTCCGCATTGCAAGGTGCAATTCTGAAATTTTTTGCTTTTTCCTGCTCCTCTTAGCATGATAAACAAGATTCAAAGAGAGTGAGATGCCAGCTCCTTTCATTCAGTCAGTAGCTTCAATCATTTCTGGACGTTTTTCAATGGCAAAAATCAATGAATATTGTAAATGCACAAACAGTAATTTCTCCGCATTGCAAGGTGCAATTCTGAAATTTTTTGCTTTTTCCTGCTCCTCTTAGCATGATAAAGAAGATTCAAAGAGAGTGAGATGCCAGCTCCTTTCATTCAGTCAGTAGCTTCAAACATTTCTGGTATATGAATAACATGATGTTTTTCAATGGCAAAAATCAATGAATATTGTAAATGCACAAACAGTAATTTCTCCGCATTGCAAGGTGCAAGTCTGAAATTTTTTGCTTTTTCCTGCTCCTCTTAGCATGATAAAGAAGATTCAAAGAGAGTGAGATGCCAGCTACTTTCATTCAGTCAGTAGCTTCAATCATTTCTGGACGTTTTTCAATGGTAAAAATCAATGAATATTGTAAATGCACAAACAGTAATTTCTCCACATTGCAAGGTGCAATTCTGAAATTTTTTGCTTTTTCCTGCTCCTCTTAGCATGATAAAGAAGATTCAAAGAGAGTGAGATGCCAGCTCCTTTCATTCAGTCAGTAGCTTCAATCATTTCTGGTATATGAATAACATGATGTTTTTCAATGGCAAAAATCAATGAATATTGTAAATGCACAAACAGTAATTTCTCCGCATTGCAAGGTGCAATTCTGAAATTTTTTGCTTTTTCCTGCTCCTCTTAGCATGATAAAGAAGATTCAAAGAGAGTGAGATGCCAGCTCCTTTCATTCAGTCAGTAGCTTCAATCATTTCTGGACGTTTTTCAATGGCAAAAATCAATGAATATTGTAAATGCACAAACAGTAATTTCTCCGCATTGCAAGGTGCAATTCTGAAATTTTTTGCTTTTTCCTGCTCCTCTTAGCATGATAAAGAAGATTCAAAGAGAGTGAGATGTCAGCTCCTTTCATTCAGTCAGTAGCTTCAAACATTTCTGGTATATGAATAACATGATGTTTTTCAATGGCAAAAATCAATGAATTTTGTAAATGCACAAACAGTAATTTCTCCGCATTGCAAGGTGCAATTCTGAAATTTTTTGCTTTTTCCTGCTCCTCTTAGCATGATAAAGAAGATTCAAAGAGAGTGAGATGCCAGTTCCTTTCATTCAGTCAGTAGCTTCAATCATTTCTGGACGTTTTTCAATGGCAAAAATCAATGAATATTGTAAATGCACAAACAGTAATTTCTCCGCATTGCAAGGTGCAATTCTGAAATTTTTTGCTTTTTCCTGCTCCTCTTAGCATGATAAAGAAGATTCAAAGAGAGTGAGATGCCAGCTCCTTTCATTCAGTCAGTAGCTTCAATCATTTCTGGTATATGAATAACATGATGATTTTCAATGGCAAAAATCAATGAATATTGTAAATGCACAAACAGTAATTTCTCCGCATTGCAAGGTGCAATTCTGAAATTTTTTGCTTTTTCCTGCTCCTCTTAGCATGATAAAGAAGATTCAAAGAGAGTGAGATGCCAGCTCCTTTCATTCAGTCAGTAGCTTCAATCATTTCTGGACGTTTTTCAATGGCAAAAATCAATGAATATTGTAAATGCACAAACAGTAATTTCTCCGCATTGCAAGGTGCAATTCTGAAATTTTTTGCTTTTTCCTGCTCCTCTTAGCATGATAAAGAAGATTCAAAGAGAGTGAGATGCCAGCTCCTTTCATTCAGTCAGTAGCTTCAATCATTTCTGGACGTTTTTCAATGGCAAAAATCAATGAATATTGTAAATGCACAAACAGTAATTTCTCCGCATTGCAAGGTGCAATTCTGAAATTTTTTGCTTTTTCCTGCTCCTCTTAGCATGATAAAGAAGATTCAAAGAGAGTGAGATGTCAGCTCCTTTCATTCAGTCAGTAGCTTCAAACATTTCTGGTATATGAATAACATGATGTTTTTCAATGGCAAAAATCAATGAATTTTGTAAATGCACAAACAGTAATTTCTCCGCATTGCAAGGTGCAATTCTGAAATTTTTTGCTTTTTCCTGCTCCTCAGCATGATAAAGAAGATTCAAAGAGAGTGAGATGCCAGTTCCTTTCATTCAGTCAGTAGCTTCAATCATTTCTGGACGTTTTTCAATGGCAAAAATCAATGAATATTGTAAATGCACAAACAGTAATTTCTCCGCATTGCAAGGTGCAATTCTGAAATTTTTTGCTTTTTCCTGCTCCTCTTAGCATGATAAAGAAGATTCAAAGAGAGTGAGATGCCAGCTCCTTTCATTCAGTCAGTAGCTTCAATCATTTCTGGTATATGAATAACATGATGTTTTTCAATGGCAAAAATCAATGAATATTGTAAATGCACAAACAGTAATTTCTCCGCATTGCAAGGTGCAATTCTGAAATTTTTTGCTTTTTCCTGCTCCTCTTAGCATGATAAAGAAGATTCAAAGAGAGTGAGATGCCAGCTACTTTCATTCAGTCAGTAGCTTCAATCATTTCTGGACGTTTTTCAATGGTAAAAATCAATGAATATTGTAAATGCACAAACAGTAATTTCTCCACATTGCAAGGTGCAATTCTGAAATTTTTTGCTTTTTCCTGCTCCTCTTAGCATGATAAAGAAGATTCAAAGAGAGTGAGATGCCAGCTCCTTTCATTCAGTCAGTAGCTTCAAACATTTCTGGTATATGAATAACATGATGTTTTTCAATGGCAAAAATCAATGAATATTGTAAATGCACAAACAGTAATTTCTCTGCATTGCAAGGTGCAATTCTGAAATTTTTTGCTTTTTCCTGCTCCTCTTAGCATGATAAAGAAGATTCAAAGAGAGTGAGATGCCAGCTACTTTCATTCAGTCAGTAGCTTCAATCATTTCTGGACGTTTTTCAATGGTAAAAATCAATGAATATTGTAAATGCACAAACAGTAATTTCTCCACATTGCAAGGTGCAATTCTGAAATTTTTTGCTTTTTCCTGCTCCTCTTAGCATGATAAAGAAGATTCAAAGAGTGAGATGCCAGCTCCTTTCATTCAGTCAGTAGCTTCAAACATTTCTGGTATATGAATAACATGATGTTTTTCAATGGCAAAAATCAATGAATATTGTAAATGCACAAACAGTAATTTCTCCGCATTGCAAGGTGCAATTCTGAAATTTTTTGCTTTTTCCTGCTCCTCTTAGCATGATAAAGAAGATTCAAAGAGAGTGAGATGCCAGCTCCTTTCATTCAGTCAGTAGCTTCAAACATTTCTGGTATATGAATAACATGATGTTTTTCAATGGCAAAAATCAATGAATATTGTAAATGCACAAACAGTAATTTCTCCGCATTGCAAGGTGCAATTCTGAAATTTTTTGCTTTTTCCTGCTCCTCTTAGCATGATAAAGAAGATTCAAAGAGAGTGAGATGCCAGCTCCTTTCATTCAGTCAGTAGCTTCAATCATTTCTGGACGTTTTTCAATGGCAAAAATCAATGAATATTGTAAATGCACAAACAGTAATTTCTCCGCATTGCAAGGTGCAATTCTGAAATTTTTTGCTTTTTCCTGCTCCTCTTAGCATGATAAACAAGATTCAAAGAGAGTGAGATGCCAGCTCCTTTCATTCAGTCAGTAGCTTCAATCATTTCTGGACGTTTTTCAATGGCAAAAATCAATGAATATTGTAAATGCACAAACAGTAATTTCTCCGCATTGCAAGGTGCAATTCTGAAATTTTTTGCTTTTTCCTGCTCCTCTTAGCATGATAAAGAAGATTCAAAGAGAGTGAGATGCCAGCTCCTTTCATTCAGTCAGTAGCTTCAAACATTTCTGGTATATGAATAACATGATGTTTTTCAATGGCAAATATCAATGAATATTGTAAATGCACAAACAGTAATTTCTCCGCATTGCAAGGTGCAAGTCTGAAATTTTTTGCTTTTTCCTGCTCCTCTTAGCATGATAAAGAAGATTCAATGAGAGTGAGATGCCAGCTACTTTCATTCAGTCAGTAGCTTCAATCATTTCTGGACGTTTTTCAATGGTAAAAATCAATGAATATTGTAAATGCACAAACAGTAATTTCTCCACATTGCAAGGTGCAATTCTGAAATTTTTTGCTTTTTCCTGCTCCTCTTAGCATGATAAAGAAGATTCAAAGAGAGTGAGATGCCAGATCCTTTCATTCAGTCAGTAGCTTCAATCATTTCTGGTATATGAATAACATGATGTTTTTCAATGGCAAAAAACAATGAATATTGTAAATGCACAAACAGTAATTTCTCCGCATTGCAAGGTGCAATTCTGAAATTTTTTGCTTTTTCCTGCTCCTCTTAGCATGATAAAGAAGATTCAAAGAGAGTGAGATGCCAGCTCCTTTCATTCAGTCAGTAGCTTCAATCATTTCTGGACGTTTTTCAATGGCAAAAATCAATGAATATTGTAAATGCACAAACAGTAATTTCTCCGCATTGCAAGGTGCAAGTCTGAAATTTTTTGCTTTTTCCTGCTCCTCTTAGCATGATAAAGAAGATTCAAAGAGAGTGAGATGCCAGCTACTTTCATTCAGTCAGTAGCTTCAATCATTTCTGGACGTTTTTCAATGGTAAAAATCAATGAATATTGTAAATGCACAAACAGTAATTTCTCCACATTGCAAGGTGCAATTCTGAAATTTTTTGCTTTTTCCTGCTCCTCTTAGCATGATAAAGAAGATTCAAAGAGAGTGAGATGCCAGCTCCTTTCATTCAGTCAGTAGCTTCAATCATTTCTGGTATATGAATAACATGATGTTTTTCAATGGCAAAAATCAATGAATATTGTAAATGCACAAACAGTAATTTCTCCGCATTGCAAGGTGCAATTCTGAAATTTTTTGCTTTTTCCTGCTCCTCTTAGCATGATAAAGAAGATTCAAAGAGAGTGAGATGCCAGCTCCTTTCATTCAGTCAGTAGCTTCAATCATTTCTGGACGTTTTTCAATGGCAAAAATCAATGAATATTGTAAATGCACAAACAGTAATTTCTCCGCATTGCAAGGTGCAATTCTGAAATTTTTTGCTTTTTCCTGCTCCTCTTAGCATGATAAAGAAGATTCAAAGAGAGTGAGATGTCAGCTCCTTTCATTCAGTCAGTAGCTTCAAACATTTCTGGTATATGAATAACATGATGTTTTTCAATGGCAAAAATCAATGAATTTTGTAAATGCACAAACAGTAATTTCTCCGCATTGCAAGGTGCAATTCTGAAATTTTTTGCTTTTTCCTGCTCCTCTTAGCATGATAAAGAAGATTCAAAGAGAGTGAGATGCCAGTTCCTTTCATTCAGTCAGTAGCTTCAATCATTTCTGGACGTTTTTCAATGGCAAAAATCAATGAATATTGTAAATGCACAAACAGTAATTTCTCCGCATTGCAAGGTGCAATTCTGAAATTTTTTGCTTTTTCCTGCTCCTCTTAGCATGATAAAGAAGATTCAAAGAGAGTGAGATGCCAGCTCCTTTCATTCAGTCAGTAGCTTCAATCATTTCTGGTATATGAATAACATGATGTTTTTCAATGGCAAAAATCAATGAATATTGTAAATGCACAAACAGTAATTTCTCCGCATTGCAAGGTGCAATTCTGAAATTTTTTGCTTTTTCCTGCTCCTCTTAGCATGATAAAGAAGATTCAAAGAGAGTGAGATGCCAGCTCCTTTCATTCAGTCAGTAGCTTCAATCATTTCTGGACGTTTTTCAATGGCAAAAATCAATGAATATTGTAAATGCACAAACAGTAATTTCTCCGCATTGCAAGGTGCAATTCTGAAATTTTTTGCTTTTTCCTGCTCCTCTTAGCATGATAAAGAAGATTCAAAGAGAGTGAGATGCCAGATCCTTTCATTCAGTCAGTAGCTTCAATCATTTCTGGTATATGAATAACATGATGTTTTTCAATGGCAAAAATCAATGAATATTGTAAATGCACAAACAGTAATTTCTCCGCATTGCAAGGTGCAATTCTGAATTTTTTTGCTTTTTCCTGCTCCTCTTAGCATGATAAAGAAGATTCAAAGAGAGTGAGATGCCAGCTCCTTTCATTCAGTCAGTAGCTTCAATCATTTCTGGACGTTTTTCAATGGCAAAAATCAATGAATATTGTAAATGCACAAACAGTAATTTCTCCGCATTGCAAGGTGCAATTCTGAAATTTTTTGCTTTTTCCTGCTCCTCTTAGCATGATAAACAAGATTCAAAGAGAGTGAGATGCCAGCTCCTTTCATTCAGTCAGTAGCTTCAATCATTTCTGGACGTTTTTCAATGGCAAAAATCAATGAATATTGTAAATGCACAAACAGTAATTTCTCCGCATTGCAAGGTGCAATTCTGAAATTTTTTGCTTTTTCCTGCTCCTCTTAGCATGATAAAGAAGATTCAAAGAGAGTGAGATGCCAGCTCCTTTCATTCAGTCAGTAGCTTCAAACATTTCTGGTATATGAATAACATGATGTTTTTCAATGGCAAAAATCAATGAATATTGTAAATGCACAAACAGTAATTTCTCCGCATTGCAAGGTGCAAGTCTGAAATTTTTTGCTTTTTCCTGCTCCTCTTAGCATGATAAAGAAGATTCAAAGAGAGTGAGATGCCAGCTACTTTCATTCAGTCAGTAGCTTCAATCATTTCTGGACGTTTTTCAATGGTAAAAATCAATGAATATTGTAAATGCACAAACAGTAATTTCTCCACATTGCAAGGTGCAATTCTGAAATTTTTTGCTTTTTCCTGCTCCTCTTAGCATGATAAAGAAGATTCAAAGAGAGTGAGATGCCAGCTCCTTTCATTCAGTCAGTAGCTTCAATCATTTCTGGTATATGAATAACATGATGTTTTTCAATGGCAAAAATCAATGAATATTGTAAATGCACAAACAGTAATTTCTCCGCATTGCAAGGTGCAATTCTGAAATTTTTTGCTTTTTCCTGCTCCTCTTAGCATGATAAAGAAGATTCAAAGAGAGTGAGATGCCAGCTCCTTTCATTCAGTCAGTAGCTTCAATCATTTCTGGACGTTTTTCAATGGCAAAAATCAATGAATATTGTAAATGCACAAACAGTAATTTCTCCGCATTGCAAGGTGCAATTCTGAAATTTTTTGCTTTTTCCTGCTCCTCTTAGCATGATAAAGAAGATTCAAAGAGAGTGAGATGTCAGCTCCTTTCATTCAGTCAGTAGCTTCAAACATTTCTGGTATATGAATAACATGATGTTTTTCAATGGCAAAAATCAATGAATTTTGTAAATGCACAAACAGTAATTTCTCCGCATTGCAAGGTGCAATTCTGAAATTTTTTGCTTTTTCCTGCTCCTCTTAGCATGATAAAGAAGATTCAAAGAGAGTGAGATGCCAGTTCCTTTCATTCAGTCAGTAGCTTCAATCATTTCTGGACGTTTTTCAATGGCAAAAATCAATGAATATTGTAAATGCACAAACAGTAATTTCTCCGCATTGCAAGGTGCAATTCTGAAATTTTTTGCTTTTTCCTGCTCCTCTTAGCATGATAAAGAAGATTCAAAGAGAGTGAGATGCCAGCTCCTTTCATTCAGTCAGTAGCTTCAATCATTTCTGGTATATGAATAACATGATGATTTTCAATGGCAAAAATCAATGAATATTGTAAATGCACAAACAGTAATTTCTCCGCATTGCAAGGTGCAATTCTGAAATTTTTTGCTTTTTCCTGCTCCTCTTAGCATGATAAAGAAGATTCAAAGAGAGTGAGATGCCAGCTCCTTTCATTCAGTCAGTAGCTTCAATCATTTCTGGACGTTTTTCAATGGCAAAAATCAATGAATATTGTAAATGCACAAACAGTAATTTCTCCGCATTGCAAGGTGCAATTCTGAAATTTTTTGCTTTTTCCTGCTCCTCTTAGCATGATAAAGAAGATTCAAAGAGAGTGAGATGCCAGCTCCTTTCATTCAGTCAGTAGCTTCAATCATTTCTGGACGTTTTTCAATGGCAAAAATCAATGAATATTGTAAATGCACAAACAGTAATTTCTCCGCATTGCAAGGTGCAATTCTGAAATTTTTTGCTTTTTCCTGCTCCTCTTAGCATGATAAAGAAGATTCAAAGAGAGTGAGATGTCAGCTCCTTTCATTCAGTCAGTAGCTTCAAACATTTCTGGTATATGAATAACATGATGTTTTTCAATGGCAAAAATCAATGAATTTTGTAAATGCACAAACAGTAATTTCTCCGCATTGCAAGGTGCAATTCTGAAATTTTTTGCTTTTTCCTGCTCCTCAGCATGATAAAGAAGATTCAAAGAGAGTGAGATGCCAGTTCCTTTCATTCAGTCAGTAGCTTCAATCATTTCTGGACGTTTTTCAATGGCAAAAATCAATGAATATTGTAAATGCACAAACAGTAATTTCTCCGCATTGCAAGGTGCAATTCTGAAATTTTTTGCTTTTTCCTGCTCCTCTTAGCATGATAAAGAAGATTCAAAGAGAGTGAGATGCCAGCTCCTTTCATTCAGTCAGTAGCTTCAATCATTTCTGGTATATGAATAACATGATGTTTTTCAATGGCAAAAATCAATGAATATTGTAAATGCACAAACAGTAATTTCTCCGCATTGCAAGGTGCAATTCTGAAATTTTTTGCTTTTTCCTGCTCCTCTTAGCATGATAAAGAAGATTCAAAGAGAGTGAGATGCCAGCTACTTTCATTCAGTCAGTAGCTTCAATCATTTCTGGACGTTTTTCAATGGTAAAAATCAATGAATATTGTAAATGCACAAACAGTAATTTCTCCACATTGCAAGGTGCAATTCTGAAATTTTTTGCTTTTTCCTGCTCCTCTTAGCATGATAAAGAAGATTCAAAGAGAGTGAGATGCCAGCTCCTTTCATTCAGTCAGTAGCTTCAAACATTTCTGGTATATGAATAACATGATGTTTTTCAATGGCAAAAATCAATGAATATTGTAAATGCACAAACAGTAATTTCTCTGCATTGCAAGGTGCAATTCTGAAATTTTTTGCTTTTTCCTGCTCCTCTTAGCATGATAAAGAAGATTCAAAGAGAGTGAGATGCCAGCTACTTTCATTCAGTCAGTAGCTTCAATCATTTCTGGACGTTTTTCAATGGTAAAAATCAATGAATATTGTAAATGCACAAACAGTAATTTCTCCACATTGCAAGGTGCAATTCTGAAATTTTTTGCTTTTTCCTGCTCCTCTTAGCATGATAAAGAAGATTCAAAGAGTGAGATGCCAGCTCCTTTCATTCAGTCAGTAGCTTCAAACATTTCTGGTATATGAATAACATGATGTTTTTCAATGGCAAAAATCAATGAATATTGTAAATGCACAAACAGTAATTTCTCCGCATTGCAAGGTGCAATTCTGAAATTTTTTGCTTTTTCCTGCTCCTCTTAGCATGATAAAGAAGATTCAAAGAGAGTGAGATGCCAGCTCCTTTCATTCAGTCAGTAGCTTCAAACATTTCTGGTATATGAATAACATGATGTTTTTCAATGGCAAAAATCAATGAATATTGTAAATGCACAAACAGTAATTTCTCCGCATTGCAAGGTGCAATTCTGAAATTTTTTGCTTTTTCCTGCTCCTCTTAGCATGATAAAGAAGATTCAAAGAGAGTGAGATGCCAGCTCCTTTCATTCAGTCAGTAGCTTCAATCATTTCTGGACGTTTTTCAATGGCAAAAATCAATGAATATTGTAAATGCACAAACAGTAATTTCTCCGCATTGCAAGGTGCAATTCTGAAATTTTTTGCTTTTTCCTGCTCCTCTTAGCATGATAAACAAGATTCAAAGAGAGTGAGATGCCAGCTCCTTTCATTCAGTCAGTAGCTTCAATCATTTCTGGACGTTTTTCAATGGCAAAAATCAATGAATATTGTAAATGCACAAACAGTAATTTCTCCGCATTGCAAGGTGCAATTCTGAAATTTTTTGCTTTTTCCTGCTCCTCTTAGCATGATAAAGAAGATTCAAAGAGAGTGAGATGCCAGCTCCTTTCATTCAGTCAGTAGCTTCAAACATTTCTGGTATATGAATAACATGATGTTTTTCAATGGCAAATATCAATGAATATTGTAAATGCACAAACAGTAATTTCTCCGCATTGCAAGGTGCAAGTCTGAAATTTTTTGCTTTTTCCTGCTCCTCTTAGCATGATAAAGAAGATTCAATGAGAGTGAGATGCCAGCTACTTTCATTCAGTCAGTAGCTTCAATCATTTCTGGACGTTTTTCAATGGTAAAAATCAATGAATATTGTAAATGCACAAACAGTAATTTCTCCACATTGCAAGGTGCAATTCTGAAATTTTTTGCTTTTTCCTGCTCCTCTTAGCATGATAAAGAAGATTCAAAGAGAGTGAGATGCCAGATCCTTTCATTCAGTCAGTAGCTTCAATCATTTCTGGTATATGAATAACATGATGTTTTTCAATGGCAAAAAACAATGAATATTGTAAATGCACAAACAGTAATTTCTCCGCATTGCAAGGTGCAATTCTGAAATTTTTTGCTTTTTCCTGCTCCTCTTAGCATGATAAAGAAGATTCAAAGAGAGTGAGATGCCAGCTCCTTTCATTCAGTCAGTAGCTTCAATCATTTCTGGACGTTTTTCAATGGCAAAAATCAATGAATATTGTAAATGCACAAACAGTAATTTCTCCGCATTGCAAGGTGCAATTCTGAAATTTTTTGCTTTTTCCTGCTCCTCTTAGCATGATAAAGAAGATTCAAAGAGAGTGAGATGTCAGCTCCTTTCATTCAGTCAGTAGCTTCAAACATTTCTGGTATATGAATAACATGATGTTTTTCAATGGCAAAAATCAATGAATTTTGTAAATGCACAAACAGTAATTTCTCCGCATTGCAAGGTGCAATTCTGAAATTTTTTGCTTTTTCCTGCTCCTCTTAGCATGATAAAGAAGATTCAAAGAGAGTGAGATGCCAGTTCCTTTCATTCAGTCAGTAGCTTCAATCATTTCTGGACGTTTTTCAATGGCAAAAATCAATGAATATTGTAAATGCACAAACAGTAATTTCTCCGCATTGCAAGGTGCAATTCTGAAATTTTTTGCTTTTTCCTGCTCCTCTTAGCATGATAAAGAAGATTCAAAGAGAGTGAGATGCCAGCTCCTTTCATTCAGTCAGTAGCTTCAATCATTTCTGGTATATGAATAACATGATGTTTTTCAATGGCAAAAATCAATGAATATTGTAAATGCACAAACAGTAATTTCTCCGCATTGCAAGGTGCAATTCTGAAATTTTTTGCTTTTTCCTGCTCCTCTTAGCATGATAAAGAAGATTCAAAGAGAGTGAGATGCCAGCTCCTTTCATTCAGTCAGTAGCTTCAATCATTTCTGGACGTTTTTCAATGGCAAAAATCAATGAATATTGTAAATGCACAAACAGTAATTTCTCCGCATTGCAAGGTGCAATTCTGAAATTTTTTGCTTTTTCCTGCTCCTCTTAGCATGATAAAGAAGATTCAAAGAGAGTGAGATGCCAGCTCCTTTCATTCAGTCAGTAGCTTCAATCATTTCTGGACGTTTTTCAATGGCAAAAATCAATGAATATTGTAAATGCACAAACAGTAATTTCTCCGCATTGCAAGGTGCAATTCTGAAATTTTTTGCTTTTTCCTGCTCCTCTTAGCATGATAAAGAAGATTCAAAGAGAGTGAGATGTCAGCTCCTTTCATTCAGTCAGTAGCTTCAAACATTTCTGGTATATGAATAACATGATGTTTTTCAATGGCAAAAATCAATGAATTTTGTAAATGCACAAACAGTAATTTCTCCGCATTGCAAGGTGCAATTCTGAAATTTTTTGCTTTTTCCTGCTCCTCAGCATGATAAAGAAGATTCAAAGAGAGTGAGATGCCAGTTCCTTTCATTCAGTCAGTAGCTTCAATCATTTCTGGACGTTTTTCAATGGCAAAAATCAATGAATATTGTAAATGCACAAACAGTAATTTCTCCGCATTGCAAGATGCAATTCTGAAATTTTTTGCTTTTTCCTGCTCCTCTTAGCATGATAAAGAAGATTCAAAGAGAGTGAGATGCCAGCTCCTTTCATTCAGTCAGTAGCTTCAATCATTTCTGGTATATGAATAACATGATGTTTTTCAATGGCAAAAATCAATGAATATTGTAAATGCACAAACAGTAATTTCTCCGCATTGCAAGGTGCAATTCTGAAATTTTTTGCTTTTTCCTGCTCCTCTTAGCATGATAAAGAAGATTCAAAGAGAGTGAGATGCCAGCTACTTTCATTCAGTCAGTAGCTTCAATCATTTCTGGACGTTTTTCAATGGTAAAAATCAATGAATATTGTAAATGCACAAACAGTAATTTCTCCACATTGCAAGGTGCAATTCTGAAATTTTTTGCTTTTTCCTGCTCCTCTTAGCATGATAAAGAAGATTCAAAGAGAGTGAGATGCCAGCTCCTTTCATTCAGTCAGTAGCTTCAAACATTTCTGGTATATGAATAACATGATGTTTTTCAATGGCAAAAATCAATGAATATTGTAAATGCACAAACAGTAATTTCTCTGCATTGCAAGGTGCAATTCTGAAATTTTTTGCTTTTTCCTGCTCCTCTTAGCATGATAAAGAAGATTCAAAGAGAGTGAGATGCCAGCTACTTTCATTCAGTCAGTAGCTTCAATCATTTCTGGACGTTTTTCAATGGTAAAAATCAATGAATATTGTAAATGCACAAACAGTAATTTCTCCACATTGCAAGGTGCAATTCTGAAATTTTTTGCTTTTTCCTGCTCCTCTTAGCATGATAAAGAAGATTCAGAGAGTGAGATGCCAGCTCCTTTCATTCAGTCAGTAGCTTCAAACATTTCTGGTATATGAATAACATGATGTTTTTCAATGGCAAAAATCAATGAATATTGTAAATGCACAAACAGTAATTTCTCCGCATTGCAAGGTGCAATTCTGAAATTTTTTGCTTTTTCCTGCTCCTCTTAGCATGATAAAGAAGATTCAAAGAGAGTGAGATGCCAGCTCCTTTCATTCAGTCAGTAGCTTCAAACATTTCTGGTATATGAATAACATGATGTTTTTCAATGGCAAAAATCAATGAATATTGTAAATGCACAAACAGTAATTTCTCCGCATTGCAAGGTGCAATTCTGAAATTTTTTGCTTTTTCCTGCTCCTCTTAGCATGATAAAGAATATTCAAAGAGAGTGAGATGCCAGCTCCTTTCATTCAGTCAGTAGCTTCAATCATTTCTGGATGTTTTTCAATGGCAAAAATCAATGAATATTGTAAATGCACAAACTGTAATTTCTCCGCATTGCAAGGTGCAATTCTGAAATTTTTGGCTTTTTCCTGCTCCTCTTAGCATGATAAAGAAGATTCAAAGAGAGTGAGATGCCAGCTCCTTTCATTCAGTCAGTAGCTTCAATCATTTCTGGACGTTTTTCAATGGCAAAAATCAATGAATATTGTAAATGCACAAACAGTAATTTCTCCGCATTGCAAGGTGCAATTCTGAAATTTTTTGCTTTTTCCTGCTCCTCTTAGCATGATAAAGAAGATTCAAAGAGAGTGAGATGCCAGCTCCTTTCATTCAGTCAGTACCTTCAATCATTTCTGGATGTTTTTCAATGGCAAAAATCAATGAATATTGTAAATGCACAAACAGTAATTTCTCCGCATTGCAAGGTGCAATTCTGAAATTTTTTGCTTTTTCCCGCTCCTCTTAGCATGATAAAGAAGATTCAAAGAGAGTGAGGTGCCAGCTCCTTTCATTCAGTCAGTAGCTTCAAACATTTCTGGTATATGAATAACATGTTTTTCAATGGCAAAAATCATTGAATATTGTAAATGCACAAACAGTAATTTCTCCGCATTGCAAGGTGCAATTCTGAAATTTTTTGATTTTTCCTGCTCCTCTTAGCATGATAAAGAAGATTCAAAGAGAGTGAGATGCCAGCTCATTTCATTCAGTCAGTAGCTTCAATCATTTCTGGACGTTTTTCAATGGCAAAAATCAATGAATATTGTAAATGCACAAACAGTAATTTCTCCGCATTGCAAGGTGCAATTCTGAAATTTTTTGCTTTTTCCTGCTCCTCTTAGCATGATAAAGAAGATTCAAAGAGAGTGAGATGCCAGCTCCTTTCATTCAGTCAGTAGCTTCAATCATTTCTGGACGTTTTTCAATGGCAAAAATCAATGAATATTGTAAATGCACAAACAGTAATTTCTCCGCATTGCAAGGTGCAATTCTGAAATTTTTTGCTTTTTCCTGCTCCTCTTAGCATGATAAAGAAGATTCAAAGAGAGTGAGATGCCAGCTCCTTTCATTCAGTCAGTAGCTTCAAACATTTCTGGTATATGAATAACATGATGTTTTTCAATGGCAAAAATCAATGAATATTGTAAATGCACAAACAGTAATTTCTCCGCATTGCAAGGTGCAAGTCTGAAATTTTTTGCTTTTTCCTGCTCCTCTTAGCATGATAAAGAAGATTCAAAGAGAGTGAGATGCCAGCTACTTTCATTCAGTCAGTAGCTTCAATCATTTCTGGACGTTTTTCAATGGTAAAAATCAATGAATATTGTAAATGCACAAACAGTAATTTCTCCACATTGCAAGGTGCAATTCTGAAATTTTTTGCTTTTTCCTGCTCCTCTTAGCATGATAAAGAAGATTCAAAGAGAGTGAGATGCCAGCTCCTTTCATTCAGTCAGTAGCTTCAAACATTTCTGGTATATGAATAACATGATGTTTTTCAATGGCAAAAATCAATGAATATTGTAAATGCACAAACAGTAATTTCTCCGCATTGCAAGGTGCAATTCTGAAATTTTTTGCTTTTTCCTGCTCCTCTTAGCATGATAAAGAAGATTCAAAGAGAGTGAGATGCCAGCTCCTTTCATTCAGTCAGTAGCTTCAAACATTTCTGGTATATGAATAACATGATGTTTTTCAATGGCAAAAATCAATGAATATTGTAAATGCACAAAGAGTAATTTCTCCGCATTGCAAGGTGCAATTCTGAAATTTTTTGCTTTTTCCTGCTCCTCTTAGCATGATAAAGAAGATTCAAAGAGAGTGAGATGCCAGCTCCTTTCATTCAGTCAGTAGCTTCAATCATTTCTGGACGTTTTTCAATGGCAAAAATCAATGAATATTGTAAATGCACAAACAGTAATTTCTCCGCATTGCAAGGTGCAATTCTGAAATTTTTTGCTTTTTCCTGCTCCTCTTAGCATGATAAAGAAGATTCAAAGAGAGTGAGATGCCAGCTCCTTTCATTCAGTCAGTAGCTTCAATCATTTCTGGACGTTTTTCAATGGCAAAAATCAATGAATATTGTAAATTCACAAACAGTAATTTCTCCGCATTGCAAGGTGCAATTCTGAAATTTTTTGCTTTTTCCTGCTCCTTTTAGCATGATAAAGAAGATTCAAAGAGAGTGAGATGCCAGCTCCTTTCATTCAGTCAGTAGCTACAAACATTTCTGGTATATGAATAACATGATGTTTTTCAATGGCAAAAATCAATGAATATTGTAAATGCACAAACAGTAATTTCTCCGCATTGCAAGGTGCAATTCTGAAATTTTTTGCTTTTTCCTGCTCCTCTTAGCATGATAAAGAAGATTCAAAGAGAGTGAGATGCCAGCTCCTTTCATTCAGTCAGTAGCTTCAATCATTTCTGGACGTTTTTCAATGGCAAAAATCAATGAATATTGTAAATGCACAAACAGTAATTTCTCCGCATTGCAAGGTGCAATTCTGAAATTTTTTGCTTTTTCCTGCTCCTATTAGCATGATAAAGAAGATTCAAAGAGAGTGAGATGCCAGCTCCTTTCATTCAGTCAGTAGCTTCAAACATTTCTGGTATATGAATAACATGATGTTTTTCAATGGCAAAAATCAATGAATATTGTAAATGCACAAAGAGTAATTTCTCCGCATTGCAAGGTGCAATTCTGAAATTTTTTGCTTTTTCCTGCTCCTCTTAGCATGATAAAGAAGATTCAAAGAGAGTGAGATGCCAGCTCCTTTCATTCAGTCAGTAGCTTCAATCATTTCTGGACGTTTTTCAATGGCAAAAATCAATGAATATTGTAAATGCACAAACAGTAATTTCTCCGCATTGCAAGGTGCAATTCTGAAATTTTTTGCTTTTTCCTGCTCCTCTTAGCATGATAAAGAAGATTCAAAGAGAGTGAGATGCCAGCTCCTTTCATTCAGTCAGTAGCTTCAATCATTTCTGGACGTTTTTCAATGGCAAAAATCAATGAATATTGTAAATGCACAAACAGTAATTTCTCCGCATTGCAAGGTGCAATTCTGAAATTTTTTGCTTTTTCCTGCTCCTCTTAGCATGACAAAGAAGATTCAAAGAGAGTAAGATGCCAGCTCCTTTCATTCAGTCAGTAGCTTCAATCATTTCTGGTATATGAATAACATGATGTTTTTCAATGGCAAAAATCAATGAATATTGTAAATGCACAAACAGTAATTTCTCCGCATTGCAAGGTGCAATTCTGAAATTTTTTGCTTTTTCCTGCTCCTCTTAGCATGATAAAGAAGATTCAAAGAGAGTGAGATGCCAGCTCCTTTCATTCAGTCAGTAGCTTCAATCATTTCTGGACGTTTTTCAATGGCAAAAATCAATGAATATTGTAAATGCACAAACAGTAATTTCTCCGCATTGCAAGGTGCAATTCTGAAATTTTTTGCTTTTTCCTGCTCCTCTTAGCATGATAAAGAAGATTCAAAGAGAGTGAGATGCCAGCTCCTTTCATTCAGTCAGTAGCTTCAATCATTTCTGGACGTTTTTCAATGGCAAAAATCAATGAATATTGTAAATGCACAAACAGTAATTTCTCCGCATTGCAAGGTGCAATTCTGAAATTTTTTGCTTTTTCCTGCTCCTCTTAGCATGATAAAGAAGATTCAAAGAGAGTGAGATGCCAGCTCCTTTCATTCAGTCAGTAGCTTCAAACATTTCTGGTATATGAATAATATGATGTTTTTCAATGGCAAAAATCAATGAATATTGTAAAAGCACAAACAGTAATTTCTCCGCATTGCAAGGTGCAATTCTGAAATTTTTTGCTTTTTCCTGCTCCTCTTAGCATGATAAAGAAGATTCAAAGAGAGTGAGATGCCAGCTCCTTTCATTCAGTCAGTAGCTTCAATCATTTCTGGACGTTTTTCAATGGCAAAAATCAATGAATATTGTAAATGCACAAACAGTAATTTCTCCGCATTGCAAGGTGCAATTCTGAAATTTTTTGCTTTTTCCTGCTCCTCTTAGCATGATAAAGAAGATTCAAAGAGAGTGAGATGCCAGCTCCTTTCATTCAGTCAGTAGCTTCAATCATTTCTGGTATATGAATAACATGATGTTTTTCAATGGCAAAAATCAATGAATATTGTAAATGCACAAACAGTAATTTCTCCGCATTGCAAGTTGCAATTCTGAAATTTTTTGCTTTTTCCTGCTCCTCTTAGCATGATAAAGAAGATTCAAAGAGAGTGAGATGCCAGCTCCTTTCATTCAGTCAGTAGCTTCAATCATTTCTGGACGTTTTTCAATGGCAAAAATCAATGAATATTGTAAATGCACAAACAGTAATTTCTCCGCATTGCAAGGTGCAATTCTGAAATTTTTTGCTTTTTCCTGCTCCTCTTAGCATGATAAAGAAGATTCAAAGAGAGTGAGATGCCAGCTCCTTTCATTCAGTCAGTAGCTTCAATCATTTCTGGACGTTTTTCAATGGCAAAAATCAATGAATATTGTAAATGCACAAACAGTAATTTCTCCGCATTGCAAGGTGCAATTCTGAAATTTTTTGCTTTTTCCTGCTCCTCTTAGCATGATAAAGAAGATTCAAAGAGAGTGAGATGCCAGCTCCTTTCATTCAGTCAGTAGCTTCAAACATTTCTGGTATATGAATAACATGATGTTTTTCAATGGCAAAAATCAATGAATATTGTAAATGCACAAACAGTAATTTCTCCGCATTGCAAGGTGCAATTCTGAAATTTTTTGCTTTTTCCTGCTCCTCTTAGCATGATAAAGAAGATTCAAAGAGAGTGAGATGCCAGCTCCTTTCATTCAGTCAGTAGCTTCAATCATTTCTGGACGTTTTTCAATGGCAAAAATCAATGAATATTGTAAATGCACAAACAGTAATTTCTCCGCATTGCAAGGTGCAATTCTGAAATTTTTTGCTTTTTCCTGCTCCTCTTAGCATGATAAAGAAGATTCAAAGAGAGTGAGATGTCAGCTCCTTTCATTCAGTCAGTAGCTTCAAACATTTCTGGTATATGAATAACATGATGTTTTTCAATGGCAAAAATCAATGAATTTTGTAAATGCACAAACAGTAATTTCTCCGCATTGCAAGGTGCAATTCTGAAATTTTTTGCTTTTTCCTGCTCCTCTTAGCATGATAAAGAAGATTCAAAGAGAGTGAGATGCCAGTTCCTTTCATTCAGTCAGTAGCTTCAATCATTTCTGGACGTTTTTCAATGGCAAAAATCAATGAATATTGTAAATGCACAAACAGTAATTTCTCCGCATTGCAAGGTGCAATTCTGAAATTTTTTGCTTTTTCCTGCTCCTCTTAGCATGATAAAGAAGATTCAAAGAGAGTGAGATGCCAGCTCCTTTCATTCAGTCAGTAGCTTCAATCATTTCTGGTATATGAATAACATGATGTTTTTCAATGGCAAAAATCAATGAATATTGTAAATGCACAAACAGTAATTTCTCCGCATTGCAAGGTGCAATTCTGAATTTTTTTGCTTTTTCCTGCTCCTCTTAGCATGATAAAGAAGATTCAAAGAGAGTGAGATGCCAGCTCCTTTCATTCAGTCAGTAGCTTCAATCATTTCTGGACGTTTTTCAATGGCAAAAATCAATGAATATTGTAAATGCACAAACAGTAATTTCTCCGCATTGCAAGGTGCAATTCTGAAATTTTTTGCTTTTTCCTGCTCCTCTTAGCATGATAAACAAGATTCAAAGAGAGTGAGATGCCAGCTCCTTTCATTCAGTCAGTAGCTTCAATCATTTCTGGACGTTTTTCAATGGCAAAAATCAATGAATATTGTAAATGCACAAACAGTAATTTCTCCGCATTGCAAGGTGCAATTCTGAAATTTTTTGCTTTTTCCTGCTCCTCTTAGCATGATAAAGAAGATTCAAAGAGAGTGAGATGCCAGCTCCTTTCATTCAGTCAGTAGCTTCAAACATTTCTGGTATATGAATAACATGATGTTTTTCAATGGCAAAAATCAATGAATATTGTAAATGCACAAACAGTAATTTCTCCGCATTGCAAGGTGCAAGTCTGAAATTTTTTGCTTTTTCCTGCTCCTCTTAGCATGATAAAGAAGATTCAAAGAGAGTGAGATGCCAGCTACTTTCATTCAGTCAGTAGCTTCAATCATTTCTGGACGTTTTTCAATGGTAAAAATCAATGAATATTGTAAATGCACAAACAGTAATTTCTCCACATTGCAAGGTGCAATTCTGAAATTTTTTGCTTTTTCCTGCTCCTCTTAGCATGATAAAGAAGATTCAAAGAGAGTGAGATGCCAGCTCCTTTCATTCAGTCAGTAGCTTCAATCATTTCTGGTATATGAATAACATGATGTTTTTCAATGGCAAAAATCAATGAATATTGTAAATGCACAAACAGTAATTTCTCCGCATTGCAAGGTGCAATTCTGAAATTTTTTGCTTTTTCCTGCTCCTCTTAGCATGATAAAGAAGATTCAAAGAGAGTGAGATGCCAGCTCCTTTCATTCAGTCAGTAGCTTCAATCATTTCTGGACGTTTTTCAATGGCAAAAATCAATGAATATTGTAAATGCACAAACAGTAATTTCTCCGCATTGCAAGGTGCAATTCTGAAATTTTTTGCTTTTTCCTGCTCCTCTTAGCATGATAAAGAAGATTCAAAGAGAGTGAGATGTCAGCTCCTTTCATTCAGTCAGTAGCTTCAAACATTTCTGGTATATGAATAACATGATGTTTTTCAATGGCAAAAATCAATGAATTTTGTAAATGCACAAACAGTAATTTCTCCGCATTGCAAGGTGCAATTCTGAAATTTTTTGCTTTTTCC
Organism: Phyllobates terribilis; assembly: GCF_046119375.1. Taxonomy (NCBI): domain Eukaryota; kingdom Metazoa; phylum Chordata; class Amphibia; order Anura; family Dendrobatidae; genus Phyllobates; species Phyllobates terribilis. The sequence goes on along the minus strand of NW_027364053.1, from coordinate 46,070 downwards.
TGCTCCTCTTAGCATGATAAAGAAGATTCAAAGAGAGTGAGATGCCAGTTCCTTTCATTCAGTCAGTAGCTTCAATCATTTCTGGACGTTTTTCAATGGCAAAAATCAATGAATATTGTAAATGCACAAACAGTAATTTCTCCGCATTGCAAGGTGCAATTCTGAAATTTTTTGCTTTTTCCTGCTCCTCTTAGCATGATAAAGAAGATTCAAAGAGAGTGAGATGCCAGCTCCTTTCATTCAGTCAGTAGCTTCAATCATTTCTGGTATATGAATAACATGATGTTTTTCAATGGCAAAAATCAATGAATATTGTAAATGCACAAACAGTAATTTCTCCGCATTGCAAGGTGCAATTCTGAAATTTTTTGCTTTTTCCTGCTCCTCTTAGCATGATAAAGAAGATTCAAAGAGAGTGAGATGCCAGCTCCTTTCATTCAGTCAGTAGCTTCAATCATTTCTGGACGTTTTTCAATGGCAAAAATCAATGAATATTGTAAATGCACAAACAGTAATTTCTCCGCATTGCAAGGTGCAATTCTGAAATTTTTTGCTTTTTCCTGCTCCTCTTAGCATGATAAAGAAGATTCAAAGAGAGTGAGATGCCAGCTCCTTTCATTCAGTCAGTAGCTTCAATCATTTCTGGTATATGAATAACATGATGTTTTTCAATGGCAAAAATCAATGAATATTGTAAATGCACAAACAGTAATTTCTCCGCATTGCAAGGTGCAATTCTGAATTTTTTTGCTTTTTCCTGCTCCTCTTAGCATGATAAAGAAGATTCAAAGAGAGTGAGATGCCAGCTCCTTTCATTCAGTCAGTAGCTTCAATCATTTCTGGACGTTTTTCAATGGCAAAAATCAATGAATATTGTAAATGCACAAACAGTAATTTCTCCGCATTGCAAGGTGCAATTCTGAAATTTTTTGCTTTTTCCTGCTCCTCTTAGCATGATAAACAAGATTCAAAGAGAGTGAGATGCCAGCTCCTTTCATTCAGTCAGTAGCTTCAAACATTTCTGGTATATGAATAACATGATGTTTTTCAATGGCAAAAATCAATGAATATTGTAAATTCACAAACAGTAATTTCTCCGCATTGCAAGGTGCAAGTCTGAAATTTTTTGCTTTTTCCTGCTCCTCTTAGCATGATAAAGAAGATTCAAAGAGAGTGAGATGCCAGCTACTTTCATTCAGTCAGTAGCTTCAATCATTTCTGGACGTTTTTCAATGGTAAAAATCAATGAATATTGTAAATGCACAAACAGTAATTTCTCCACATTGCAAGGTGCAATTCTGAAATTTTTTGCTTTTTCCTGCTCCTCTTAGCATGATAAAGAAGATTCAAAGAGAGTGAGATGCCAGCTCCTTTCATTCAGTCAGTAGCTTCAATCATTTCTGGTATATGAATAACATGATGTTTTTCAATGGCAAAAATCAATGAATATTGTAAATGCACAAACAGTAATTTCTCCGCATTGCAAGGTGCAATTCTGAAATTTTTTGCTTTTTCCTGCTCCTCTTAGCATGATAAAGAAGATTCAAAGAGAGTGAGATGCCAGCTCCTTTCATTCAGTCAGTAGCTTCAATCATTTCTGGACGTTTTTCAATGGCAAAAATCAATGAATATTGTAAATGCACAAACAGTAATTTCTCCGCATTGCAAGGTGCAATTCTGAAATTTTTTGCTTTTTCCTGCTCCTCTTAGCATGATAAAGAAGATTCAAAGAGAGTGAGATGTCAGCTCCTTTCATTCAGTCAGTAGCTTCAAACATTTCTGGTATATGAATAACATGATGTTTTTCAATGGCAAAAATCAATGAATTTTGTAAATGCACAAACAGTAATTTCTCCGCATTGCAAGGTGCAATTCTGAAATTTTTTGCTTTTTCCTGTTCCTCTTAGCATGATGAAGATTCAAAGAGAGTGAGATGCCAGTTCCTTTCATTCAGTCAGTAGCTTCAATCATTTCTGGACGTTTTTCAATGGCAAAAATCAATGAATATTGTAAATGCACAAACAGTAATTTCTCCGCATTGCAAGGTGCAATTCTGAAATTTTTTGCTTTTTCCTGCTCCTCTTAGCATGATAAAGAAGATTCAAAGAGAGTGAGATGCCAGCTCCTTTCATTCAGTCAGTAGCTTCAATCATTTCTGGTATATGAATAACATGATGTTTTTCAATGGCAAAAATCAATGAATATTGTAAATGCACAAACAGTAATTTCTCCGCATTGCAAGGTGCAATTCTGAAATTTTTTGCTTTTTCCTGCTCCTCTTAGCATGATAAAGAAGATTCAAAGAGAGTGAGATGCCAGCTCCTTTCATTCAGTCAGTAGCTTCAATCATTTCTGGACGTTTTTCAATGGCAAAAATCAATGAATATTGTAAATGCACAAACAGTAATTTCTCCGCATTGCAAGGTGCAATTCTGAAATTTTTTGCTTTTTCCTGCTCCTCTTAGCATGATAAAGAAGATTCAAAGAGAGTGAGATGCCAGCTCCTTTCATTCAGTCAGTAGCTTCAATCATTTCTGGACGTTTTTCAATGGCAAAAATCAATGAATATTGTAAATGCACAAACAGTAATTTCTCCGCATTGCAAGGTGCAATTCTGAAATTTTTTGCTTTTTCCTGCTCCTCTTAGCATGATAAAGAAGATTCAAAGAGAGTGAGATGTCAGCTCCTTTCATTCAGTCAGTAGCTTCAAACATTTCTGGTATATGAATAACATGATGTTTTTCAATGGCAAAAATCAATGAATTTTGTAAATGCACAAACAGTAATTTCTCCGCATTGCAAGGTGCAATTCTGAAATTTTTTGCTTTTTCCTGCTCCTCTTAGCATGATAAAGAAGATTCAAAGAGAGTGAGATGCCAGTTCCTTTCATTCAGTCAGTAGCTTCAATCATTTCTGGACGTTTTTCAATGGCAAAAATCAATGAATATTGTAAATGCACAAACAGTAATTTCTCCGCATTGCAAGGTGCAATTCTGAAATTTTTTGCTTTTTCCTGCTCCTCTTAGCATGATAAAGAAGATTCAAAGAGAGTGAGATGCCAGCTCCTTTCATTCAGTCAGTAGCTTCAATCATTTCTGGTATATGAATAACATGATGTTTTTCAATGGCAAAAATCAATGAATATTGTAAATGCACAAACAGTAATTTCTCCGCATTGCAAGGTGCAATTCTGAAATTTTTTGCTTTTTCCTGCTCCTTTTAGCATGATAAAGAAGATTCAAAGAGAGTGAGATGCCAGCTACTTTCATTCAGTCAGTAGCTTCAATCATTTCTGGACGTTTTTCAATGGTAAAAATCAATGAATATTGTAAATGCACAAACAGTAATTTCTCCACATTGCAAGGTGCAATTCTGAAATTTTTTGCTTTTTCCTGCTCCTCTTAGCATGATAAAGAAGATTCAAAGAGAGTGAGATGCCAGCTCCTTTCATTCAGTCAGTAGCTTCAAACATTTCTGGTATATGAATAACATGATGTTTTTCAATGGCAAAAATCAATGAATATTGTAAATGCACAAACAGTAATTTCTCTGCATTGCAAGGTGCAATTCTGAAATTTTTTGCTTTTTCCTGCTCCTCTTAGCATGATAAAGAAGATTCAAAGAGAGTGAGATGCCAGCTACTTTCATTCAGTCAGTAGCTTCAATCATTTCTGGACGTTTTTCAATGGTAAAAATCAATGAATATTGTAAATGCACAAACAGTAATTTCTCCACATTGCAAGGTGCAATTCTGAAATTTTTTGCTTTTTCCTGCTCCTCTTAGCATGATAAAGAAGATTCAGAGAGTGAGATGCCAGCTCCTTTCATTCAGTCAGTAGCTTCAAACATTTCTGGTATATGAATAACATGATGTTTTTCAATGGCAAAAATCAATGAATATTGTAAATGCACAAACAGTAATTTCTCCGCATTGCAAGGTGCAATTCTGAAATTTTTTGCTTTTTCCTGCTCCTCTTAGCATGATAAAGAAGATTCAAAGAGAGTGAGATGCCAGCTCCTTTCATTCAGTCAGTAGCTTCAAACATTTCTGGTATATGAATAACATGATGTTTTTCAATGGCAAAAATCAATGAATATTGTAAATGCACAAACAGTAATTTCTCCGCATTGCAAGGTGCAATTCTGAAATTTTTTGCTTTTTCCTGCTCCTCTTAGCATGATAAAGAATATTCAAAGAGAGTGAGATGCCAGCTCCTTTCATTCAGTCAGTAGCTTCAATCATTTCTGGATGTTTTTCAATGGCAAAAATCAATGAATATTGTAAATGCACAAACTGTAATTTCTCCGCATTGCAAGGTGCAATTCTGAAATTTTTGGCTTTTTCCTGCTCCTCTTAGCATGATAAAGAAGATTCAAAGAGAGTGAGATGCCAGCTCCTTTCATTCAGTCAGTAGCTTCAATCATTTCTGGACGTTTTTCAATGGCAAAAATCAATGAATATTGTAAATGCACAAACAGTAATTTCTCCGCATTGCAAAGTGCAATTCTGAAATTTTTTGCTTTTTCCTGCTCCTCTTAGCATGATAAAGAAGATTCAAAGAGAGTGAGATGCCAGCTCCTTTCATTCAGTCAGTACCTTCAATCATTTCTGGATGTTTTTCAATGGCAAAAATCAATGAATATTGTAAATGCACAAACAGTAATTTCTCCGCATTGCAAGGTGCAATTCTGAAATTTTTTGCTTTTTCCCGCTCCTCTTAGCATGATAAAGAAGTTTCAAAGAGAGTGAGGTGCCAGCTCCTTTCATTCAGTCAGTAGCTTCAAACATTTCTGGTATATGAATAACATGTTTTTCAATGGCAAAAATCATTGAATATTGTAAATGCACAAACAGTAATTTCTCCGCATTGCAAGGTGCAATTCTGAAATTTTTTGATTTTTCCTGCTCCTCTTAGCATGATAAAGAAGATTCAAAGAGAGTGAGATGCCAGCTCCTTTCATTCAGTCAGTAGCTTCAATCATTTCTGGACGTTTTTCAATGGCAAAAATCAATGAATATTGTAAATGCACAAACAGTAATTTCTCCGCATTGCAAGGTGCAATTCTGAAATTTTTTGCTTTTTCCTGCTCCTCTTAGCATGATAAAGAAGATTCAAAGAGAGTGAGATGCCAGCTCCTTTCATTCAGTCAGTAGCTTCAATCATTTCTGGACGTTTTTCAATGGCAAAAATCAATGAATATTGTAAATGCACAAACAGTAATTTCTCCGCATTGCAAGGTGCAAGTCTGAAATTTTTTGCTTTTTCCTGCTCCTCTTAGCATGATAAAGAAGATTCAAAGAGAGTGAGATGCCAGCTACTTTCATTCAGTCAGTAGCTTCAATCATTTCTGGACGTTTTTCAATGGTAAAAATCAATGAATATTGTAAATGCACAAACAGTAATTTCTCCACATTGCAAGGTGCAATTCTGAAATTTTTTGCTTTTTCCTGCTCCTCTTAGCATGATAAAGAAGATTCAAAGAGAGTGAGATGCCAGCTCCTTTCATTCAGTCAGTAGCTTCAAACATTTCTGGTATATGAATAACATGATGTTTTTCAATGGCAAAAATCAATGAATATTGTAAATGCACAAACAGTAATTTCTCCGCATTGCAAGGTGCAATTCTGAAATTTTTTGCTTTTTCCTGCTCCTCTTAGCATGATAAAGAAGATTCAAAGAGAGTGAGATGCCAGCTCCTTTCATTCAGTCAGTAGCTTCAAACATTTCTGGTATATGAATAACATGATGTTTTTCAATGGCAAAAATCAATGAATATTGTAAATGCACAAAGAGTAATTTCTCCGCATTGCAAGGTGCAATTCTGAAATTTTTTGCTTTTTCCTGCTCCTCTTAGCATGATAAAGAAGATTCAAAGAGAGTGAGATGCCAGCTCCTTTCATTCAGTCAGTAGCTTCAATCATTTCTGGACGTTTTTCAATGGCAAAAATCAATGAATATTGTAAATGCACAAACAGTAATTTCTCCGCATTGCAAGGTGCAATTCTGAAATTTTTTGCTTTTTCCTGCTCCTCTTAGCATGATAAAGAAGATTCAAAGAGAGTGAGATGCCAGCTCCTTTCATTCAGTCAGTAGCTTCAATCATTTCTGGACGTTTTTCAATGGCAAAAATCAATGAATATTGTAAATGCACAAACAGTAATTTCTCTGCATTGCAAGGTGCAATTCTGAAATTTTTTGCTTTTTCCTGCTCCTCTTAGCATGATAAAGAAGATTCAAAGAGAGTGAGATGCCAGCTCCTTTCATTCAGTCAGTAGCTACAAACATTTCTGGTATATGAATAACATGATGTTTTTCAATGGCAAAAATCAATGAATATTGTAAATGCACAAACAGTAATTTCTCCGCATTGCAAGGTGCAATTCTGAAATTTTTTGCTTTTTCCTGCTCCTCTTAGCATGATAAAGAAGATTCAAAGAGAGTGAGATGCCAGCTCCTTTCATTCAGTCAGTAGCTTCAATCATTTCTGGACGTTTTTCAATGGCAAAAATCAATGAATATTGTAAATGCACAAACAGTAATTTCTCCGCATTGCAAGGTGCAATTCTGAAATTTTTTGCTTTTTCCTGCTCCTCTTAGCATGATAAAGAAGATTCAAAGAGAGTGAGATGCCAGCTCCTTTCATTCAGTCAGTAGCTTCAATCATTTCTGGACGTTTTTCAATGGCAAAAATCAATGAATATTGTAAATGCACAAACAGTAATTTCTCCGCATTGCAAGGTGCAATTCTGAAATTTTTTGCTTTTTCCTGCTCCTCTTAGCATGACAAAGAAGATTCAAAGAGAGTAAGATGCCAGCTCCTTTCATTCAGTCAGTAGCTTCAATCATTTCTGGTATATGAATAACATGATGTTTTTCAATGGCAAAAATCAATGAATATTGTAAATGCACAAACAGTAATTTCTCCGCATTGCAAGGTGCAATTCTGAAATTTTTTGCTTTTTCCTGCTCCTCTTAGCATGATAAAGAAGATTCAAAGAGAGTGAGATGCCAGCTCCTTTCATTCAGTCAGTAGCTTCAATCATTTCTGGACGTTTTTCAATGGCAAAAATCAATGAATATTGTAAATGCACAAACAGTAATTTCTCCGCATTGCAAGGTGCAATTCTGAAATTTTTTGCTTTTTCCTGCTCCTCTTAGCATGATAAAGAAGATTGAAAGAGAGTGAGATGCCAGCTCCTTTCATTCAGTCAGTAGCTTCAATCATTTCTGGACGTTTTTCAATGGCAAAAATCAATGAATATTGTAAATGCACAAACAGTAATTTCTCCGCATTGCAAGGTGCAATTCTGAAATTTTTTGCTTTTTCCTGCTCCTCTTAGCATGATAAAGAAGATTCAAAGAGAGTGAGATGCCAGCTCCTTTCATTCAGTCAGTAGCTTCAAACATTTCTGGTATATGAATAATATGATGTTTTTCAATGGCAAAAATCAATGAATATTGTAAAAGCACAAACAGTAATTTCTCCGCATTGCAAGGTGCAATTCTGAAATTTTTTGCTTTTTCCTGCTCCTCTTAGCATGATAAAGAAGATTCAAAGAGAGTGAGATGCCAGCTCCTTTCATTCAGTCAGTAGCTTCAATCATTTCTGGACGTTTTTCAATGGCAAAAATCAATGAATATTGTAAATGCACAAACAGTAATTTCTCCGCATTGCAAGGTGCAATTCTGAAATTTTTTGCTTTTTCCTGCTCCTCTTAGCATGATAAAGAAGATTCAAAGAGAGTGAGATGCCAGCTCCTTTCATTCAGTCAGTAGCTTCAATCATTTCTGGTATATGAATAACATGATGTTTTTCAATGGCAAAAATCAATGAATATTGTAAATGCACAAACAGTAATTTCTCCGCATTGCAAGTTGCAATTCTGAAATTTTTTGCTTTTTCCTGCTCCTCTTAGCATGATAAAGAAGATTCAAAGAGAGTGAGATGCCAGCTCCTTTCATTCAGTCAGTAGCTTCAATCATTTCTGGACGTTTTTCAATGGCAAAAATCAATGAATATTGTAAATGCACAAACAGTAATTTCTCCGCATTGCAAGGTGCAATTCTGAAATTTTTTGCTTTTTCCTGCTCCTCTTAGCATGATAAAGAAGATTCAAAGAGAGTGAGATGCCAGCTCCTTTCATTCAGTCAGTAGCTTCAATCATTTCTGGTATATGAATAACATGATGTTTTTCAATGGCAAAAATCAATGAATATTGTAAATGCACAAACAGTAATTTCTCCACATTGCAAGGTGCAATTCTGAAATTTTTTGCTTTTTCCTGCTCCTCTTAGCATGATAAAGAAGATTCAAAGAGAGTGAGATGACAGCTCCTTTCATTCAGTCAGTAGCTTCAATCATTTCTGGACGTTTTTCAATGGCAAAAAACAATGAATATTGTAAATGCACAAACAGTAATTTCTCCGCATTGCAAGGTGCAATTCTGAAATTTTTTGCTTTTTCCTGCTCCTCTTAGCATGATAAAGAAGATTCAAAGAGAGCGAGATGCCAGCTCCTTTCATTCAGTCAGTAGCTTCAATCATTTCTGGTATATGAATAACATGATGTTTTTCAATGGCAAAAATCTATGAATATTGTAAATGCACAAACAGTAATTTCTCCGCATTGCAAGGTGCAATTCTGAAATTTTTTGCTTTTTCCTGCTCCTCTTAGCATGATAAAGAAGATTCAAAGAGAGTGAGATGCCAGCTCCTTTCATTCAGTCAGTAGCTTCAATCATTTCTGGACGTTTTTCAATGGCAAAAATCAATGAATATTGTAAATGCACAAACAGTAATTTCTCCGCATTGCAAGGTGCAATTCTGAAATTTTTTGCTTTTTCCTGCTCCTCTTAGCATGATAAAGAAGATTCAAAGAGAGTGAGATGCCAGCTCCTTTCATTCAGTCAGTAGCTTCAAACATTTCTGGTATATGAATAACATGATGTTTTTCAATGGCAAAAATCAATGAATATTGTAAATGCACAAACAGTAATTTCTCCGCATTGCAAGGTGCAATTCTGAAATTTTTTGCTTTTTCCTGCTCCTCTTAGCATGATAAAGAAGATTCAAAGAGAGTGAGATGCCAGCTCCTTTCATTCAGTCAGTAGCTTCAAACATTTCTGGTATATGAATAACATGATGTTTTTCAATGGCAAAAATCAATGAATATTGTAAATGCACAGAGTAATTTCTCCGCATTGCAAGGTGCAATTCTGAAATTTTTTGCTTTTTCCTGCTCCTCTTAGCATGATAAAGAAGATTCAAAGAGAGTGAGATGCCAGCTCCTTTCATTCAGTCAGTAGCTTCAATCATTTCTGGACGTTTTTCAATGGCAAAAATCAATGAATATTGTAAATGCACAAACAGTAATTTCTCCGCATTGCAAGGTGCAATTCTGAAATTTTTTGCTTTTTCCTGCTCCTCTTAGCATGATAAAGAAGATTCAAAGAGAGTGAGATGCCAGCTCCTTTCATTCAGTCAGTAGCTTCAATCATTTCTGGACGTTTTTCAATGGCAAAAATCAATGAATATTGTAAATGCACAAACAGTAATTTCTCCGCATTGCAAGGTGCAATTCTGAAATTTTTTGCTTTTTCCTGCTCCTCTTAGCATGATAAAGAAGATTCAAAGAGAGTGAGATGCCAGCTCCTTTCATTCATTCAGTAGCTTCAATCATTTCTGGACGTTTTTCAATGGCAAAAATCAATGAATATTGTAAATGCACAAACAGTAATTTCTCCGCATTGCAAGGTGCAATTCTGAAATTTTTTGCTTTTTCCTGCTCCTCTTAGCATGATAAAGAAGATTCAAAGAGAGTGAGATGCCAGCTCCTTTCATTCAGTCAGTAGCTTCAATCATTTCTGGACGTTTTTCAATGGCAAAAATCAATGAATATTGTAAATGCTCAAACAGTAATTTCTCCGCATTGCAAGGTGCAATTCTGAAATTTTTTGCTTTTTCCTGCTCCTCTTAGCATGACAAAGAAGATTCAAAGAGAGTAAGATGCCAGCTCCTTTCATTCAGTCAGTAGCTTCAATCATTTCTGGTATATGAATAACATGATGTTTTTCAATGGCAAAAATCAATGAATATTGTAAATGCACAAACAGTAATTTCTCCGCATTGCAAGGTGCAATTCTGAAATTTTTTGCTTTTTCCTGCTCCTCTTAGCATGATAAAGAAGATTCAAAGAGAGTGAGATGCCAGCTCCTTTCATTCAGTCAGTAGCTTCAATCATTTCTGGACGTTTTTCAATGGCAAAAATCAATGAATATTGTAAATGCACAAACAGTAATTTCTCCGCATTGCAAGGTGCAATTCTGAAATTTTTTGCTTTTTCCTGCTCCTCTTAGCATGATAAAGAAGATTCAAAGAGAGTGAGATGCCAGCTCCTTTCATTCAGTCAGTAGCTTCAATCATTTCTGGACGTTTTTCAATGGCAAAAATCAATGAATATTGTAAATGCACAAACAGTAATTTCTCCGCATTGCAAGGTGCAATTCTGAAATTTTTTGCTTTTTCCTGCTCCTCTTAGCATGATAAAGAAGATTCAAAGAGAGTGAGATGCCAGCTCCTTTCATTCAGTCAGTAGCTTCAAACATTTCTGGTATATGAATAACATGATGTTTTTCAATGGCAAAAATCAATGAATATTGTAAAAGCACAAACAGTAATTTCTCCGCATTGCAAGGTGCAATTCTGAAATTTTTTGCTTTTTCCTGCTCCTCTTAGCATGATAAAGAAGATTCAAAGAGAGTGAGATGCCAGCTCCTTTCATTCAGTCAGTAGCTTCAATCATTTCTGGACGTTTTTCAATGGCAAAAATCAATGAATATTGTAAATGCACAAACAGTAATTTCTCCGCATTGCAAGGTGCAATTCTGAAATTTTTTGCTTTTTCCTGCTCCTCTTAGCATGATAAAGAAGATTCAAAGAGAGTGAGATGCCAGCTCCTTTCATTCAGTCAGTAGCTTCAATCATTTCTGGTATATGAATAACATGATGTTTTTCAATGGCAAAAATCAATGAATATTGTAAATGCACAAACAGTAATTTCTCCGCATTGCAAGTTGCAATTCTGAAATTTTTTGCTTTTTCCTGCTCCTCTTAGCATGATAAAGAAGATTCAAAGAGAGTGAGATGCCAGCTCCTTTCATTCAGTCAGTAGCTTCAATCATTTCTGGACGTTTTTCAATGGCAAAAATCAATGAATATTGTAAATGCACAAACAGTAATTTCTCCGCATTGCAAGGTGCAATTCTGAAATTTTTTGCTTTTTCCTGCTCCTCTTAGCATGATAAAGAAGATTCAAAGAGAGTGAGATGCCAGCTCCTTTCATTCAGTCAGTAGCTTCAATCATTTCTGGACGTTTTTCAATGGCAAAAATCAATGAATATTGTAAATGCACAAACAGTAATTTCTCCGCATTGCAAGTTGCAATTCTGAAATTTTTTGCTTTTTCCTGCTCCTCTTAGCATGATAAAGAAGATTCAAAGAGAGTGAGATGCCAGCTCCTTTCATTCAGTCAGTAGCTTCAAACATTTCTGGTATATGAATAACATGATGTTTTTCAATGGCAAAAATCAATGAATATTGTAAAAGCACAAACAGTAATTTCTCCGCATTGCAAGGTGCAATTCTGAAATTTTTTGCTTTTTCCTGCTCCTCTTAGCATGATAAAGAAGATTCAAAGAGAGATGCCAGCTCCTTTCATTCAGTCAGTAGCTTCAATCATTTCTGGACGTTTTTCAATGGCAAAAATCAATGAATATTGTAAATGCACAAACAGTAATTTCTCCGCATTGCAAGGTGCAATTCTGAAATTTTTTGCTTTTTCCTGCTCCTCTTAGCATGATAAAGAAGATTCAAAGAGAGTGAGATGCCAGCTCCTTTCATTCAGTCAGTAGCTTCAATCATTTCTGGTATATGAATAACATGATGTTTTTCAATGGCAAAAATCAATGAATATTGTAAATGCACAAACAGTAATTTCTCCACATTGCAAGGTGCAATTCTGAAATTTTTTGCTTTTTCCTGCTCCTCTTAGCATGATAAAGAAGATTCAAAGAGAGTGAGATGCCAGCTCCTTTCATTCAGTCAGTAGCTTCAATCATTTCTGGACGTTTTTCAATGGCAAAAATCAATGAATATTGTAAATGCACAAACAGTAATTTCTCCGCATTGCAAGGTGCAATTCTGAAATTTTTTGCTTTTTCCTGCTCCTCTTAGCATGATAAAGAAGATTCAAAGAGAGCGAGATGCCAGCTCCTTTCATTCAGTCAGTAGCTTCAATCATTTCTGGTATATGAATAACATGATGTTTTTCAATGGCAAAAATCAATGAATATTGTAAATGCACAAACAGTAATTTCTCCGCATTGCAAGGTGCAATTCTGAAATTTTTTGCTTTTTCCTGCTCCTCTTAGCATGATAAAGAAGATTCAAAGAGAGTGAGATGCCAGCTCCTTTCATTCAGTCAGTAGCTTCAATCATTTCTGGACGTTTTTCAATGGCAAAAATCAATGAATATTGTAAATGCACAAACAGTAATTTCTCCGCATTGCAAGGTGCAATTCTGAAATTTTTTGCTTTTTCCTGCTCCTCTTAGCATGATAAAGAAGATTCAAAGAGAGTGAGATGCCAGCTCCTTTCATTCAGTCAGTAGCTTCAAACATTTCTGGTATATGAATAACATGATGTTTTTCAAAGGCAAAAATCAATGAATATTGTAAATGCACAAACAGTAATTTCTCCGCATTGCAAGGTGCAATTCTGAAATTTTTTGCTTTTTCCTGCTCCTCTTAGCATGATAAAGAAGATTCAAAGAGAGTGAGATGCCAGCTCCTTTCATTCAGTCAGTAGCTTCAATCATTTCTGGACGTTTTTCAATGGCAAAAATCAATGAATATTGTAAATGCACAAACAGTAATTTCTCCGCATTGCAAGGTGCAATTCTGAAATTTTTTGCTTTTTCCTGCTCCTCTTAGCATGATAAAGAAGATTCAAAGAGAGTGAGATGCCAGCTCCTTTCATTCAGTCAGTAGCTTCAATCATTTCTGGACGTTTTTCAATGGCAAAAATCAATGAATATTGTAAATGCACAAACAGTAATTTCTCCGCATTGCAAGGTGCAATTCTGAAATTTTTTGCTTTTTCCTGCTCCTCTTAGCATGATAAGGAAGATTCAAAGAGAGTGAGATGCCAGCTCGTTTCATTCAGTCAGTAGCTTCAATCATTTCTGGTATATGAATAACATGATGTTTTTCAATAGCAAAAATCAATGAATATTGTAAATGCACAAACAGTAATTTCTCCGCATTGCAAGGTGCAATTCTGAAATTTTTTGCTTTTTCCTGCTCCTCTTAGCATGATAAAGAAGATTCAAAGAGAGTGAGATGCCAGCTCCTTTCATTCAGTCAGCAGCTTCAATCATTTCTGGACATTTTTCAATGGCAAAAATCAATGAATATTGTAAATGCACAAACAGTAATTTCTCCGCATTGCAAGGTGCAATTCTGAAATTTTTTGCTTTTTCCTGCTCCTCTTAGCATGATAAAGAAGATTCAAAGAGAGTGAGATGCCAGCTCCTTTCATTCAGTCAGTAGCTTCAAACATTTCTGGTATATGAATAACATGATGTTTTTCAATGGCAAAAATCAATGAATATTGTAAAAGCACAAACAGTAATTTCTCCGCATTGCAAGGTGCAATTCTGAAATTTTTTGCTTTTTCCTGCTCCTCTTAGCATGATAAAGAAGATTCAAAGAGAGTGAGATGCCAGCTCCTTTCATTCAGTCAGTAGCTTCAATCATTTCTGGACGTTTTTCAATGGCAAAAATCAATGAATATTGTAAATGCACAAACAGTAATTTCTCCGCATTGCAAGGTGCAATTCTGAAATTTTTTGCTTTTTCCTGCTCCTCTTAGCATGATAAAGAAGATTCAAAGAGAGTGAGATGCCAGCTCCTTTCATTCAGTCAGTAGCTTCAATCATTTCTGGTATATGAATAACATGATGTTTTTCAATGGCAAAAATCAATGAATATTGTAAATGCACAAACAGTAATTTCTCCGCATTGCAAGTTGCAATTCTGAAATTTTTTGCTTTTTCCTGCTCCTCTTAGCATGATAAAGAAGATTCAAAGAGAGTGAGATGCCAGCTCCTTTCATTCAGTCAGTAGCTTCAATTATTTCTGGACGTTTTTCAATGGCAAAAATCAATGAATATTGTAAATGCACAAACAGTAATTTCTCCGCATTGCAAGGTGCAATTCTGAAATTTTTTGCTTTTTCCTGCTCCTCTTAGCATGATAAAGAAGATTCAAAGAGAGTGAGATGCCAGCTCCTTTCATTCAGTCAGTTGCTTCAATCATTTCTGGACGTTTTTCAATGGCAAAAATCAATGAATATTGTAAATGCACAAACAGTAATTTCTCCGCATTGCAAGGTGCAATTCTGAAATTTTTTGCTTTTTCCTGCTCCTCTTAGCATGATAAAGAAGATTCAAAGAGAGTGAGATGCCAGCTCCTTTCATTCAGTCAGTAGCTTCAATCATTTCTGGACGTTTTTCAATGGCAAAAATCAATGAATATTGTAAATGCACAAACAGTAATTTCTCCGCATTGCAAGGTGCAATTCTGAAATTTTTTGCTTTTTCCTGCTCCTCTTTGCATGATAAAGAAGATTCAAAGAGAGTGAGATGCCAGCTCCTTTCATTCAGTCAGTAGCTTCAATCATTTCTGGTATATGAATAACATGATGTTTTTCAATGGCAAAAATCAATGAATATTGTAAATGCACAAACAGTAATTTCTCCGCATTGCAAGGTGCAATTCTGAAATTTTTGGCTTTTTCCTGCTCCTCTTAGCATGATAAAGAAGATTCAAAGAGAGTGAGATGCCAGCTCCTTTCATTCAGTCAGTAGCTTCAATCATTTCTGGATGTTTTTCAATGGCAAAAATCAATGAATATTGTAAATGCACAAACAGTAATTTCTCCGCATTGCAAGGTGCAATTCTGAAATTTCTTGCATTTTCCTGCTCCTCTTAGCATGATAAAGAAGATTCAAAGAGAGTGAGATGCCAGCTCCTTTCATTCAGTCAGTAGCTTCAATCATTTCTGGACGTTTTTCAATGGCAAAAATCAATGAATATTGTAAATGCACAAACAGTAATTTCTTCGCATTGCAAGGTGCAATTCTGAAATTTTTTGCTTTTTCCTGCTCCTCTTAGCATGATAAAGAAGATTCAAAGAGAGTGAGATGCCAGCTCCTTTCATTCAGTCAGTAGCTTCAAACATTTCTGGTATATGAATAACATGATGTTTTTCAATGGCAAAAATCAATGAATATTGTAAATGCACAAACAGTAATTTCTCCGCATTGCAAGGTGCAATTCTGAAATTTTTTGCTTTTTCCTGCTCCTCTTAGCATGATAAAGAAGATTCAAAGAGAGTGAGATGCCAGCTCCTTTCATTCAGTCAGTAGCTTCAATCATTTCTGGACGTTTTTCAATGGCAAAAATCAATGAATATTGTAAATGCACAAACAGTAATTTTTCCGCATTGCAAGGTGCAATTCTGAAATTTTTTGCTTTTTCCTGCTCCTCTTAGCATGATAAAGAAGATTCAAAGAGAGTGAGATGCCAGCTTCTTTCATTCAGTCAGTAGCTTCAAACATTTCTGGGATATGAATAACATGATGTTTTTCAATGGCAAAAATTAATGAATATTGTAAATGCACAAACAGTAATTTCTCCGCATTGCAAGGTGCAATTCTGAAATTTTTTGCTTTTTCCTGCTCCTCTTAGCATGATAAAGAAGATTCAAAGAGAGTGAGATGCCAGCTCCTTTCATTCAGTCAGTAGCTTCAATCATTTCTGGACGTTTTTCAATGGCAAAAATCAATGAATATTGTAAATGCACAAACAGTAATTTCTCCGCATTGCAAGGTGCAATTCTGAAATTTTTTGCTTTTTCCTGCTCCTCTTAGCATGATAAAGAAGATTCAAAGAGAGTGAGATGCCAGCTCCTTTCATTCAGTCAGTAGCTTCAATCATTTCTGGACGTTTTTCAATGGCAAAAATCAATGAATATTGTAAATGCACAAACAGTAATTTCTCCGCGTTGCAAGGTGCAATTCTGAAATTTTTTGCTTTTTCCTGCTCCTCTTAGCATGATAAAGAAGATTCAAAGAGAGTGAGATGCCAGCTCCTTTCATTCAGTCAGTAGCTTCAATCATTTCTGGTATATGAATAACGATGTTTTTCAATGGCAAAAATCAATGAATATTGTAAATGCACAAACAGTAATTTCTCCGCATTGCAAGTTGCAATTCTGAAATTTTTTGCTTTTTCCTGCTCCTCTTAGCATGATAAAGAAGATTCAAAGAGAGTGAGATGCCAGCTCCTTTCATTCAGTCAGTAGCTTCAATCATTTCTGGACGTTTTTCAATGGCAAAAATCAATGAATATTGTAAATGCACAAACAGTAATTTCTCCGCATTGCAAGGTGCAATTCTGAAATTTTTTGCTTTTTCCTGCTCCTCTTAGCATGATAAAGAAGATTCAAAGAGAGTGAGATGCCAGCTCCTTTCATTCAGTCAGTAGCTTCAATCATTTCTGGACGTTTTTCAATGGCAAAAATCAATGAATATTGTAAATGCACAAACAGTAATTTCTCCGCATTGCAAGGTGCAATTCTGAAATTTTTTGCTTTTTCCTGCTCCTCTTAGCATGATAAAGAAGATTCAAAGAGAGTGAGATGCCAGCTCCTTTCATTCAGTCAGTAGCTTCAAACATTTCTGGTATATGAATAACATGATGTTTTTCAATGGCAAAAATCAATGAATATTGTAAAAGCACAAACAGTAATTTCTCCGCATTGCAAGGTGCAATTCTGAAATTTTTTGCTTTTTCCTGCTCCTCTTAGCATGATAAAGAAGATTCAAAGAGAGTGAGATGCCAGCTCCTTTCATTCAGTCAGTAGCTTCAATCATTTCTGGACGTTTTTCAATGGCAAAAATCAATGAATATTGTAAATGCACAAACAGTAATTTCTCCGCATTGCAAGGTGCAATTCTGAAATTTTTTGCTTTTTCCTGCTCCTCTTAGCATGATAAAGAAGATTCAAAGAGAGTGAGATGCCAGCTCCTTTCATTCAGTCAGTAGCTTCAATCATTTCTGGTATATGAATAACATGATGTTTTTCAATGGCAAAAATCAATGAATATTGTAAATGCACAAACAGTAATTTCTCCACATTGCAAGGTGCAATTCTGAAATTTTTTGCTTTTTCCTGCTCCTCTTAGCATGATAAAGAAGATTCAAAGAGAGTGAGATGCCAGCTCCTTTCATTCAGTCAGTAGCTTCAATCTCTTCTGGACGTTTTTCAATGGCAAAAATCAATGAATATTGTAAATGCACAAACAGTAATTTCTCCGCATTGCAAGGTGCAATTCTGAAATTTTTTGCTTTTTCCTGCTCCTCTTAGCATGATAAAGAAGATTCAAAGAGAGCGAGATGCCAGCTCCTTTCATTCAGTCAGTAGCTTCAATCATTTCTGGTATATGAATAACATGATGTTTTTCAATGGCAAAAATCAATGAATATTGTAAATGCACAAACAGTAATTTCTCCGCATTGCAAGGTGAAATTCTGAAATTTTTTGCTTTTTCCTGCTCCTCTTAGCATGATAAAGAAGATTCAAAGAGAGTGAGATGCCAGCTCCTTTCATTCAGTCAGTAGCTTCAATCATTTCTGGACGTTTTTCAATGGCAAAAATCAATGAATATTGTAAATGCACAAACAGTAATTTCTCCGCATTGCAAGGTGCAATTCTGAAATTTTTTGCTTTTTCCTGCTCCTCTTAGCATGATAAAGAAGATTCAAAGAGAGTGAGATGCCAGCTCCTTTCATTCAGTCAGTAGCTTCAAACATTTCTGGTATATGAATAACATGATATTTTCAATGGCAAAAATCAATGAATATTGTAAATGCACAAACAGTAATTTCTCCGCATTGCAAGGTGCAATTCTGAAATTTTTTGCTTTTTCCTGCTCCTCTTAGCATGATAAAGAAGATTCAAAGAGAGTGAGATGCCAGCTCCTTTCATTCAGTCAGTAGCTTCAATCATTTCTGGACGTTTTTCAATGGCAAAAATCAATGAATATTGTAAATGCACAAACAGTAATTTCTCCGCATTGCAAGGTGCAATTCTGAAATTTTTTGCTTTTTCCTGCTCCTCTTAGCATGATAAAGAAGATTCAAAGAGAGTGAGATGCCAGCTCCTTTCATTCAGTCAGTAGCTTCAATCATTTCTGGACGTTTTTCAATGGCAAAAATCAATGAATATTGTAAATGCACAAACAGTAATTTCTCCGCATTGCAAGGTGCAATTCTGAAATTTTTTGCTTTTTCCTGCTCCTCTTAGCATGATAAAGAAGATTCAAAGAGAGTGAGATGCCAGCTCCTTTCATTCAGTCAGTAGCTTCAATCATTTCTGGTATATGAATAACATGATGTTTTTCAATGGCAAAATCAATGAATATTGTAAATGCACAAACAGTAATTTCTCCGCATTGCAAGGTGCAATTCTGAAATTTTTTGCTTTTTCCTGCTCCTCTTAGCATGATAAAGAAGATTCAAAGAGAGTGAGATGCCAGCTCCTTTCATTCAGTCAGCAGCTTCAATCATTTCTGGACATTTTTCAATGGCAAAAATCAATGAATATTGTAAATGCACAAACAGTAATTTCTCCGCATTGCAAGGTGCAATTCTGAAATGTTTTGCTTTTTCCTGCTCCTCTTAGCATGATAAAGAAGATTCAAAGAGAGTGAGATGCCAGCTCCTTTCATTCAGTCAGTAGCTTCAAACATTTTCTGGTATATGAATAACATGATGGTGTTTCAATAGCAAAAATCAATGAATATTGTAAAAGCACAAACAGTAATTTCTCCGCATTGCAAGGTGCAATTTTGAAATTTTTTGCTTTTTCCTGCTCCTCTTAGCATGATAAAGAAGATTCAAAGAGAGTGAGATGCCAGCTCCTTTCATTCAGTCAGTAGCTTCAATCATTTCTGGACGTTTTTCAATGGCAAAAATCAATGAATATTGTAAATGCACAAACAGTAATTTCTCCGCATTGCAAGGTGCCATTCTGAAATTTTTTGCTTTTTCCTGCTCCTCTTAGCATGATAAAGAAGATTCAAAGAGAGTGAGATTCCAGCTCCTTTCATTCAGTCAGTAGCTTCAATCATTACTGGTATATGAATAACATGATGTTTTTCAATGGCAAAAATCAATGAATATTGTAAATGCACAAACAGTAATTTCTCCGCATTGCAAGTTGCAATTCTGAAATTTTTTGCTTTTTCCTGCTCCTCTTAGCATGATAAAGAAGATTCAAAGAGAGTGAGATGCCAGCTCCTTTCATTCAGTCAGTAGCTTCAATTATTTCTGGACGTTTTTCAATGGCAAAAATCAATGAATATTGTAAATGCACAAACAGTAATTTCTCCGCATTGCAAGGTGCAATTCTGAAATTTTTTGCTTTTTCCTGCTCCTCTTAGCATGATAAAGAAGATTCAAAGAGAGTGAGATGCCAGCTCCTTTCATTCAGTCAGTAGCTTCAAACATTTCTGGTATATGAATAACATGATGTGTTTCAATGGCAAAAATCAATGAATATTGTAAAAGCACAAACAGTAATTTCTCCGCATTGCAAGGTGCAATTCTGAAATTTTTTGCTTTTTCCTGCTCCTCTTAGCATGATAAAGAAGATTCAAAGAGAGTGAGATGCCAGCTCCTTTCATTCAGTCAGTAGCTTCAATTATTTCTGGACGTTTTTCAATGGCAAAAATCAATGAATATTGTAAATGCACAAACAGTAATTTCTCCGCATTGCAAGGTGCAATTCTGAAATTTTTTGCTTTTTCCTGCTCCTCTTAGCATGATAAAGAAGATTCAAAGAGAGTGAGATGCCAGCTCCTTTCATTCAGTCAGTAGCTTCAAACATTTCTGGTATATGAATAACATGATGTGTTTCAATGGCAAAAATCAATGAATATTGTAAAAGCACAAACAGTAATTTCTCCGCATTGCAAGGTGCAATTCTGAAATTTTTTGCTTTTTCCTGCTCCTCTTAGCATGATAAAGAAGATTCAAAGAGAGTGAGATGCCAGCTCCTTTCATTCAGTCAGTAGCTTCAATCATTTCTGGACGTTTTTCAATGGCAAAAATCAATGAATATTGTAAATGCACAAACAGTAATTTCTCCGCATTGCAAGGTGCCATTCTGAAATTTTTTGCTTTTTCCTGCTCCTCTTAGCATGATAAAGAAGATTCAAAGAGAGTGAGATTCCAGCTCCTTTCATTCAGTCAGTAGCTTCAATCATTACTGGTATATGAATAACATGATGTTTTTCAATGGCAAAAATCAATGAATATTGTAAATGCACAAACAGTAATTTCTCCGCATTGCAAGTTGCAATTCTGAAATTTTTTGCTTTTTCCTGCTCCTCTTAGCATGATAAAGAAGATTCAAAGAGAGTGAGATGCCAGCTCCTTTCATTCAGTCAGTAGCTTCAATTATTTCTGGACGTTTTTCAATGGCAAAAATCAATGAATATTGTAAATGCACAAACAGTAATTTCTCCGCATTGCAAGGTGCAATTCTGAAATTTTTTGCTTTTTCCTGCTCCTCTTAGCATGATAAAGAAGATTCAAAGAGAGTGAGATGCCAGCTCCTTTCATTCAGTCAGTTGCTTCAATCATTTCTGGACGTTTTTCAATGGCAAAAATCAGTGAATATTGTAAATGCACAAACAGTAATTTCTCCGCATTGCAAGGTGCAATTCTGAAATTTTTTGCTTTTTCCTGCTCCTCTTAGCATGATAAAGAAGATTCAAAGAGAGTGAGATGCCAGCTCCTTTCATTCAGTCAGTAGCTTCAATCATTTCTGGACGTTTTTCAATGGCAAAAATCAATGAATATTGTAAATGCACAAACAGTAATTTCTCCGCATTGCAAGGTGCAATTCTGAAATTTTTTGCTTTTTCCTGCTCCTCTTTGCATGATAAAGAAGATTCAAAGAGAGTGAGATGCCAGCTCCTTTCATTCAGTCAGTAGCTTCAATCATTTCTGGTATATGAATAACATGATGTTTTTCAATGGCAAAAATCAATGAATATTGTAAATGCACAAACAGTAATTTCTCCGCATTGCAAGGTGCAATTCTGAAATTTTTGGCTTTTTCCTGCTCCTCTTAGCATGATAAAGAAGATTCAAAGAGAGTGAGATGCCAGCTCCTTTCATTCAGTCAGTAGCTTCAATCATTTCTGGATGTTTTTCAATGGCAAAAATCAATGAATATTGTAAATGCACAAACAGTAATTTCTCCGCATTGCAAGGTGCAATTCTGAAATTTCTTGCATTTTCCTGCTCCTCTTAGCATGATAAAGAAGATTCAAAGAGAGTGAGATGCCAGCTCCTTTCATTCAGTCAGTAGCTTCAATCATTTCTGGACGTTTTTCAATGGCAAAAATCAATGAATATTGTAAAGGCACAAACAGTAATTTCTCCGCATTGCAAGGTGCAATTCTGAAATTTTTTGCTTTTTCCTGCTCCTCTTAGCATGATAAAGAAGATTCAAAGAGAGTGCGATGCCAGCTCCTTTCATTCAGTCAGTAGCTTCAAACATTTCTGGTATATGAATAACATGATGTTTTTCAATGGCAAAAATCAATGAATATTGTAAATGCACAAACAGTAATTTCTCCGCATTGCAAGGTGCAATTCTGAAATTTTTTGCTTTTTCCTGCTCCTCTTAGCATGATAAAGAAGATTCAAAGAGAGTGAGATGCCAGCTCCTTTCATTCAGTCAGTAGCTTCAATCATTTCTGGTATATGAATAACATGATGTTTTTCAATGGCAAAAATCAATGAATATTGTAAATGCACAAACAGTAATTTCTCCGCATTGCAAGTTGCAATTCTGAAATTTTTTGCTTTTTCCTGCTCCTCTTAGCATGATAAAGAAGATTCAAAGAGAGTGAGATGCCAGCTCCTTTCATTCAGTCAGTAGCTTCAAACATTTCTGGTATATGAATAACATGATGTTTTTCAATGGCAAAAATCAATGAATATTGTAAAAGCACAAACAGTAATTTCTCCGCATTGCAAGGTGCAATTCTGAAATTTTTTGCTTTTTCCTGCTCCTCTTAGCATGATAAAGAAGATTCAAAGTGAGTGAGATGCCAGCTCCTTTCATTCAGTCAGTAGCTTCAATCATTTCTGGACGTTTTTCAATGGCAAAAATCAATGAATATTGTAAATGCACAAACAGTAATTTCTCCGCATTGCAAGGTGCAATTCTGAAATTTTTTGCTTTTTCCTGCTCCTCTTAGCATGATAAAGAAGATTCAAAGAGAGTGAGATGCCAGCTCCTTTCATTCAGTCAGTAGCTTCAATCATTTCTGGTATATGAATAACATGATGTTTTTCAATGGCAAAAATCAATGAATATTGTAAATGCACAAACAGTAATTTCTCCACATTGCAAGGTGCAATTCTGAAATTTTTTGCTTTTTCCTGCTCCTCTTAGCATGATAAAGAAGATTCAAAGAGAGTGAGATGCCAGCTCCTTTCATTCAGTCAGTAGCTTCAATCATTTCTGGACGTTTTTCAATGGCAAAAATCAATGAATATTGTAAATGCACAAACAGTAATTTCTCCGCATTGCAAGGTGCAATTCTGAAATTTTTTGCTTTTTCCTGCTCCTCTTAGCATGATAAAGAAGATTCAAAGAGAGCGAGATGCCAGCTCCTTTCATTCAGTCAGTAGCTTCAATCATTTCTGGTATATGAATAACATGATGTTTTTCAATGGCAAAAATCAATGAATATTGTAAATGCACAAACAGTAATTTCTCCGCATTGCAAGGTGCAATTCTGAAATTTTTTGCTTTTTCCTGCTCCTCTTAGCATGATAAAGAAGATTCAAAGAGAGTGAGATGCCAGCTCCTTTCATTCAGTCAGTAGCTTCAATCATTTCTGGACGTTTTTCAATGGCAAAAATCAATGAATATTGTAAATGCACAAACAGTAATTTCTCCGCATTGCAAGGTGCAATTCTGAAATTTTTTGCTTTTTCCTGCTCCTCTTAGCATGATAAAGAAGATTCAAAGAGAGTGAGATGCCAGCTCCTTTTATTCAGTCAGTAGCTTCAAACATTTCTGGTATATGAATAACATGATGTTTTTCAATGGCAAAAATCAATGAATATTGTAAATGCACAAACAGTAATTTCTCCGCATTGCAAGGTGCAATTCTGAAATTTTTTGCTTTTTCCTGCTCCTCTTAGCATGATAAAGAAGATTCAAAGAGAGTGAGATGCCAGCTCCTTTCATTCAGTCAGTAGCTTCAATCATTTCTGGACGTTTTTCAATGGCAAAAATCAATGAATATTGTAAATGCACAAACAGTAATTTCTCCGCATTGCAAGGTGCAATTCTGAAATTTTTTGCTTTTTCCTGCTCCTCTTAGCATGATAAAGAAGATTCAAAGAGAGTGAGATGCCAGCTCCTTTCATTCAGTCAGTAGCTTCAATCATTTCTGGACGTTTTTCAATGGCAAAAATCAATGAATATTGTAAATGCACAAACAGTAATTTCTCCGCATTGCAAGGTGCAATTCTGAAATTTTTTGCTTTTTCCTGCTCCTCTTAGCATGATAAAGAAGATTCAAAGAGAGTGAGATGCCAGCTCCTTTCATTCAGTCAGTAGCTTCAATCATTTCTGGTATATGAATAACATGATGTTTTTCAATGGCAAAAATCAATGAATATTGTAAATGCACAAACAGTAATTTCTCCGCATTGCAAGGTGCAATTCTGAAATTTTTTGCTTTTTCCTGCTCCTCTTAGCATGATAAAGAAGATTCAAAGAGAGTGAGATGCCAGCTCCTTTCATTCAGTCAGCAGCTTCAATCATTTCTGGACATTTTTCAATGGCAAAAATCAATGAATATTGTAAATGCACAAACAGTAATTTCTCCGCATTGCAAGGTGCAATTCTGAAATTTTTTGCTTTTTCCTGCTCCTCTTAGCATGATAAAGAAGATTCAAAGAGAGTGAGATGCCAGCTCCTTTCATTCAGTCAGTAGCTTCAAACATTTCTGGTATATGAATAACATGATGTTTTTCAATGGCAAAAATCAATGAATATTGTAAATGCACAAACAGTAATTTCTCCGCATTGCAAGGTGCAATTCTGAAATTTTTTGCTTTTTCATGCTCCTCTTAGCATGATAAAGAAGATTCAAAGAGAGTGAGATGCCAGCTCCTTTCATTCAGTCAGTAGCTTCAATCATTTCTGGACGTTTTTCAATGGCAAAAATCAATGAATATTGTAAATGCACAAACAGTAATTTCTCCGCATTGCAAGGTGCAATTCTGAAATTTTTTGCTTTTTCCTGCTCCTCTTAGCATGATAAAGAAGATTCAAAGAGAGTGAGATGCCAGCTCCTTTCATTCAGTCAGTAGCTTCAATCATTTCTGGACGTTTTTCAATGGCAAAAATCAATGAATATTGTAAATGCACAAACAGTAATTTCTCCGCATTGCAAGGTGCAATTCTGAAATTTTTTGCTTTTTCCTGCTCCTCTTAGCATGATAAAGAAGATTCAAAGAGAGTGAGATGCCAGCTCCTTTCATTCAGTCAGTAGCTTCAATCATTTCTGGTATATGAATAACATGATGTTTTTCAATGGCAAAAATCAATGAATATTGTAAATGCACAAACAGTAATTTCTCCGCATTGCAAGGTGCAATTCTGAAATTTTTTGCTTTTTCCTGCTCCTCTTAGCATGATAAAGAAGATTCAAAGAGAGTGAGATGCCAGCTCCTTTCATTCAGTCAGCAGCTTCAATCATTTCTGGACATTTTTCAATGGCAAAAATCAATGAATATTGTAAATGCACAAACAGTAATTTCTCCGCATTGCAAGGTGCAATTCTGAAATGTTTTGCTTTTTCCTGCTCCTCTTAGCATGATAAAGAAGATTCAAAGAGAGTGAGATGCCAGCTCCTTTCATTCAGTCAGTAGCTTCAAACATTTCTGGTATATGAATAACATGATGTGTTTCAATGGCAAAAATCAAAGAATATTGTAAAAGCACAAACAGTAATTTCTCCGCATTGCAAGGTGCAATTCTGAAATTTTTTGCTTTTTCCTGCTCCTCTTAGCATGATAAAGAAGATTCAAAGAGAGTGAGATGCCAGCTCCTTTCATTCAGTCAGTAGCTTCAATCATTTCTGGACGTTTTTCAATGGCAAAAATCAATGAATATTGTAAATGCACAAACAGTAATTTCTCCGCATTGCAAGGTGCCATTCTGAAATTTTTTGCTTTTTCCTGCTCCTCTTAGCATGATAAAGAAGATTCAAAGAGAGTGAGATTCCAGCTCCTTTCATTCAGTCAGTAGCTTCAATCATTACTGGTATATGAATAACATGATGTTTTTCAATGGCAAAAATCAATGAATATTGTAAATGCACAAACAGTAATTTCTCCGCATTGCAAGTTGCAATTCTGAAATTTTTTGCTTTTTCCTGCTCCTCTTAGCATGATAAAGAAGATTCAAAGAGAGTGAGATGCCAGCTCCTTTCATTCAGTCAGTAGCTTCAATTATTTCTGGACGTTTTTCAATGGCAAAAATCAATGAATATTGTAAATGCACAAACAGTAATTTCTCCGCATTGCAAGGTGCAATTCTGAAATTTTTTGCTTTTTCCTGCTCCTCTTAGCATGATAAAGAAGATTCAAAGAGAGTGAGATGCCAGCTCCTTTCATTCAGTCAGTAGCTTCAATCATTTCTGGACGTTTTTCAATGGCAAAAATCAGTGAATATTGTAAATGCACAAACAGTAATTTCTCCGCATTGCAAGGTGCAATTCTGAAATTTTTTGCTTTTTCCTGCTCCTCTTAGCATGATAAAGAAGATTCAAAGAGAGTGAGATGCCAGCTCCTTTCATTCAGTCAGTAGCTTCAATCATTTCTGGACGTTTTTCAATGGCAAAAATCAATGAATATTGTAAATGCACAAACAGTAATTTCTCCGCATTGCAAGGTGCAATTCTGAAATTTTTTGCTTTTTCCTGCTCCTCTTTGCATGATAAAGAAGATTCAAAGAGAGTGAGATGCCAGCTCCTTTCATTCAGTCAGTAGCTTCAATCATTTCTGGTATATGAATAACATGATGTTTTTCAATGGCAAAAATCAATGAATATTGTAAATGCACAAACAGTAATTTCTCCGCATTGCAAGGTGCAATTCTGAAATTTTTGGCTTTTTCCTGCTCCTCTTAGCATGATAAAGAAGATTCAAAGAGAGTGAGATGCCAGCTCCTTTCATTCAGTCAGTAGCTTCAATCATTTCTGGATGTTTTTCAATGGCAAAAATCAATGAAAATTGTAAATGCACAAACAGTAATTTCTCCGCATTGCAAGGTGCAATTCTGAAATTTCTTGCATTTTCCTGCTCCTCTTAGCATGATAAAGAAGATTCAAAGAGAGTGAGATGCCAGCTCCTTTCATTCAGTCAGTAGCTTCAATCATTTCTGGACGTTTTTCAATGGCAAAAATCAATGAATATTGTAAAAGCACAAACAGTAATTTCTCCGCATTGCAAGGTGCAATTCTGAAATTTTTTGCTTTTTCCTGCTCCTCTTAGCATGATAAAGAAGATTCAAAGAGAGTGCGATGCCAGCTCCTTTCATTCAGTCAGTAGCTTCAAACATTTCTGGTATATGAATAACATGATGTTTTTCAATGGCAAAAATCAATGAATATTGTAAATGCACAAACAGTAATTTCTCCGCATTGCAAGGTGCAATTCTGAAATTTTTTGCTTTTTCCTGCTCCTCTTAGCATGATAAAGAAGATTCAAAGAGAGTGAGATGCCAGCTCCTTTCATTCAGTCAGTAGCTTCAATCATTTCTGGTATATGAATAACATGATGTTTTTCAATGGCAAAAATCAATGAATATTGTAAATGCACAAACAGTAATTTCTCCGCATTGCAAGTTGCAATTCTGAAATTTTTTGCTTTTTCCTGCTCCTCTTAGCATGATAAAGAAGATTCAAAGAGAGTGAGATGCCAGCTCCTTTCATTCAGTCAGTAGCTTCAATCATTTCTGGACGTTTTTCAATGGCAAAAATCAATGAATATTGTAAATGCACAAACAGTAATTTCTCCGCATTGCAAGGTGCAATTCTGAAATTTTTTGCTTTTTCCTGCTCCTCTTAGCATGATAAAGAAGATTCAAAGAGAGTGAGATGCCAGCTCCTTTCATTCAGTCAGTAGCTTCAATCATTTCTGGACGTTTTTCAATGGCAAAAATCAATGAATATTGTAAATGCACAAACAGTAATTTCTCCGCATTGCAAGGTGCAATTCTGAAATTTTTTGCTTTTTCCTGCTCCTCTTAGCATGATAAAGAAGATTCAAAGAGAGTGAGATGCCAGCTCCTTTCATTCAGTCAGTAGCTTCAAACATTTCTGGTATATGAATAACATGATGTTTTTCAATGGCAAAAATCAATGAATATTGTAAAAGCACAAACAGTAATTTCTCCGCATTGCAAGGTGCAATTCTGAAATTTTTTGCTTTTTCCTGCTCCTCTTAGCATGATAAAGAAGATTCAAAGAGAGTGAGATGCCAGCTCCTTTCATTCAGTCAGTAGCTTCAATCATTTCTGGACGTTTTTCAATGGCAAAAATCAATGAATATTGTAAATGCACAAACAGTAATTTCTCCGCATTGCAAGGTGCAATTCTGAAATTTTTTGCTTTTTCCTGCTCCTCTTAGCATGATAAAGAAGATTCAAAGAGAGTGAGATGCCAGCTCCTTTCATTCAGTCAGTAGCTTCAATCATTTCTGGTATATGAATAACATGATGTTTTTCAATGGCAAAAATCAATGAATATTGTAAATGCACAAACAGTAATTTCTCCACATTGCAAGGTGCAATTCTGAAATTTTTTGCTTTTTCCTGCTCCTCTTAGCATGATAAAGAAGATTCAAAGAGAGTAAGATGCCAGCTCCTTTCATTCAGTCAGTAGCTTCAATCATTTCTGGACGTTTTTCAATGGCAAAAATCAATGAATATTGTAAATGCACAAACAGTAATTTCTCCGCATTGCAAGGTGCAATTCTGAAATTTTTTGCTTTTTCCTGCTCCTCTTAGCATGATAAAGAAGATTCAAAGAGAGCGAGATGCCAGCTCCTTTCATTCAGTCAGTAGCTTCAATCATTTCTGGTATATGAATAACATGATGTTTTTCAATGGCAAAAATCAATGAATATTGTAAATGCACAAACAGTAATTTCTCCGCATTGCAAGGTGCAATTCTGAAATTTTTTGCTTTTTCCTGCTCCTCTTAGCATGATAAAGAAGATTCAAAGAGAGTGAGATGCCAGCTCCTTTCATTCAGTCAGTAGCTTCAATCATTTCTGGACGTTTTTCAATGGCAAAAATCAATGAATATTGTAAATGCACAAACAGTAATTTCTCCGCATTGCAAGGTGCAATTCTGAAATTTTTTGCTTTTTCCTGCTCCTCTTAGCATGATAAAGAAGATTCAAAGAGAGTGAGATGCCAGCTCCTTTCATTCAGTCAGTAGCTTCAAACATTTCTGGTATATGAATAACATGATGTTTTTCAATGGCAAAAATCAATGAATATTGTAAATGCACAAACAGTAATTTCTCCGCATTGCAAGGTGCAATTCTGAAATTTTTTGCTTTTTCCTGCTCCTCTTAGCATGATAAAGAAGATTCAAAGAGAGTGAGATGCCAGCTCCTTTCATTCAGTCAGTAGCTTCAATCATTTCTGGACGTTTTTCAATGGCAAAAATCAATGAATATTGTAAATGCACAAACAGTAATTTCTCCGCATTGCAAGGTGCAATTCTGAAATTTTTTGCTTTTTCCTGCTCCTCTTAGCATGATAAAGAAGATTCAAAGAGAGTGAGATGCCAGCTCCTTTCATTCAGTCAGTAGCTTCAATCATTTCTGGACGTTTTTCAATGGCAAAAATCAATGAATATTGTAAATGCACAAACAGTAATTTCTCCGCATTGCAAGGTGCAATTCTGAAATTTTTTGCTTTTTCCTGCTCCTCTTAGCATGATAAAGAAGATTCAAAGAGAGTGAGATGCCAGCTCCTTTCATTCAGTCAGTAGCTTCAATCATTTCTGGTATATGAATAACATGATGTTTTTCAATGGCAAAAATCAATGAATATTGTAAATGCACAAACAGTAATTTCTCCGCATTGCAAGGTGCAATTCTGAAATTTTTTGCTTTTTCCTGCTCCTCTTAGCATGATAAAGAAGATTCAAAGAGAGTGAGATGCCAGCTCCTTTCATTCAGTCAGCAGCTTCAATCATTTCTGGACATTTTTCAATGGCAAAAATCAATGAATATTGTAAATGCACAAACAGTAATTTCTCCGCATTGCAAGGTGCAATTCTGAAATTTTTTGCTTTTTCCTGCTCCTCTTAGCATGATAAAGAAGATTCAAAGAGAGTGAGATGCCAGCTCCTTTCATTCAGTCAGTAGCTTCAAACATTTCTGGTATATGAATAACATGATGTTTTTCAATGGTAAAAATCAATGAATATTGTAAAAGCACGAACAGTAATTTCTCCGCATTGCAAGGTGCAATTCTGAAATTTTTTGCTTTTTCCTGCTCCTCTTAGCATGATAAAGAAGATTCAAAGAGAGTGAGATGCCAGCTCCTTTCATTCAGTCAGTAGCTTCAATCATTTCTGGTATATGAATAACATGATGTTTTTCAATGGCAAAAATCAATGAATATTGTAAATGCACAAACAGTAATTTCTCCGCATTGCAAGTTGCAATTCTGAAATTTTTTGCTTTTTCCTGCTCCTCTTAGCATGATAAAGAAGATTCAAAGAGAGTGAGATGCCAGCTCCTTTCATTCAGTCAGTAGCTTCAATTATTTCTGGACGTTTTTCAATGGCAAAAATCAATGAATATTGTAAATGCACAAACAGTAATTTCTCCGCATTGCAAGGTGCAATTCTGAAATTTTTTGCTTTTTCCTGCTCCTCTTAGCATGATAAAGAAGATTCAAAGAGAGTGAGATGCCAGCTCCTTTCATTCAGTCAGTTGCTTCAATCATTTCTGGACGTTTTTCAATGGCAAAAATCAGTGAATATTGTAAATGCACAAACAGTAATTTCTCCGCATTGCAAGGTGCAATTCTGAAATTTTTTGCTTTTTCCTGCTCCTCTTAGCATGATAAAGAAGATTCAAAGAGAGTGAGATGCCAGCTCCTTTCATTCAGTCAGTAGCTTCAATCATTTCTGGACGTTTTTCAATGGCAAAAATCAATGAATATTGTAAATGCACAAACAGTAATTTCTCCGCATTGCAAGGTGCAATTCTGAAATTTTTTGCTTTTTCCTGCTCCTCTTTGCATGATAAAGAAGATTCAAAGAGAGTGAGATGCCAGCTCCATTCATTCAGTCAGTAGCTTCAATCATTTCTGGTATATGAATAACATGATGTTTTTCAATGGCAAAAATCAATGAATATTGTAAATGCACAAACAGTAATTTCTCCGCATTGCAAGGTGCAATTCTGAAATTTTTGGCTTTTTCCTGCTCCTCTTAGCATGATAAAGAAGATTCAAAGAGAGTGAGATGCCAGCTCCTTTCATTCAGTCAGTAGCTTCAATCATTTCTGGATGTTTTTCAATGGCAAAAATCAATGAATATTGTAAATGCACAAACAGTAATTTCTCCGCATTGCAAGGTGCAATTCTGAAATTTCTTGCATTTTCCTGCTCCTCTTAGCATGATAAAGAAGATTCAAAGAGAGTGAGATGCCAGCTCCTTTCATTCAGTCAGTAGCTTCAATCATTTCTGGACGTTTTTCAATGGCAAAAATCAATGAATATTGTAAATGCACAAACAGTAATTTCTCCGCATTGCAAGGTGCAATTCTGAAATTTTTTGCTTTTTCCTGCTCCTCTTAGCATGATAAAGAAGATTCAAAGAGAGTGAGATGCCAGCTCCTTTCATTCAGTCAGTAGCATCAAACATTTCTGGTATATGAATAACATGATGTTTTTCAATGGCAAAAATCAATGAATATTGTAAATGCACAAACAGTAATTTCTCCGCATTGCAAGGTGCAATTCTGAAATTTTTTGCTTTTTCCTGCTCCTCTTAGCATGATAAAGAAGATTCAAAGAGATTGAGATGCCAGCTCCTTTCATTCAGTCAGTAGCTTCAATCATTTCTGGACGTTTTTCAATGGCAAAAATCAATGAATATTGTAAATGCACAAACAGTAATTTCTCCGCATTGCAAGGTGCAATTCTGAAATTTTTTGCTTTTTCCTGCTCCTCTTAGCATGATAAAGAAGATTCAAAGAGAGTGAGATGCCAGCTTCTTTCATTCAGTCAGTAGCTTCAAACATTTCTGGGATATGAATAACATGATGTTTTTCAATGGCAAAAATTAATGAATATTGTAAATGCACAAACAGTAATTTCTCCGCATTGCAAGGTGCAATTCTGAAATTTTTTGCTTTTTCCTGCTCCTCTTAGCATGATAAAGAAGATTCAAAGAGAGTGAGATGCCAGCTCCTTTCATTCAGTCAGTAGCTTCAATCATTTCTGGACGTTTTTCAATGGCAAAAATCAATGAATATTGTAAATGCACAAACAGTAATTTCTCCGCATTGCAAGGTGCAATTCTGAAATTTTTTGCTTTTTCCTGCTCCTCTTAGCATGATAAAGAAGATTCAAAGAGAGTGAGATGCCAGCTCCTTTCATTCAGTCAGTAGCTTCAATCATTTCTGGTATATGAATAACATGATGTTTTTCAATGGCAAAAATCAATGAATATTGTAAATGCACAAACAGTAATTTCTCCGCATTGCAAGTTGCAATTCTGAAATTTTTTGCTTTTTCCTGCTCCTCTTAGCATGATAAAGAAGATTCAAAGAGAGTGAGATTCCAGCTCCTTTCATTCAGTCAGTAGCTTCAATCATTTCTGGACGTTTTTCAATGGCAAAAATCAATGAATATTGTAAATGCACAAACAGTAATTTCTCCGCATTGCAAGGTGCAATTCTGAAATTTTTTGCTTTTTCCTGCTCCTCTTAGCATGATAAAGAAGATTCAAAGAGAGTGAGATGCCAGCTCCTTTCATTCAGTCAGTAGCTTCAATCATTTCTGGACGTTTTTCAATGGCAAAAATCAATGAATATTGTAAATGCACAAACAGTAATTTCTCCGCATTGCAAGATGCAATTCTGAAATTTTTTGCTTTTTCCTGCTCCTCTTAGCATGATAAAAAAGATTCAAAGAGAGTGAGATGCCAGCTCCTTTCATTCAGTCAGTAGCTTCAATCATTTCTGGACGTTTTTCAATGGCAAAAATCAATGAATATTGTAAATGCACAAACAGTAATTTCTCCGCATTGCAAGGTGCAATTCTGAAATTTTTTGCTTTTTCCTGCTCCTCTTAGCATGATAAAGAAGATTCAAAGAGAGTGAGATGCCAGCTCCTTTCATTCAGTCAGTAGCTTCAATCATTTCTGGTATATGAATAACATGATGTTTTTCAATGGCAAAAATCAATGAATATTGTAAATGCACAAACAGTAATTTCTCCGCATTGCAAGGTGCAATTCTGAAATTTTTTGCTTTTTCCTGCTCCTCTTAGCATGATAAAGAAGATTCAAAGAGAGTGAGATGCCAGCTCCTTTCATTCAGTCAGTAGCTTCAATCATTTCTGGACGTTTTTCAATGGCAAAAATCAATGAATATTGTAAATGCACAAACAGTAATTTCTCCGCATTGCAAGGTGCAATTCTGAAATATTTTGCTTTTTCCTGCTCCTCTTAGCATGATAAAGAAGATTCAAAGAGAGTGAGATGCCAGCTCCTTTCATTCAGTCAGTAGCTTCAGTCATTTCTGGACGTTTTTCAATGGCAAAAATCAATGAATATTGTAAATGCACAAACAGTAATTTCTCCGCATTGCAAGGTGCAATTCTGAAATTTTTTGCTTTTTCCTGCTCCTCTTAGCATGATAAAGAAGATTCAAAGAGAGTGAGATGCCAGCTCCTTTCATTCAGTCAGTAGCTTCAAACATTTCTGGTATAAACATTTCTGGACGTTTTTCAATGGCAAAAATCAATGAATATTGTAAATGCACAAACAGTAATATCTCCACATTGCAAGGTGCAATTCTGAAATTTTTTGCTTTTTCCTGCTAATCCTAGCATGATAAAGAAGATTCAAATAGAGTGAGATGCCAGCTCCTTTCATTCAGTCAGTAGCTTCAAACATTTCTGGACGTTTTTCAATGGCAAAATTCAATGAATATTGTAAATGCACAAACAGTAATATCTCCACATTGCCAGGTGCAATTCTGAAATTTTTTGCTTTTTCCTGCTAATCCTAGCATGATAAAGAAGATTCAAAGAGAGTGAGATGCCAGCTCCTTTCATTCAGTCAGTAGCTTCAATCATTTCTGGACGTTTTTCAATGGCAAAAATCAATGAATATTGTAAATGCACAAACAGTAATTTCTCCGCATTGCAAGGTGCAATTCTGAAATTTTTTGCTTTTTCCTGCTCCTCTTAGCATGATAAAGAAGATTCAAAGAGAGTGAGATGCCAGCTCCTTTCATTCAGTCAGTAGCTTCAGTCATTTCTGGACGTTTTTCAATGGCAAAAATCAATGAATATTGTAAATGCACAAACAGTAATTTCTCCGCATTGCAAGGTGCAATTCTGAAATTTTTTGCTTTTTCCTGCTCCTCTTAGCATGATAAAGAAGATTCAAAGAGAGTGAGATGCCAGCTCCTTTCATTCAGTCAGTAGCTTCAATCATTTCTGGACGTTTTTCAATGGCAAAAATCAATGAATATTGTAAATGCACAAACAGTAATTTCTCCGCATTGCAAGGTGCAATTCTGAAATTTTTTGCTTTTTCCTGCTCCTCTTAGCATGATAAAGAAGATTCAAAGAGAGTGAGATGCCAGCTCCTTTCATTCAGTCAGTAGCATCAAACATTTCTGGTATATGAATAACATGATGTTTTTCAATGGCAAAAATCAATGAATATTGTAAATGCACAAACAGTAATTTCTCCGCATTGCAAGGTGCAATTCTGAAATTTTTTGCTTTTTCCTGCTCCTCTTAGCATGATAAAGAAGATTCAAAGAGAGTGAGATGCCAGCTCCTTTCATTCAGTCAGTAGCTTCAATCATTTCTGGACGTTTTTCAATGGCAAAAATCAATGAATATTGTAAATGCACAAACAGTAATTTCTCCGCATTGCAAGGTGCAATTCTGAAATTTTTTGCTTTTTCCTGCTCCTCTTAGCATGATAAAGAAGATTCAAAGAGAGTGAGATGCCAGCTTCTTTCATTCAGTCAGTAGCTTCAAACATTTCTGGGATATGAATAACATGATGTTTTTCAATGGCAAAAATTAATGAATATTGTAAATGCACAAACAGTAATTTCTCCGCATTGCAAGGTGCAATTCTGAAATTTTTTGCTTTTTCCTGCTCCTCTTAGCATGATAAAGAAGATTCAAAGAGAGTGAGATGCCAGCTCCTTTCATTCAGTCAGTAGCTTCAATCATTTCTGGACGTTTTTCAATGGCAAAAATCAATGAATATTGTAAATGCACAAACAGTAATTTCTCCGCATTGCAAGGTGCAATTCTGAAATTTTTTGCTTTTTCCTGCTCCTCTTAGCATGATAAAGAAGATTCAAAGAGAGTGAGATGCCAGCTCCTTTCATTCAGTCAGTAGCTTCAATCATTTCTGGTATATGAATAACATGATGTTTTTCAATGGCAAAAATCAATGAATATTGTAAATGCACAAACAGTAATTTCTCCGCATTGCAAGTTGCAATTCTGAAATTTTTTGCTTTTTCCTGCTCCTCTTAGCATGATAAAGAAGATTCAAAGAGAGTGAGATTCCAGCTCCTTTCATTCAGTCAGTAGCTTCAATCATTTCTGGACGTTTTTCAATGGCAAAAATCAATGAATATTGTAAATGCACAAACAGTAATTTCTCCGCATTGCAAGGTGCAATTCTGAAATTTTTTGCTTTTTCCTGCTCCTCTTAGCATGATAAAGAAGATTCAAAGAGAGTGAGATGCCAGCTCCTTTCATTCAGTCAGTAGCTTCAATCATTTCTGGACGTTTTTCAATGGCAAAAATCAATGAATATTGTAAATGCACAAACAGTAATTTCTCCGCATTGCAAGATGCAATTCTGAAATTTTTTGCTTTTTCCTGCTCCTCTTAGCATGATAAAAAAGATTCAAAGAGAGTGAGATGCCAGCTCCTTTCATTCAGTCAGTAGCTTCAATCATTTCTGGACGTTTTTCAATGGCAAAAATCAATGAATATTGTAAATGCACAAACAGTAATTTCTCCGCATTGCAAGGTGCAATTCTGAAATTTTTTGCTTTTTCCTGCTCCTCTTAGCATGATAAAGAAGATTCAAAGAGAGTGAGATGCCAGCTCCTTTCATTCAGTCAGTAGCTTCAATCATTTCTGGTATATGAATAACATGATGTTTTTCAATGGCAAAAATCAATGAATATTGTAAATGCACAAACAGTAATTTCTCCGCATTGCAAGGTGCAATTCTGAAATTTTTTGCTTTTTCCTGCTCCTCTTAGCATGATAAAGAAGATTCAAAGAGAGTGAGATGCCAGCTCCTTTCATTCAGTCAGTAGCTTCAATCATTTCTGGACGTTTTTCAATGGCAAAAATCAATGAATATTGTAAATGCACAAACAGTAATTTCTCCGCATTGCAAGGTGCAATTCTGAAATTTTTTGCTTTTTCCTGCTCCTCTTAGCATGATAAAGAAGATTCAAAGAGAGTGAGATGCCAGCTCCTTTCATTCAGTCAGTAGCTTCAGTCATTTCTGGACGTTTTTCAATGGCAAAAATCAATGAATATTGTAAATGCACAAACAGTAATTTCTCCGCATTGCAAGGTGCAATTCTGAAATTTTTTGCTTTTTCCTGCTCCTCTTAGCATGATAAAGAAGATTCAAAGAGAGTGAGATGCCAGCTCCTTTCATTGAGTCAGTAGCTTCAAACATTTCTGGTATAAACATTTCTGGACGTTTTTCAATGGCAAAAATCAATGAATATTGTAAATGCACAAACAGTAATATCTCCACATTGCAAGGTGCAAATCTGAAATTTTTTGCTTTTTCCTGCTAATCCTAGCATGATAAAGAAGATTCAAATAGAGTGAGATGCCAGCTCCTTTCATTCAGTCAGTAGCTTCAAACATTTCTGGACGTTTTTCAATGGCAAAATTCAATGAATATTGTAAATGCACAAACAGTAATATCTCCACATTGCCAGGTGCAATTCTGAAATTTTTTGCTTTTTCCTGCTAATCCTAGCATGATAAAGAAGATTCAAAGAGAGTGAGATGCCAGCTCCTTTCATTCAGTCAGTAGCTTCAATCATTTCTGGACGTTTTTCAATGGCAAAAATCAATGAATATTGTAAATGCACAAACAGTAATTTCTCCGCATTGCAAGGTGCAATTCTGAAATTTTTTGCTTTTTCCTGCTCCTCTTAGCATGATAAAGAAGATTCAAAGAGAGTGAGATGCCAGCTCCTTTCATTCAGTCAGTAGCTTCAGTCATTTCTGGACGTTTTTCAATGGCAAAAATCAATGAATATTGTAAATGCACAAACAGTAATTTCTCCGCATTGCAAGGTGCAATTCTGAAATTTTTTGCTTTTTCCTGCTCCTCTTAGCATGATAAAGAAGATTCAAAGAGAGTGAGATGCCAGCTCCTTTCATTCAGTCAGTAGCTTCAATCATTTCTGGTATATGAATAACATGATGTTTTTCAATGGCAAAAATCAATGAATATTGTAAATGCACAAACAGTAATTTCTCCGCATTGCAAGGTGCAATTCTGAAATTTTTTGCTTTTTCCTGCTCCTCTTAGCATGATAAAGAAGATTCAAAGAGAGTGAGATGCCAGCTCCTTTCATTCAGTCAGTAGCTTCAATCATTTCTGGTATATGAATAACATGATGTTTTTCAATGGCAAAAATCAATGAATATTGTAAATGCACAAACAGTAATTTCTCCGCATTGCAAGTTGCAATTCTGAAATTTTTTGCTTTTTCCTGCTCCTCTTAGCATGATAAAGAAGATTCAAAGAGAGTGAGATGCCAGCTCCTTTCATTCAGTCAGTAGCTTCAATCATTTCTGGACGTTTTTCAATGGCAAAAATCAATGAATATTGTAAATGCACAAACAGTAATTTCTCCGCATTGCAAGGTGCAATTCTGAAATTTTTTGCTTTTTCCTGCTCCTCTTAGCATGATAAAGAAGATTCAAAGAGAGTGAGATGCCAGCTCCTTTCATTCAGTCAGTAGCTTCAATCATTTCTGGACGTTTTTCAATGGCAAAAATCAATGAATATTGTAAATGCACAAACAGTAATTTCTCCGCATTGCAAGGTGCAATTCTGAAATTTTTTGCTTTTTCCTGCTCCTCTTAGCATGATAAAGAAGATTCAAAGAGAGTGAGATGCCAGCTCCTTTCATTCAGTCAGTAGCTTCAAACATTTCTGGTATATGAATAACATGATGTTTTTCAATGGCAAAAATCAATGAATATTGTAAAAGCACAAACAGTAATTTCTCCGCATTGCAAGGTGCAATTCTGAAATTTTTTGCTTTTTCCTGCTCCTCTTAGCATGATAAAGAAGATTCAAAGAGAGTGAGATGCCAGCTCCTTTCATTCAGTCAGTAGCTTCAATCATTTCTGGACGTTTTTCAATGGCAAAAATCAATGAATATTGTAAATGCACAAACAGTAATTTCTCCGCATTGCAAGGTGCAATTCTGAAATTTTTTGCTTTTTCCTGCTCCTCTTAGCATGATAAAGAAGATTCAAAGAGAGTGAGATGCCAGCTCCTTTCATTCAGTCAGTAGCTTCAATCATTTCTGGACGTTTTTCAATGGCAAAAATCAATGAATATTGTAAATGCACAAACAGTAATTTCTCCGCATTGCAAGGTGCAATTCTGAAATTTTTTGCTTTTTCCTGCTCCTCTTAGCATGATAAAGAAGATTCAAAGAGAGTGAGATGCCAGCTCCTTTCATTCAGTCAGTAGCTTCAAACATTTCTGGTATATGAATAACATGATGTTTTTCAATGGCAAAAATCAATGAATATTGTAAAAGCACAAACAGTAATTTCTCCGCATTGCAAGGTGCAATTCTGAAATTTTTTGCTTTTTCCTGCTCCTCTTAGCATGATAAAGAAGATTCAAAGAGAGTGAGATGCCAGCTCCTTTCATTCAGTCAGTAGCTTCAATCATTTCTGGACGTTTTTCAATGGCAAAAATCAATGAATATTGTAAATGCACAAACAGTAATTTCTCCGCATTGCAAGGTGCAATTCTGAAATTTTTTGCTTTTTCCTGCTCCTCTTAGCATGATAAAGAAGATTCAAAGAGAGTGAGATGCCAGCTCCTTTCATTCAGTCAGTAGCTTCAATCATTTCTGGTATATGAATAACATGATGTTTTTCAATGGCAAAAATCAATGAATATTGTAAATGCACAAACAGTAATTTCTCCGCATTGCAAGTTGCAATTCTGAAATTTTTTGCTTTTTCCTGCTCCTCTTAGCATGATAAAGAAGATTCAAAGAGAGTGAGATGCCAGCTCCTTTCATTCAGTCAGTAGCTTCAATCATTTCTGGACGTTTTTCAATGGCAAAAATCAATGAATATTGTAAATGCACAAACAGTAATTTCTCCGCATTGCAAGGTGCAATTCTGAAATTTTTTGCTTTTTCCTGCTCCTCTTAGCATGATAAAGAAGATTCAAAGAGAGTGAGATGCCAGCTCCTTTCATTCAGTCAGTAGCTTCAAACATTTCTGGTATATGAATAACATGATGTTTTTCAATGGCAAAAATCAATGAATATTGTAAAAGCACAAACAGTAATTTCTCCGCATTGCAAGGTGCAATTCTGAAATTTTTTGCTTTTTCCTGCTCCTCTTAGCATGATAAAGAAGATTCAAAGAGAGTGAGATGCCAGCTCCTTTCATTCAGTCAGTAGCTTCAATCATTTCTGGACGTTTTTCAATGGCAAAAATCAATGAATATTGTAAATGCACAAACAGTAATTTCTCCGCATTGCAAGGTGCAATTCTGAAATTTTTTGCTTTTTCCTGCTCCTCTTAGCATGATAAAGAAGATTCAAAGAGAGTGAGATGCCAGCTCCTTTCATTCAGTCACTAGCTTCAATCATTTCTGGTATATGAATAACATGATGTTTTTCAATGGCAAAAATCAATGAATATTGTAAATGCACAAACAGTAATTTCTCCACATTGCAAGGTGCAATTCTGAAATTTTTTGCTTTTTCCTGCTCCTCTTAGCATGATAAAGAAGATTCAAAGAGAGTGAGATGCCAGCTCCTTTCATTCAGTCAGTAGCTTCAATCATTTCTGGACGTTTTTCAATGGCAAAAATCAATGAATATTGTAAATGCACAAACAGTAATTTCTCCGCATTGCAAGGTGCAATTCTGAAATTTTTTGCTTTTTCCTGCTCCTCTTAGCATGATAAAGAAGATTCAAAGAGAGCGAGATGCCAGCTCCTTTCATTCAGTCAGTAGCTTCAATCATTTCTGGTATATGAATAACATGATGTTTTTCAATGGCAAAAATCAATGAATATTGTAAATGCACAAACAGTAATTTCTCCGCATTGCAAGGTGCAATTCTGAAATTTTTTGCTTTTTCCTGCTCCTCTTAGCATGATAAAGAAGATTCAAAGAGAGTGAGATGCCAGCTCCTTTCATTCAGTCAGTAGCTTCAATCATTTCTGGACGTTTTTCAATGGCAAAAATCAATGAATATTGTAAATGCACAAACAGTAATTTCTCCGCATTGCAAGGTGCAATTCTGAAATTTTTTGCTTTTTCCTGCTCCTCTTAGCATGATAAAGAAGATTCAAAGAGAGTGAGATGCCAGCTCCTTTCATTCAGTCAGTAGCTTCAATCATTTCTGGACGTTTTTCAATGGCAAAAATCAATGAATATTGTAAATGCACAAACAGTAATTTCTCCGCATTGCAAGGTGCAATTCTGAAATTTTTTGCTTTTTCCTGCTCCTCTTAGCATGATAAAGAAGATTCAAAGAGAGTGAGATGCCAGCTCCTTTCATTCAGTCAGTAGCTTCAATCATTTCTGGTATATGAATAACATGATGTTTTTCAATGGCAAAAATCAATGAATATTGTAAATGCACAAACAGTAATTTCTCCGCATTGCAAGGTGCAATTCTGAAATTTTTTGCTTTTTCCTGCTCCTCTTAGCATGATAAAGAAGATTCAAAGAGAGTGAGATGCCAGCTCCTTTCATTCAGTCAGCAGCTTCAATCATTTCTGGACATTTTTCAATGGCAAAAATCAATGAATATTGTAAATGCACAAACAGTAATTTCTCCGCATTGCAAGGTGCAATTCTGAAATTTTTTGCTTTTTCCTGCTCCTCTTAGCATGATAAAGAAGATTCAAAGAGAGTGAGATGCCAGCTCCTTTCATTCAGTCAGTAGCTTCAAACATTTCTGGTATATGAATAACATGATGTTTTTCAATGGCAAAAATCAATGAATATTGTAAAAGCACAAACAGTAATTTCTCCGCATTGCAAGGTGCAATTCTGAAATTTTTTGCTTTTTCCTGCTCCTCTTAGCATGATAAAGAAGACTCAAAGAGAGTGAGATGCCAGCTCCTTTCATTCAGTCAGTAGCTTCAATCATTTCTGGACGTTTTTCAATGGCAAAAATCAATGAATATTGTAAATGCACAAACAGTAATTTCTCCGCATTGCAAGGTGCAATTCTGAAATTTTTTGCTTTTTCCTGCTCCTCTTAGCATGATAAAGAAGATTCAAAGAGAGTGAGATGCCAGCTCCTTTCATTCAGTCAGTAGCTTCAATCATTTCTGGTATATGAATAACATGATGTTTTTCAATGGCAAAAATCAATGAATATTGTAAATGCACAAACAGTAATTTCTCCGCATTGCAAGTTGCAATTCTGAAATTTTTTGCTTTTTCCTGCTCCTCTTAGCATGATAAAGAAGATTCAAAGAGAGTGAGATGCCAGCTCCTTTCATTCAGTCAGTAGCTTCAATTATTTCTGGACGTTTTTCAATGGCAAAAATCAATGAATATTGTAAATGCACAAACAGTAATTTCTCCGCATTGCAAGGTGCAATTCTGAAATTTTTTGCTTTTTCCTGCTCCTCTTAGCATGATAAAGAAGATTCAAAGAGAGTGAGATGCCAGCTCCTTTCATTCAGTCAGTTGCTTCAATCATTTCTGGACGTTTTTCAATGGCAAAAATCAATGAATATTGTAAATGCACAAACAGTAATTTCTCCGCATTGCAAGGTGCAATTCTGAAATTTTTTGCTTTTTCCTGCTCCTCTTAGCATGATAAAGAAGATTCAAAGAGAGTGAGATGCCAGCTCCTTTCATTCAGTCAGTAGCTTCAATCATTTCTGGACGTTTTTCAATGGCAAAAATCAATGAATATTGTAAATGCACAAACAGTAATTTCTCCGCATTGCAAGGTGCAATTCTGAAATTTTTTGCTTTTTCCTGCTCCTCTTTGCATGATAAAGAAGATTCAAAGAGAGTGAGATGCCAGCTCCTTTCATTCAGTCAGTAGCTTCAATCATTTCTGGTATATGAATAACATGATGTTTTTCAATGGCAAAAATCAATGAATATTGTAAATGCACAAACAGTAATTTCTCCGCATTGCAAGGTGCAATTCTGAAATTTTTGGCTTTTTCCTGCTCCTCTTAGCATGATAAAGAAGATTCAAAGAGAGTGAGATGCCAGCTCCTTTCATTCAGTCAGTAGCTTCAATCATTTCTGGATGTTTTTCAATGGCAAAAATCAATGAATATTGTAAATGCACAAACAGTAATTTCTCCGCATTGCAAGGTGCAATTCTGAAATTTCTTGCATTTTCCTGCTCCTCTTAGCATGATAAAGAAGATTCAAAGAGAGTGAGATGCCAGCTCCTTTCATTCAGTCAGTAGCTTCAATCATTTCTGGACGTTTTTCAATGGCAAAAATCAATGAATATTGTAAATGCACAAACAGTAATTTCTCCGCATTGCAAGGTGCAATTCTGAAATTTTTTGCTTTTTTCCTGCT
Source organism: Phyllobates terribilis (assembly GCF_046119375.1). Classification (NCBI taxonomy): domain Eukaryota; kingdom Metazoa; phylum Chordata; class Amphibia; order Anura; family Dendrobatidae; genus Phyllobates; species Phyllobates terribilis. Next base: position 3,766 of record NW_027364053.1, on the reverse strand, counting down.
CCTCTTAGCATGATAAAGAAGATTCAAAGAGAGTGAGATGCCAGCTCCTTTCATTCAGTCAGTAGCTTCAAACATTTCTGGTATATGAATAACATGATGTTTTTCAATGGCAAAAATCAATGAATATTGTAAATGCACAAACAGTAATTTCTCCGCATTGCAAGGTGCAATTCTGAAATTTTTTGCTTTTTCCTGCTCCTCTTAGCATGATAAAGAAGATTCAAAGAGAGTGAGATGCCAGCTCCTTTCATTCAGTCAGTAGCTTCAATCATTTCTGGACGTTTTTCAATGGCAAAAATCAATGAATATTGTAAATGCACAAACAGTAATTTCTCCGCATTGCAAGGTGCAATTCTGAAATTTTTGCTTTTTCCTGCTCCTCTTAGCATGATAAAGAAGATTCAAAGAGAGTGAGATGCCAGCTTCTTTCATTCAGTCAGTAGCTTCAAACATTTCTGGGATATGAATAACATGATGTTTTTCAATGGCAAAAATTAATGAATATTGTAAATGCACAAACAGTAATTTCTACGCATTGCAAGGTGCAATTCTGAAATTTTTTGCTTTTTCCTGCTCCTCTTAGCATGATAAAGAAGATTCAAAGAGAGTGAGATGCCAGCTCCTTTCATTCAGTCAGTAGCTTCAATCATTTCTGGACGTTTTTCAATGGCAAAAATCAATGAATATTGTAAATGCACAAACAGTAATTTCTCCGCATTGCAAGGTGCAATTCTGAAATTTTTTGCTTTTTCCTGCTCCTCTTAGCATGATAAAGAAGATTCAAAGAGAGTGAGATGCCAGCTCCTTTCATTCAGTCAGTAGCTTCAATCATTTCTGGACGTTTTTCAATGGCAAAAATCAATGAATATTGTAAATGCACAAACAGTAATTTCTCCGCATTGCAAGGTGCAATTCTGAAATTTTTTGCTTTTTCCTGCTCCTCTTAGCATGATAAAGAAGATTCAAAGAGAGTGAGATGCCAGCTCCTTTCATTCAGTCAGTAGCTTCAATCATTTCTGGTATATGAATAACATGATGTTTTTCAATGGCAAAAATCAATGAATATTGTAAATGCACAAACAGTAATTTCTCCGCATTGCAAGTTGCAATTCTGAAATTTTTTGCTTTTTCTGCTCCTCTTAGCATGATAAAGAAGATTCAAAGAGAGTGAGATGCCAGCTCCTTTCATTCAGTCAGTAGCTTCAATCATTTCTGGACGTTTTTCAATGGCAAAAATCAATGAATATTGTAAATGCACAAACAGTAATTTCTCCGCATTGCAAGGTGCAATTCTGAAATTTTTTGCTTTTTCCTGCTCCTCTTAGCATGATAAAGAAGATTCAAAGAGAGTGAGATGCCAGCTCCTTTCATTCAGTCAGTAGCTTCAATCATTTCTGGACGTTTTTCAATGGCAAAAATCAATGAATATTGTAAATGCACAAACAGTAATTTCTCCGCATTGCAAGGTGCAATTCTGAAATTTTTTGCTTTTTCCTGCTCCTCTTAGCATGATAAAGAAGATTCAAAGAGAGTGAGATGCCAGCTCCTTTCATTCAGTCAGTAGCTTCAAACATTTCTGGTATATGAATAACATGATATTTTTCAATGGCAAAAATCAATGAATATTGTAAATGCACAAACAGTAATTTCTCCGCATTGCAAGGTGCAATTCTGAAATTTTTGCTTTTTCCTGCTCCTCTTAGCATGATAAAGAAGATTCAAAGAGAGTGAGATGCCAGCTCCTTTCATTCAGTCAGTAGCTTCAATCATTTCTGGACGTTTTTCAATGGCAAAAATCAATGAATATTGTAAATGCACAAACAGTAATTTCTCCGCATTGCAAGGTGCAATTCTGAAATTTTTTGCTTTTTCCTGCTCCTCTTAGCATGATAAAGAAGATTCAAAGAGAGTGAGATGCCAGCTCCTTCATTCAGTCAGTAGCTTCAATCATTTCTGGTATATGAATAACATGATGTTTTTCAATGGCAAAAATCAATGAATATTGTAAATGCACAAACAGTAATTTCTCCACATTGCAAGGTGCAATTCTGAAATTTTTTGCTTTTTCCTGCTCCTCTTAGCATGATAAAGAAGATTCAAAGAGAGTGAGATGCCAGCTCCTTTCATTCAGTCAGTAGCTTCAATCATTTCTGGACGTTTTTCAATGGCAAAAATCAATGAATATTGTAAATGCACAAACAGTAATTTCTCCGCATTGCAAGGTGCAATTCTGAAATTTTTTGCTTTTTCCTGCTCCTCTTAGCATGATAAAGAAGATTCAAAGAGAGCGAGATGCCAGCTCCTTTCATTCAGTCAGTAGCTTCAATCATTTCTGGTATATGAATAACATGATGTTTTTCAATGGCAAAAATCAATGAATATTGTAAATGCACAAACAGTAATTTCTCCGCATTGCAAGGTGCAATTCTGAAATTTTTTGCTTTTTCCTGCTCCTCTTAGCATGATAAAGAAGATTCAAAGAGAGTGAGATGCCAGCTCCTTTCATTCAGTCAGTAGCTTCAATCATTTCTGGACGTTTTTCAATGGCAAAAATCAATGAATATTGTAAATGCACAAACAGTAATTTCTCCGCATTGCAAGGTGCAATTCTGAAATTTTTTGCTTTTTCCTGCTCCTCTTAGCATGATAAAGAAGATTCAAAGAGAGTGAGATGCCAGCTCCTTTCATTCAGTCAGTAGCTTCAAACATTTCTGGTATATGAATAACATGATGTTTTTCAATGGCAAAAATCAATGAATATTGTAAATGCACAAACAGTAATTTCTCCGCATTGCAAGGTGCAATTCTGAAATTTTTTGCTTTTTCCTGCTCCTCTTAGCATGATAAAGAAGATTCAAAGAGAGTGAGATGCCAGCTCCTTTCATTCAGTCAGTAGCTTCAATCATTTCTGGACGTTTTTCAATGGCAAAAATCAATGAATATTGTAAATGCACAAACAGTAATTTCTCCGCATTGCAAGGTGCAATTCTGAAATTTTTTGCTTTTTCCTGCTCCTCTTAGCATGATAAAGAAGATTCAAAGAGAGTGAGATGCCAGCTCCTTTCATTCAGTCAGTAGCTTCAATCATTTCTGGACGTTTTTCAATGGCAAAAATCAATGAATATTGTAAATGCACAAACAGTAATTTCTCCGCATTGCAAGGTGCAATTCTGAAATTTTTTGCTTTTTCCTGCTCCTCTTAGCATGATAAAGAAGATTCAAAGAGAGTGAGATGCCAGCTCCTTTCATTCAGTCAGTAGCTTCAATCATTTCTGGTATATGAATAACATGATGTTTTTCAATGGCAAAAATCAATGAATATTGTAAATGCACAAACAGTAATTTCTCCGCATTGCAAGGTGCAATTCTGAAATTTTTTGCTTTTTCCTGCTCCTCTTAGCATGATAAAGAAGATTCAAAGAGAGTGAGATGCCAGCTCCTTTCATTCAGTCAGCAGCTTCAATCATTTCTGGACATTTTTCAATGGCAAAAATCAATGAATATTGTAAATGCACAAACAGTAATTTCTCCGCATTGCAAGGTGCAATTCTGAAATTTTTTGCTTTTTCCTGCTCCTCTTAGCATGATAAAGAAGATTCAAAGAGAGTGAGATGCCAGCTCCTTTCATTCAGTCAGTAGCTTCAAACATTTCTGGTATATGAATAACATGATGTTTTTCAATGGCAAAAATCAATGGAATATTGTAAAAGAACAAACAGTAATTTCTCCGCATTGCAAGGTGCAATTCTGAAATTTTTGCTTTTTC